>NC_138861.1:19491706-19838706 GCF_965194805.1 Balaenoptera borealis
GTGTATGATTACTTCATTGGTTCAGAGTTCTTTTCAAATACTTCAAAATAATTTGATGACATAAAATTGAAATATAACTATGGCTACTGTTTACAATATTGACTGATGTTTTTTGGCTTATTTGAAGTATGTAATCTGAAGTTTAGGTTGCTTTATTTTATTTTGTTTCTTTTTGAATTTTATTTTATTTATTTTTTTATACAGCAGGTTCTTACTAGTTATCTATTTTATACATATTAGTGTATATGTGTGAATCCCAATCTCCCAATTCATCACACCACCACACCCCAACACCCACCACTTACCCGCCTTGGTGTCCATACGTTTGTTCTCTACATCTGTGTCTCAATTTCTGCCCTGCAAACCGGTTCATCTGTACCATTTTTCTACGTTCCACATATATGTGTTAATATACGATACTTCTTTTTCTCTTTCTGACTTACTTCACTCTGTATGACAGTTGCTAGATCCATCCACGTCTCTACAAATGATGCAATTTTGTTCCTTTTTATGGCTGAGTAATATTCCATTGTACATATGTACCACATCTTCTTTATCCATTCGTCTGTCGATGGACATTTAGGTTGCTTCCATGACCTGGCTATTGTAAATAGTGCTGCAATGAACATTGTGGTGCATGTGTCTTTGAATTATGGTTTTTCTCAGGGTATATGCCTAGTAGTGGGATTGCTGGGTCATATGGTAATTCTATTTTTAGTTTTTTAAGGAACCTCCATACTGTTCTCCATAGTGGCTGTATCAATTTACATTCCCACCAACAGCGCAAGAGAGTTCCCTTTTCTCCACACCCTCTCCAGCATTTGTTGTTTGTACATTTTCTGATGATGCCTGTTCTAACTGGTGTGAGGTGATACCTCATTGTAGTTTTGATTTGCATTTCTCTAATAATTAGTGATGTTGAGCAGCTTTTCATGTGCTTCTTGGCCATCTGTATGTCTTCTTTGGAGAAATGTCTAGGTCTTATGCCCATTTTTTGATTGGGTTTTTTTTTTTTTAGTATTGAGCTGCATGAGCTGTTTATATATTTTGGAGATTAATCCTATGTCTGTTGATTCATTTGCAAATATTTTCTCCCATTCTGAGGGTTATCTTTTCATCTTGTCTGTAGTTTCCTTTGCTTTGCAAAAGCTTTTAAGTTTCTTTAGGTCCCATTTGTTTATTTTTGTTTTTATTTCTATTACTCTAGGAGGTGGATCAAAAAAGATCTTGCTGTGATTTATGTCAGAGTGTTCTTCCTGTGTTTTCCTCTAAGAGTTTTATAGTGTCTGGTCTTACATTTAGGTCTCTAATCCATTAGGTTGCTTTATGAAATGAGTTTTAAAATAGGCATTATCATTTTTAAGCTTTTCCAAATATTTAATGTAGTGAAGTTACAGATGTTGATTTTCGCAAATAAAGTTTCCAGTAACTATTTCTTATATATAACGTTCTTTAAAATATTTCTAATTAAGGAAAGCCTGGGGGCTTCCCTGGTGACGCAGTGGTTGAGTATCTGCCTTCCAATGCAGGGGACACGGGTTCGATCCCTAGTCCGGGAAGATACCACATGCCGCGGAGCAAGTAAGCCCGTGCGCCAGAAGTACTGAGCCTGTGCTCTAGAGCCTGTGAGCCACAACTACTGAGACCGCGTGCCGCAACTACTGAAGCCCATGCTCCACAACGAGAGAAGCCACCGCAATGAGAAGCCCGCACACCGCCGTGAAGAGTAGCCCCCGCTCACCGCAACTAGAGAAAGCCCGCGTGCAGCAATGAAGACCCAACACAGCCAAAAATAAATAAATAAAATAAATAAATTTATTTAAAAAGAAAAAAAGCAAAGGAAAGCCTGACACTAATTTTCATGTTTGTTCCTTTTAGGAATGTTTTAAAGGAAGCTGGGCTACTCACAAGTTACTACATAAGAAAGCAAGTAAGTAAAGTCACACATCTCTATACCATTTTTCTTAGCAGTGGCTTTGTGCAGAAGACAAGAATTCTTCCAGCTCTGAAAGCGTATATTTGAATGTTCTGACTGTATAATCCCAAAAGCTAGAATTAGGACATTTTTTGTTCTTTGTGGTATGTAATCATTTAAATAAAATGTGACTAATATCTCTGTTAATCTTATTTCCAATATGTAACATGAAAACATGAGATGGCTGCCACGAGTGGGATCTGGCTTGAGCAATACCAGAGGACGTCCTAAACTTTTGGCGTCTGGCACCCTCTTTCCTTTGCTAGAAGCGTTTGTGTGTTGTAGGCAGGGGCGCACGAGCTATCTGGCTTCATTTAATCAAATCGCTTTCGTTCTTGTTTAGTTTCAATTTCAGTTGCTTTGTCTAACTCAAAATTATATCGCTTTGTTTTTTTTGTGTTTTAATGTTATTACTTACAGTCTAATGTTTAATTTTCCTTTTTGAAGTTCCTTTTTGAGACACCACAAAGTCAAACTATTGGCTGCTTTTTAGCTATTGCTGTCAACCACACTGATCTATTGCTGTTTCGAATGGCCTTTCCTGCTTTGGCGACTCATCCTATGAATTCAAGCCGTTAGCGTGGCTAGCTCACGACAACTCGTCACAATTACTTGAAAATTGACAAGGGCTTTTTTTCTTATAGCACTGCCATCCTTATGGGCGGATTGGCAGATAGTACGTGGTTCTTGGTGTAAGGTTTTCTTTCAACTTACTGATCTTGGTATTTTTAGTTCATCTACTTTATATTTTTAAGGAATTTGCTGATTTAATAAAGTTTGGTAGATTGTTTTATATGTGTATATACCTTAAAAATCTCATTGAGGTCAGTTGAACCACCATTTAAAGGAAAAGGAAATAAAAATTTAAAAACATATATTCTGTGGTTGTATAAAGTGAAGTCTACATTTAATGGAAATGCTAGGCTATTGTGGGAGGAAATGTGGTTAGAGATGAGGAAAAATGATGTGAATAAATGAGTTTAAAAAGCATAAATGACAGGATTTGCTACCTCCAAAGTATAGAGATAGGTTTAAACATGCCATTTTATTTTATTCACTTATACTTTAAATACTGTATATCAAATGCATTAGGTATTTTTAGAGCTCTTTGAGCCAATTATTAACATTTCATATTCAGGAACTTAAAAGCACAGGGAACTGAAGGATTGAGGTGCAAGAGTATGTTACTGAAAGAACTTGGGGCTTCCCTGGTGGCGCAGTGGTTAAGAATCCGCCTGCCAATGCAGGGGACACGGGTTCGAGCCCTGGTCCAGGAACATGCCATGTGCCACGGAGCAACTAAGCCCGTGAACCACAGCTACTGAGCCTGCACTCTAGAGCCCGCAAGCCACAACTGCTGAGCCCACGTGCCACAACTACTGAAGCCTGTGTGCCTAGAGCCCGTGCTCCGCAACAAGAGAAGCCACTGCAATGAGAAACCCGTGCACCGCAATGAAGAGTAGCCCCCCCCTCGCGGCAACTAGAGAAAGCCCGCGTGCGGCAACGAAGACCCAATGCAGCCAAAAAGAAAGAAAGAAAGAAAGAAAGAAAAAATGGGTCTCTACTCCAAGTGTTTGCCAACTCATTGAAGTGTGCTTGTTTCTTCAATATTGGGTTTCTAGGATAGAGCTATTTCATTATGACTTACACTGCAAGAGAATTAAACAGCTGGTGTTCCCTAAGTAGTTGTTACTGCACTGGACTAAGACGGTTTGTGTTTTAGTTATACCTCTAGAATTTAGTATGGTGCCATGTTTCAGATTGTGCCCTCTTGGATCTTAGGGGATGATTTCTTCAGTGGGTGAGCCTAATATTCTTGATCACTTTGGGCTGTGTTGGGTAGAGTCAGCCCTCAGCTGCCAGCCTTGTGTCTTTCACACCCTAATAAATTGACCCCACCTACCATTGTGGATGACAGTCCTAGAGGAGGGAATGGTGTGGGGAAAGGTGATCTCCAGGGCTAAGAAGAGTATTGAGAAAGGGATTAGGGGAAAAGAATGTTGGGCTGGGAAGGAGCCAGGGCATCTTCAAAGATAGAACCTCATTCCAAGAAGTAATAGTGAAATAATGTAGCAAACAGTTCATGTGCACTGATCCCTAATTAAAGATGACTGATTTATATTTATGTTCGTGAGGGATATTGGTCTGTAATTTGCTTTTAATATCTTTGACTGGATCTGGCATTAGAGTAATCCTGGACTCATAGAATGGGAAACATTTCCTCCACTTCTATTTTCTGGAAGAGGTTGTGTAGAATTGGTATTATTTCTTCTGTAAATGTTTGGTAGAATTCACCAGTGAAATCATTTGGACCTGGAGTTTTCTTGGTTGCAGAAGCTAATCAGACCTTAGGAATATTTCAAGTGTGAGTTAAATGACTCAAGAGCAGAATTTACTTTTTATGTGTCATAGTAAAGAAGACCAGTTAGGTTGTAAAGCCCTTAAATGCATGTAATCCTGATGCTTGGGTGCATATTTCTTACACATATCTCCTGCCAGAGTTTACACAGTACCATTTGCCTTTAGTCTGTCTGATCTGTAAAAGTTGTAGCACTTCACATCTCAATACTCTATTATTTTACACTTTTTACACTCACCACTGATATACTCAGTGTGTTTCTTTGCCTCCCATTTTCCTAAAGTAAAAGGTGGACATGGTTGACAAGTATCTTTTGAATAGCCAAAGATATGATATAAAAACTCGTTTAAAAAAAAAAACACAAAAGAAAAACCTCTGTGGGATTTCCTGGCAGTCCAGTGGTTAGGACTTGGCGCTTTCACTGCCGTGGCCCGGGTTCAGTCCCTGGTTGGGGAACTAAGATCCTACAAGCTGCGCAGCGCGGCCAAAAAAAAAAAAAAAACCTCTAAATAATACTTTTTATTCTACTCTTCTACCCTTCCAAATTAGTGTGCTTGAGCTTTGGATTGCGGAGGGAAGGTATTAGATAATATTTCAGAACTGGTTCCACCAAGCTTTGTGAGCACGGATTACTCTAAGCCTCACTTCCAAACTGCCGAAATCATGCATTTATTGTGAGTGTTAAATAAACAAATCTATGTAAAGTGCTTGGTGTATGTACAGTGCATAGTAAGTGCTCAGTAGCCATTCAATAATCATCTCTGGGAGAACTGAGTCAGGATTGTGATCAGAAAATTCTCTTCCAGGCAAAGCTTAGATATGGGCAGTTCTTTGGTGGCAGCTGAGGCCACCTGCACAGAACCTTTTAAAGAGGAAAGAAAGAAAGGTGTGCTGTACTTGGTCTTGGTACCTGATCTTGCACACATCAGGTACTCTTTGACACCACCTGCAGCTTACCTGGCCCTGTTGCATTGTGATGTTTGAAAGACAGCTTACAGATGTTTGCTTATGCTGTCCTATGCTTTCACAGTCATTTGAAAAAGACCAGTTAGTATGCAATTTTGTTACCGACCCCCAGTCCAATTCATATTTATTAGGTTTCTATTACGTATATGTCTGGGACTTAGGGGCTTAGATCAATTGATCCGTAAATAGTTTACATTAAGTAAAACTTACTTCGGAAGAGAAACTTTCCCTAAGTAAATTATACCTAGAGACTAGAAAAGAGCTTGCCATATTTCATTCTTATTTAGATAGCTTTTGGGTTATATTATTTGTTGGAGGTCTGCTTTGAATTCTCTTGAAAAGCGATTGTGGAAGGTTCAGAATCCAGATCAGGAGGAAGCTTTGAAAGATTTTACATCCTTCGTTTTCCCTGCACCCTCCCTTGGAGTATGTTAAAGCAAAAAGCCTGCATCTTGATTGCTGTTCTGCCCTGTTTCTGGTGAAAATTATTCTTGAAGTTCATGATTCATACAGAAGCACTTGATGCAATCACAGCTAAAGCAGGTGTAAGTTGGCCTGCATTTTAAACTATTTTCTATAATGTTTGACCCCAGTGGCAGTGAATGGAGTCCATTTCTGTCCTGGAATGAGAAACAGCTTCGTGTGAATGTTAATGTCAATAGGAAAACTTTCCTGAACTTCATAGGGGAGAAAGATATCTAAAATTTAGTAGTGTAGTAGAGCTTTCCTTTCTCATTTTCTATTCCTTTACTTTTTTTCTTTTGGCTGCGCCATGTGGCATGAGGGAATCTTATTAGTTCCCCGACCAGGGTTTGAACCCATGCCCCCTGATGGGGAGTTCAGAGTCTTAACCACTGGACTGCCAGGAAAGTCCCTTCTATTCCTTTACTTTATATGTAATATTATAATTGTATTTTCTTCCAAAATAATGTGAATGGGTTGGTTGTATTTTTGCATTCTTTTCAATTGCCCCTCAAGGGCCTTTCAATCGCAAGTTGACCACATGCTCTTTGGAGAGAGTACTGGACTGGGAAGCAGCATTTCCACATTTCTGTGCCCATGTGAACCATCTTGCCTCAGTTTCCTCATCTGTAAAATGAGAAAATGAGATTAGATTGTCTTTTTCTGGTTGTTGATAACTGTAGTCACCATGCTGTACTTTATATCCCCAGGACTTATTTATCATATGACTGGAATTTTGTACCTTTTGATCACCTTCACCCATTTCACCATTCCTCTTTAGCTTAAGATGATATGATTCCATCTGTCCAAAATCAATTTTAAATAGATCGCTTAAAGGGAGGAGTTTTTTCCTTGTACGCTTCTAAAATTATTTGAAGCTTGCCTTTTAAAACCTGTGATAACATTACAATAATCAGGAAAACGCTGGTGTGCATTGGGAGGTGTATAGGCTGCTACTTGGTGTAGGAGGGATTTGAATTCCTGCTGTTTAAAGTCTTAGGTTAGTAGTTTTATTTTGGTTTTTGGATAAGAACTGCAGTTAATGTGCTCAGATACCATTGAGGGTAGGTTCTGTGTGAAGATTTTTAGGTGTATTTCAGTAAACACAACATTATATATTATTAACTAACCTGGTAGTAAGGTGTGTGTTTGATTCTTAATTTTTCTAATGAATTTTCAGTAACTTTCGATTGATTGTTCCCCGTATCTTTGCCTTTTCCTACTTCCTTCTATTACCTACTTCTTTCTGTTACCTCCTTCCTGAAAAAAGGCAAATGATACTCACAAAGTTTTCTAAGCAACTTAAAATGTTGACTTGAAAGTCATTCATCAGCTAAGTGAGAAGTTTTTGTTTTTTACTTTAAATTTGCTTTGGGATTATTTAGAATCTGTTCTTTTAGTAAAAGCACAGAATCCATTTGTAATATCTGCTCTCAGTTGGGAAGTTCTCCCCAGGCTCAAATTTTGTATTTCAAAAAACAGGCTTCCTATAAATTGACGTTGCAGAGAGAATACATTTAGTATTTACTCGAGAAAAGGAGTTCAACTATGAGCTGTTCCTATTCAACATTGTGCAAAAAAGGAGAATATGTTTAGTTTGGGCTTTTTCTCCCAAGACACTTAGATCTTTGCGGAGTCATAGGGCTGTGGACATAGCAAGAAAGCAGCAGCTTTGGTGACTTAGGTTAGGGTAGAAGTTTGCTGGATTTTGTGCCTGGGCTCTTTGGCTTGGCTTTCAAATAGTGACAGTTAAAGTATGCTGCTGCTCAGTGGCTTGACCACTGAGGCGTTTCTTTCTCTCATTCATCTGTCCGTCTCCCAGAAGATGAAAAGGCCAAGCGAGAATCTGTGTCTCCCTGGACTGTGGAAGGTGATATCAAGACTGACCCATGGGCAGGTTATCGATACACTGGTAAACTCAGACCACATTATCCACTGGTGAGTAAATAAGGTAATAAAAATGTAACATTCTTTTAAACCAGTTTTCATAATTTTCAGTTTCCTAAAAATGATGCTCATGATTTGTATTCCAATTATGAATCATGTGATCAGGATGAAGTTTACATTCTAGCTTGTTAACTTTTATGGTACATTATTTAGAAGTTAGTAGGGATAATTGGCAATCATGGATGAAGTAGAAAACTTTTAGATGAAGGATTCTTTAATATTTAAAAAAGAATGAGGTAGAATAGATATTTGTTAGGCCAGCATAATGGTAGTGTATATTACTACTTTTCTAGAATTGTTTTAGTGTGACACACTTCTACCTTAATTTAGACACGGCTCTTCTGCCCTCCTGTTCCTTCCTGTGTTCTTGGCAGGCTGACTTCAGAGTCTTAACCTAGGAATTGACTGAAGTTGAAATTTATTTGTCATTCTCAAGTACTTAAATTCTTTTTACTGTTGTTTTCTTTTTATAAAAGAGATACATCTTTAATTTTTAAAATTTGGAAAAATATCAAAAATATAAGAAAGTTTAATAGTAGCTCCCAGAGATAGTGTCCAGGAACATATTGGTGTACATTTACTTTGAGACATCATTTTGTTACTGATTTTGGTTCACCAATTTGTTTGGAACAACACGGGCACCTTCCTTGTCTGCGTGTAATCTTAAATCTTTAATGGCTTCTGTCACTCTCCCCATTCCTTACATATCCTGGGAAAGGGGGTGGCATTAGCACTAGGCTCGATATTCACAAAATAGATACGTTGTGATATTTAAGATGTCATTTAAAACTTTTTTTTTCATTTCAGTGAGCGGTCCCCAGCCTTTTTGGCACCAGGGACTGGTTTCATGGAAGACAGTTTTTCCACGGGGCGGGGTCTGGGGGTGGTTCAGGCGCTTCTGTGAGTGATGGGGAGCCGCAGCTGAAGCTTCACTGCTCACCTCCTGCTGTGCAGTACGGGTCTGTGGCCAGGTGTTGGGGGCCCCTGATTTATTTTATTTTATTATTATTATTATTTTTTTAAATATCTTTATTGGAGTATAATTGCTTTACAGTGGTGTGTTAGTTTCTGCTTTAAAAAAGTAAATCAGTTATACATATATGTAGTCAGTTATACATATACATATGTTCCCATATCTCTTCCCTCTTGCATCTCCCTCCCTCCCACCCTCCCTCTCCCACCCCTCTAGGTGGTCACAAAGCACCGAGCTGATCTCCCTGTGCTATGCGGTTGCTTCCCACTAGCTATCTATTTTACGTTTGGTAGTGTGGTGTTTATTCCCCCACTTTTATTTTCTTTGTTAGTAGATTTTAATAATGAAAGTTACTTTCATGTTTGAATCGGATCCATCTAACCTCTTTGTTTTTTTTCAGATGCCAACAAGGCCAGTGCCAAGTTATATTCAAAGACCAGATTATGCTGATCACCCTTTAGGTAAATTCTGCTATGCTGTTTCTTCATATTTCAATTTGTGGGCTTGATGGCTACTACAGAGGAAAAGAGTGCTTTTTTAGTAGAAAATTTTCAGTGCTGGATTTCTAATAAATGTAAATATGTTTTTTCAAGGCACACTAGAACATTTGAGAGAATTAAAGATTCTTTCCTCTCATTAGAAATCTAATCAATTCTCAAGACATTGTTTATGTGGCTGTTAAAGGCTACATTCAACGTAATATTGTATTTTGTGTTGTTATATCAAATTCTAGATTTTAAAAAAAGTTTTGATTTTAGCATGTTCTCCAACCTTAATTAAATAATATCCATTTAGGTAAAAACAGATGGTGGAGGCCTTGAATGCGTGCCTAACTAAAGACTCTGGACTGTAGCAGTAATAGAAATAGTAGTAATGGTGATGATAATAGTAGTAATGGTGATGCTGATGATTCTATAAGTGATATTTTTTCATAACTGTGTGCCAGGCACTGTGCCAACCTCTTTACATGTATTACTCCATTTAATACTTTCAACACTCCTGAGGTGGGTTCTATTGTCTTCTCCCTTTATGGTTAATGATAGTGAGACATGCAGAGAAGATAGGTACTTTACAACATAGGCTAAAGTTGGATTATGTGAAATTACTGAGTTTGCTTGTCAAAAATGGTTGAATGTGGTTTAATCTACTGAGCTAAGCTACCTTTGCTTTTTTCTCAAAGAAAAAAAGGGAACTGTATTAAGTCGTTATGAATATAATTTGAAAATTTAGGTAAACTCCACTATTTCAGGTAAATTGAAGGAAAAGAGTCTGAATGATAGAATACTGTTGAGGATGTATAATTTCATTACACTGTATTTAATATTCTTGAATATAGTTTTAAATTGTATTTTTAAAGAGTACATAGATAAGGTAAATTGTAATAGTATAAAATGTTGCACAGTGAAGTGAGTACTTTTCCCCAGAAGTAATCACTATTAATGATTTCTTGTAGAACTTCTCAGAGATATTTGTTGTGTGTACACGCATTAACACCCCCCCACCCAATTATACATGAAACGAACAAACTATATACACCTTTTCACCTTGCTCTGTTATATTTTATGTTGTAAATATTCCATATTATCCCATATAAAACCATTTCTTTCTTTTTAATGACTGAAGTATTCCATTATGTGGACATGTTATAATTTATTAAACCAGACTCCTAATAATGTGTGTTTAGATTATTTCCAGGTTTTTACTTCTAATAATTTGACTGCAGGAACTGTTCTTATAATCACATATTTGTTCACATGTTGAGAATATTTCTATAGGTTAATTGCCTAAAGTGAAATAGCTAGATCACAGGATACATGCATTTTTAAAACTTTTGAGAGGTATTAGAAATCTCAGAGATTTTTTTGCCAGATAAAAACATATGAGAGTCTCTTTCCCTGTATCTTTTTTTCTTTTAAAATAAATTTATTTTTGGCTGCATTGGGTCTTTGTTGCTGCACACGGGCTTTCTCTAGTTGCGGTGAGCTGGGGCTACTCTTTCTTGCAGTGTGTGGGCTTCTCATTGTGGTGGCTTCTCCTGTTGCAGAGCACAGGCTCTAGGCACGTGGGCTTCAGTAGTTGTGGCACGCGGGCTCAGTAGTTGTGGCTTGCGGGCTTTAGAGCGCAGCCTCAGTAGTTGTGGCACACGGGCTTAGTTGCTCCCTGGCATGTGGGATCTTCCCAGACCAGGGCTCAAACCCGTGTCTCCTGTGTTGGCAGGTGGATTTTTAACCACTGAGCCACCTGGGAAGTCCTCTTTTCCTGTATCTTCCCCAGCTTAGCATGTTATCAAGTTTTGCGATCTGTGCTAATTTGAAAGATGAAAAATGGTATTTTGCAGTTTTTTTAATTTGCATTTTTAAGTTATGAGTAAGGTTGAGCATCTCTTTATTTTTAAAAATCATTTGTATTTTTTTTCCTTTTGAAATGTCTATTCATATCCTTAGACTTATTTTCCCCCCAGTTAGATTACTTGGTTTTTTCCATACTGACTTATAAATGCTCTTTCTGTATTAAGGAAAATAATCTCTTGATGTATGTACTATAAAATGTTTTCTCCCAATCAAGCAGTTACATTTTTGTCTTTGTAACATTACATTTATGACAAACTTTCAACATTCTTCTGTAGTAAAATTTATCAGTGTTTTCTTATAAGGTGCCTATGGCTTTATGACCTAGAAAGACCTTTTGGGTTCAGAGATTATAAAAATATTTTTCCATGTTTTCTTCTACTATTTCTATGGTTTTACTCTTCTTGTGTGTGTGATATAATTTTTGGTCCATATGAAACTTATTTATCTTTAGGAGTTAAGTAGGGATGCAACTTTATTTTTTTCCCAGCAGAATATCTGGTTGTCACATCACGAGTTATTTTTAAAAATTAGTCTTTTTCTTACTGATTTAAAACGCAACCTGTATCACTATATTAAATCTTCACATCTTTAGGTTTTTGGATTCTGTTCTGTTTCATTAACCCATCTGTCTAATCGTATGCCATTGCCAAACTCTTAATTATTACAGCTGTATCATGTTTTAATACTTGATAGGCCTTGTTGCCCCCGCCTTTCCTCTTTTTCAGAATTTTCCTGGCTATTCTTGCATGTTTGTTTTCCCATGTGAAATTTAGAATCAGCTTGTCTGGTTCCCAAAAATGTCCTGTTGCCATTTTTTATTGGGATAGTATTAAATTTATAGACTAATTTTGGAAGAAGTGACACCTTTACAATATTGAGTCTTCCTATCCAAGAACAGGGTATGTTTTTCTTCATTAGGCCTTTTAATGTTAAGTTATTCCTGGATACTTTATCTTTTTAAGTTATTCTTGTGAATATAGTATCTTCTGTATTTTTTGCTTGTTTGTATATGGGAAAGTTATTGATTTTTATATATTTTTCTTATCTGCCAACTTGCCGAATTCTTATTTCTAGTCATTTACCAGGTATTCCCTTGTTCTAGGGATATATAATCATATCTGAAATTGATAAGGATTTTGTCCTTTTCTTTCTAATTTTATATGTCTTGTTTCTTTCTCTCGTTTAATACATCTGCTAGTATTGTCACTAGACAATACTTTATTCTATTCTATTTAGCTAGAACAGTGCTAAAAATACTAGTGCTGATAGTGGGCATTCCGTGATGTTGGTTCTTGGCTTGAGATTTATATTTATCATGTAAAAGTGGTAGCTGGCTATGTTATCAGAATTATCTTTCTAGATGATCATTTATTTTTCATTCCTTAATCTATGGCTATGATGAGTTATATTAATAGTTTAATATTGAACTATCCTTGCCTTTCCAATATGAATCTCACTGAAGTCACGGTGTACTATGTTTTTTGGATTCTGTTTGATAATATTTTATGTGGTATTGTTATATCAGCATTTATAAAAAGAGTAGTTTATGGTTATATTCTTTTTGTCAGATTTTGAAATAATTATTATACTGGCTTTAATGCTTTTAAATGTATGAATAACTTCAATTAAGCTAATTTTATTAGTGAAAATTCTTAGGGCAGTATTTTTCAAACTTTTTTGACTATGACCCAGAGAACTGTATTTTATAGCATGATCTGTGTATATGTGTGTGTGTGTGTGTATAAATTAACAGTCAAACATTTTACAACAGCACTTACTTGCTTACTTACTTACCCTGTATGATATAGTCTTATTATTTTCTATTCCATTTATTTACTATAAAAAAATATTAGTCTTAGCCCACTAATAGCCACTAAAGAGTCACAAACTGCCGTTTAAAAAACACTGACTTAGGTTCCAGTTTCAAAAAATAAATGAGTGTAATTAATTTATCAGTTGTTGATAATATACTTGCTTCATGAGATGATGATCATGAAAACAGTTATAAATTGTATGGTGCTATTCAAATGTGAATCATTTACTGACCTTATTAACACACTTCCTGTCAAATAATAAGTACTTCATCTTGAATGATTTCTCATAGACTTGGAAATTTGTTCTTTAAAATTGTTCTTTCAGTTTGTTTAGCAAATTTCATGTTGAAAGTATTTTTTCAGAAAACCTGACCTGGACCCTCCCATATTATGAAATACCATTGTGTGAAATAGTGAGACCTATTATTATATCATCAAGGGGATAATTATGCTAATATATACTACATCTTTTTGTTCACTTTGGTTTACTTACTGACTTTCTTTACCAGGAATGTCTGAATCTGAGCAGGCTCTTAAAGGTACTTCTCAAATTAAGTTACTCTCATCTGAAGATATAGAAGGGATGCGGCTCGTATGTAGGGTAAGAGTTTTTTTCTCCCCGCCATGGGATAGAACATGTTTAAGTAGTTATAACACATGAAGTCAATGATTTGCTCATTTATAAAGGTAGCAAATATTACATAGTAAAACTGTGACTAGCCATATTTACTTTATTTTTAAATTTATTTATTTTTTTGAAGTATAGTTGATTTACAATGTGTTAATTTCTGCTGTACAGCAGAGTGACTCAGTTATACATACATTCTTTTTTATATTCTTTTCCATTATGGTTTATTCCAGGATATTGAATATAGTTCCCTGTGCTGTACAGTAGGACCTTGTTGTTTATCCATTCTACATGTAATAGTTATTTTGTGTGGTTCTTTGAGGAAAATCATTCATCTATTCTTTTATTTCCCTCCCTTCCCTTCCCCATTGTAGAATTGTGAAAAGCCTCAAACTTCATCAGTTCATTATTGTTTAGGTTACTTAGGATGTACATTTTCACATAGAAATCAGTCAGACGTACTTATTAAGCTATTTTCTAGTTAGCCCAATTTTATTTCTATGTTTACACGCACATGCATACACATTTATTAATGAGTGTTAGAAATACATACAAATGGTTGTAAAATGAAAATTCAGGATTATAATATTCAAGGTGAGGTTCGTCTTATTAATATCGT
The DNA here is from genome assembly GCF_965194805.1 of Balaenoptera borealis. NCBI lineage: Eukaryota > Metazoa > Chordata > Mammalia > Artiodactyla > Balaenopteridae > Balaenoptera > Balaenoptera borealis. The sequence continues at coordinate 19,505,801 of NC_138861.1, forward strand.
ACAAAATCTAAGTTAGTCCAAAGGGTACAGATTTCTATTTCTATTTCTATTTCATTTCTTCTTGAATGTATGAAGTGTTTCTCTTTTACAGCTTGCCAGAGAAGTACTGGACATTGCTGCTGGGATGATTAAACCAGGTGTAACTACTGAAGAAATAGATCATGCTGTACACTTAGTAAGAATTTTAATTTTATGCTTTGAAAAATTTTTTCATACTGTTAGATGTTTTAGACTTCTAAAAATTAAGTAAACCTAAGTTCTGAATGTCTACACTTGGCTAATTTGAAAGCAAATTTTTCACTTTGTTTCAAGTATAGAAAGTATTCAACAGTCATTATTCCCATCTTTAAGTATCTGTGATATTGGGGTCTGAGGTAAGCTTGAAATATCTTGTTTCTGAAACCTCACATTTCATAACATTTTAGTTTAGCTTTTATACGATGATTAGCTTTATTAGCGCTTTAAGTAAATCACGCTACCACATGCATCAAATATTTTGAAATAAAAAAGAATATAACTTCTGAAACTAGATTAGTAGGAAAAAATCTTCCTTTTTATATCTGTAATAACAAGGCCACAAACAGACCAGATACATGTTTGTAGTAAATATGGTATAGGTATACTTTTAAAATAAAGATAGCTTATCCACCAAAGAGAGACCTTAAAACCCTTTAGTAAATAAATATTCACGATCATAAAAAAAAAACAAAAAAAATTACCCTACAGTAAATGAGTACGCACATGGTATGATTAGGTTGTTCACAGTTGAAGAGCAATAATTAGTTAATAAATCACATGGAAAACTAATTAAACCTGCTCTGGTAATCAAACAAATGCAAGTCATAAAGACCTACTAAATTAGTAAGTATTTTAAAGATGTTTATATCCATTGCCTATGGGAAGATGGTGAAATAGGTACTCCTTTGCATGGTGGTGGTATTGGAAATTGGAACTATCCTTTTGGAAGGAAATTTGACAATGTGTCTTGAGCTATAAAAATGTTTAGAACATTTTTTTATTTGGAATTTTAATCCTGATTTTTGGGTATTGTTCCATATGTTATAAAGTACAGTTGACCCTTGAACAACACAGGTTTGAACTGCGTGGATCTTCTTTTTTTTTTTTTTTTTTTTTTTTTTTAGTATTTATTTATTTATTTGGTTGCACCAGGTCTTAGTTGCAGTGGGCTCCTTAGTTGCAGCTCCAGGGCTCCTTACTTGCTGCTCACCAGCTTCTTAGTTGCGGCAGGTGAGCTCCTTAGTTGTGGCATGCATGTGGGATCTAATTCCCTGACCAGGGATCGAACCCGGGCCCCCTGCATTGGGAGCGCAGAGTCTTATCCACTGCGCCACCAGGGAAGTCCCTGCATGGATCTTCTCATATGTGAATTTTTTTCAATAAATATATATATCTACTGTAAATGTATTTTCTCTTCCCTTCGATTTTTAAAAAAAATTTAATTAAAAATTTAAAAAAATTCTTTGGCCTCACCACGTGGCATTCTTGTTTTCTTATGATTTTTAAAATAGTATTTTCTTTTCTCTAGCTTACTTTATTGTAAGAGTACAGTATATAATACAAAGAATTATATAATATAAAGAATACAGTATATAACACATACAAAATATGTGTTAAACTGTCTGTTATTGGTAAGGTCAACAGTAGGGTATTAGTAAAGTTTTGGGGGAGTCAAGTTATATGTGGAATTTCGACTGCGCAGGGGGTCAGTGCCCCTCCCCCACCCCCTGTGGGCCCAAGTTGTTCAAGTGTCAGCTGTATGTGGTATGCATTAATAGCAGTTTGAATGCTTCCTATAGGCCAGGTGCTCTTTTACGTGCTTCTTTTATTAACTCATTTAATTTCCCCAGCAACTCTATGAGATAGATGCTACTGTCATCTCCATCTTATAGGCAAGGAAACTGAGGCAGAGAGAGGTTAAGTTGCCCAGGGTCACACAACTTGTAAGTAATGGAGTTGGCATTTTCAGTCAACGCAATCTGCTTCTGTGTGCTCTTAACTAGTATTTATACTGCTGTAAGAAATACAGAAGCATATCGTTAAATATAAGGAAAAATGATAGGCATGTAGTTATTGATCATAATATTTTTTTGTAATTGAGGAAACTAATATAAATTTTCAATAATAGAATTGCCAATAAAATTATAGTACATTCCACAAATTGCATTTTAGGCAACTATTTTAAAATTATTAGTATGAAGACTGTGGCAGTGTGGAAAGAGAAATTATGTATGCTATGACTACCACTGTATAAAAATATCCAAGTAAAATAAGACTTATTTGTGGAGAACCAGATCATTTTCTTAGAGGTTCCTTTGTTATTCCACATGAATGTAGTGGTTAAAATGTCTCAGGGAATACTTTACCATCTCTTAATTATTACTAGTATTTATTTTAATTTTTATTACTTTTATTTTATTATTAGGGATAGAGGCTTGTTTCTATATAAGAAATTATAATTACATTAAATGTGCACATTAATTTTAAATTTAAAATTTAAATAATATGTTTTTCATAAGGAGTAGGTAATTCTAAAATAAAATCTTCATATAGTGACATCTGTATATGTTTGTAAATATTTGAAATATGTGAATTTTCTTTTCCTTTGTGATTATCAAGTAAACTGGTTTGCCTGTGGTCTGACTTACAAACCCTACTATTTATCTACTGTTTAAGGTAATAGCTACTAGTATTTCTAAAATAAAATCTTAAATAAGTTCTTCATTAGGAGCATTTTTACAACAAAATTTTCCACATTTTTCAAATTTTAAAATCTGATTAATTGTATACAGATTAACTTTTTCTTTTGCACATTCCAGATTATTCTCTCCGTATTTTTAATTTATTATAGGCATGCATTGCAAGAAATTGCTATCCTTCTCCCCTGAATTATTATAATTTCCCAAAGTCTTGTTGTACTTCAGTGAATGAAGTGATCTGCCATGGAATTCCAGACAGACGGCCCTTGCAAGAAGGTGATATTGTTAATGGTAAGAAATAAGTGTGACTTTTGTCACTGTTAGCAAAGAAACAGCAAGGCTTTGGGAGTCTAATAGTGACTTGCATTTTCTTCACTTGCTTCCTGTCTTTAACTTACTTTTTTCATATTTAAAACTTAAAATAAATTGAAAATCTCTGGAAACCTATTTTATTGTTTTAAGATATTTAACTGCTTTCAAGGTGCTTCTAGTATGATGTGTTTGATACAGGTTCTTTAATGCAGATGATCATTATGTGATTGGTAAATAGGGGAAAGATGTCAGTGAAGTGTGGAAGTAATGTTGATTCAAGTGGGATTTTTTTTTTCTTATTCCTTTTAGTCCACTATTGGTTTTGAAGAAATCAGGGCAGGCTTTCTTACAGATAAAGAGAAATCATTAGTAATATATGAAGCTCTTAAGAAAAACAGCTAAAAATTCTGCAGAAGTATTGTCCTTGATGTAAGAAGTTCAGAAAGTGGCTTTAGGGACCACTGTGTTAAGCTATTTTGGGAAACTCCAAGTGCAGAAAAAGAAGCTGCAAAAAACATTGTCCTCTGTGATTGAAAAAATGTTGATGAATTAGGCTCCCCTCGATGGTATTTTTAATATTGATGAACTTGGTCTCTTTAGTAATCAGATATCTTCAAGGATCTATATATCAAACAAGGAAGCCTGAGCCCAGGTGTTAAAGGCTACAGAGAATGGACCAGCTGTGATGCTGGCTGTGAATGGTAGTGGGGACTTGACCAACACTGTTTTTATATGAATTGTTTTTGCTTCAGTTAGAGTATCTGTTTATAAAGTTCCGTAAGTTTTGAGGGGTCTGCCCAATGCTGTTTTTCATATATAAGCCCTATTATTTTTATTACACACATAATGTATGAGGTTTTTCAGGAACGTGTGTGTTGTGCTAGAGCCAACACACCTATACTGTGAGATTTTAAGTGGATTGAAAACTTATGGTTTAAGAATACTCATTTAATGTGCTCCGTAGGATACACTTAGTGTAGTTTAGTGGTGTAGTGGTAATCTGTATTTTTAAACATGGGAATAGTCACAAATAAGTGAAAGGCAAATGAGTCTTTGAAAAATAAGGGTAGAATAGTGTAAATGTTTCTATTTATTGATTCACTAGGATGAGGAAAAAGTTGTTAAAGCTAACGAATGAAAGCAGTATTTCCTGTTTAATGTCAGAATGTGGCAAAGTCCTTCATTTAATGTTCTTAACTTGGGTCATTGATCTTGCATGAATGTATCCGGGGATACATTTTTCTTCTGCTGTAAATGATCTAACCACTGCTGTAAGAGTATTAAAGCCCACCGTCTGGCTTGTGCTGCGAGACCATGGACCTGTTTTCCACAGTGAGTTCAGTTGCATTACAGACAAGAAGTGTCTCTTGGGCATTAAGTATGTATTCATTGGTGGCACTTGCGAATGCAGAAGTTATCTTTCTCATTAAGCTGCTTGATTCTGTCATGTTGGCGAAAGTTAACTTCAATTTTGAGATAAAAAACAAGTGTGGTCTTTATGTTTGCACATTCTTTTTCAGTGGACATCACTCTTTATCGCAATGGTTATCATGGGGACCTGAATGAGACGTTTTTTGTTGGAGACGTGGATGAGGGAGCTCGGAAACTGGTTCAGACCACGTATGAGTGCCTGATGCAAGCCATTGATGCAGGTCAGGCTCAGTGCTGGGCACCCGCTGGTGCTACTGTGTGGTGTGGGCCTTGAGTGACCTGTCACTGTACTGTGCATGCCTCATCCCTCCCAGCTGTGCCTCTACCCTACCTGAGTTAGCTTTGGGTTTGGCAGTAGTAGGTTTAAGGATGATTTGGGAATCTGTTGATGAGGATGGACCGGATTATTGCTTATTCCTTTGACTCTTCTATGATTTATCTTCCTTTTCTCTGGCTGATAAATGAGGAGGAATGCGTGGATACTTTTTTTTTTTCTAACATCTTTATTGGAATATAATTGCTTTACAATGTTGTGTTAGTTTCTGCTGTAAAACAAAGTGAATCAGCTATATGTGTATATATATATCCCCATATCTCCTCCCTCTTGCGCCTCCCTCCGACCCTCCCTATCCTACCCCTCTAGGTGGTCACAAAACACTGAGCTGATCTCCATGTGCTATGCAGCTGCTTCCCACTAGCTGTCTGTTTTACATTTGGTAGTGTATATATGTCAATGCTACTCTCTTACTTCGTCCCAGGTTCCCTTTCCCTCTCCCTGTGTCAAGTCCATTCTCTACGTCTGCGTCTTTATTCCTGTCCTGCCCCTAGGTTCATGAGAACCATTTTTTAAAAAATTCCATATATATGTGTTAACATACAGTATTTGTTTTTCTCTTTCTGACTTGTGGATAGTTCTTGAGTGCAACTTTTCTCCTACTTTTTAATTATTTTGTGAAAGAGTGCGTTAGGTTATAAGAGAAAAATGAGTGATCTTCCTTTACGCTTGCCTCTCTTTTTTTTTTAATCTCTCTTCTCCAGAGGTGTCCACTTTTTTTTTTTCTAAATAAATTTACTTATTTTTGGCTGCGTTGGGTCTTCGTTGCTGCACGCAGGCTTTCTCTAGCTGCGGCGAGCGGGGGCTACTCTTCGTTGCAGTGCGCGGGCTTCTCATTGCGGTGGCTTCTCTTGTTGTGGAGCACGGGCTCTAGGCACACGGGCTCAGTAGTTGTGGCTCACGGGCTCTAGAGCGCAGGCTCAGTAGTTGTGGTGCACGGGCTTAGTTGCTCTGTGTCATGTGGGATCTTCCCGGACCAGGGCTTGAACCCGTGTCCCCTGCGTTGGCAGGTGGATTCTTAACCACTGTGCCACCAGGGAAGTTCCGAGAGGTGTCCACTTTTAACATTTAGGTTTTTTTCTCTGCAGTACGTTAATACACACATAGAAACACACATAACTGTATGTATGTGTTTAGTTAGGTTAAATGGAATCATAAGATTTGTGGTGTTCTATAATTTGGTACTTTTCAACCAGTAATATCTTAGAGGTCTTTCCATATTAGAGTACGTACGTACCTGCATGCATAGATCTCCATTCTTTTAATGGCTATATATTATATTCCACAGTATAAAAATTTCTACAACTATTCCCCTACTGGATTTTGGTGTTTTCCATATATCTTACTATTGCAGTGAATAATATCTTTGGGTAAAGGTGTATTTCTGTGGAATTTTTCTCACATACAACAGTTCATGCAGGTTTTTTAAAATTTATGCAGTATCTTGTGAGGAAAGAGAAGGAGAGTCTTGTTGCAAATGTTAACAGACTATTACAAAGGACAGTTTGAGGGCAAATAACGTTTCAGTTAAAATCCACAGCATTTCAACCTTATTGTTCAGTGTGTTATCCACCCCCCCACCCCCTGTTAAATAAATCTGATATATCATCAACAATGTATTGGACAGGACAGGGTTCTTAGGCAAACATATAGGATATGATGCAATTTTTACTAATTTAATGAAGTCAGAGGAATGAAAAATGAAAGCATGTGATTATTTTTATATATCAATATGTGAGATATTCTTTTTTTTTTAAATACATGTTTTTTTTTTATTTTTTTAAAGTTTAATTTTTTTTTTTTTTAATTTATTTATGGCTGTGTTGGGTCTTCGTTTCTGTGTGAGGGCTTTCTCTAGTTGTGGCAAGTGGGATCCACTCTTCATCGCGGTGCGCGGGCCTCTCATTATCGCGGCCTCTCTTGTTGCGGAGCACAGGCTCCAGACGCACAGGCTCAGTAATTGTGGCTCACGGGCCTAGTTGCTCCGCGGCATGTGGGATCTTCCCAGACCAGAGCTCGAACCTTGTCCGCTGCATTGGCAGGCAGACTCTCAACCACTGCGCCACCAGGGAAGCCCTGTGAGATATTCTTTTCCTTATTTTTCACTGTTGATTATACTTAAAAACTTTGATATTCTTTGTGGTATTGTGAGATGAGGACTTTAATATTTAGTTTCTCATTTTGGAAGCTTTAGTTTTAAATCATTTTTAGGGTTTCTGTGTTCAATGTTTATGTCCCTTTTGCTTCTCTGTGAGTTGATTGAAATAACCAGACAGCTGGAATGTTGTTTTACAGTGACGCAGGAATAAAACTTGCTAAGAAACTACAAGAAACCAAAGTCTTCATTAACAGTAGACAGGAAAGAATAGAAGTTGCTTCATCTCTGGAAAGTGCTATTAACACTTTTGTATGTATCATTCCTGCCTCTTGTTTTCCAGTAATTTGGCTGCCCACCCTGGTGCAGAGCACTAGAGAGCTTGACCAACTATGAAATTAGCCTTCTAGAATAGGGCTTCTCAGTCTACATGCTGATGGCATTTTGAGTCTGATGATTCTTTGCTGTGGGAGCCTGTCCTGTGTACTGTAGGGTGCTTAGCAGCTTTCCTGGTCTCTACCCACTAGAGGCCGTTTGCACCACCACTCCTCGTTGTGACAACCAGAAATGTCTCCAGATATTATGAAGTGTACTTCCCTGGGACCAGAATTCCCTCTGGCTTGAGAATTAGGGAGAAGTCTCCTCTCTCACCCTCCGTCATTATTGTTGAACAGTTTATTGTGTGTTGTGCACCATGGTTAAAATTTTTCTTTCCTCCCTGCTGACTGGGGCTGATAGGACAGCTTGGATGGGAATGCAAGAAAATCATTATGCAAGTCAGCATGTTCCTGAAAAATCATTAACCTCCCACCCCCCCAAAAACAGTCAAGCTGGAACATGTGGTTCAGAGCAAGTAAATGTTATGAAAATGATTCCTTGAGCCGTTCTCCTGGAAATTTGATTGACTGGAGAGGATGTGTTGTGCCTGAACCTCAGGTTGGAGACGAGAGAGGCACAGTAGGGGACTGTAGGGAGTGGGAGGACCCCCAGAACCGTGGCTAGATTCCTTAGGAGTCTCCATGCGAGGAGAGCTGTAGCAGCAATAAGAACCACTTCTTTTGGTTTTTATTTAAACAGTGGTAAAAGTCATAAAAACTAAACAGGGCTGGAAGTATACAGTGAGAAGTACCTTTCTACATCCTACTCCTAAGACCTTCTGCAGAGGCAAGTATGAATAATTTGAGAACCACTTTTATGGGGATAAAGAAGCCCAGGGGAAGTAATTCTTTGAGAAATTGACCAGACTAAAACTGAGGACAAGTCAAGTTCCTTTTTGGACACTCCTTTTTCTCCTGATGCTCTTTCCTCTCTTATCTCTTCTGCTCGCTTTAATGGAAAGCACACTGACCTTAGAGAAGGCGAGGAAGAGAAGTGTGTGTTCCATTCTCTCGTTTATTCAGAGAGCGGGCGGTGCCTCTCCCGACCCCTTACTGCTGCACACGCCCTCTTCTTCTGCAGCAAAGGAGGAAACCCAGGTGCTGCTGGCTTGGATCTCAGCTTTGCCGTTTCCTGGCAGTATAGCCTCTTTGTGCTTCGGTTTCCTCACCTTGAAAGTCTCGGAACGTAGGTGTGTAAAGCCTTCAGAAAGCTTCCTGGCATAGACAGTGATTGCTTAGTAATTATTAGTTTTTCTTTCTCTTTGTCATGAGTCTTCTCTTTTCCTTTCAGTGAAACCTGGTGTTCGATACAGAGAATTGGGAAACATTATTCAGAAGCATGCCCAAGCAAATGGATTTTCAGTTGTTCGAAGCTATTGTGGGCATGGAATCCACAAGCTTTTTCATACGGCCCCCAATGTACCCCACTATGCCAGTAAGTACTGTCCAAAGATTTGCTAACTATTTATTCAACAAATATTTATTCAAACATTTAACAGGACCTACTATTTTGTATTTATTAGTGTAATCTATTAGCTGTTATAAATAGACCCCCCAAAATGTATACACAAGGCACATAACAGTCCACAGCATGTGTGTTTGGTCACTCTGGGGGGGTGGAGTGGGACAGTTATTCTCTGACCCAGGCTCTTGTCACTTTCAACCTATAGCTTTCAAGGTCACTTTGGGGGTTCCCCTCCTAGTCGTACAGATACTGGAGAAGAGGAGAGAAGCATGGAGGGGTATGCTTGGGAGGTTTTAATGGGCCAGCCTGGACTTGGCATAAATCACTTACATTTACTTTTCATTGGCAGGAATTCAGTCACATGGCTACACTAACTGCAAGGGAGGTGGGGAAATGTAATCCAGCTGAGTACTCGGGAAGAAAAGGAGACTAGTAATTCTGGTGAACAGCCAATACTCTCTGCCGCATGTATTCTGATTCCTTAAATGAAATTGGTTCAGCTGGGTTTGATTTCAGTTCCCAGTACATGTCAGATACCGTATTCTTTGTTGGTATAGAGGGGAATCGACAAAGTACCTTTTCTCAAATTGAGTGCTGTCTGATAGATTAACAAAGGAAGTTTTGGGCGATTAATGTCTTACAGAAACCTTTCTCTTGGAGAGTTAAGACATGCAGGGGTGAGTCTGTAATTTAGTGCTAGAAAGGAAAACTGTCCACAATAAGTGACCTAAGAAGGAATTTAACAAATACATAGGAGTCACTGCTATGTAGACACTTTCATGTACCTCCTTGTGCTTACATTTTTCCTCATGTGCACAATAGCAGGGAATGGTACCTACCCTAGAACTGTTACTAGGATTAAGTGAGATAATGCATGTTAGCTTTTAGAGTGATGATAATGATGATGGTGATGATATACATTATCTCATATGATCATCACAACTCTATGAATAATTTCTTAGCCCTGTTTTTAAAAAGCAGATTCTGTGTTTAGGGAAGTGATTGATTTATTCAAGTCCACACAAACTAGTAAATAAATGTCAGGTGTAGGATTGGTACCTAGGTTCTGTCTGGCTTTCTAGAGTCAGTCTTTCCCGTGCTGCCTAGTAAGGACTGAAGCAGTTTGGTGCTGGGTCTTGTGGGAGAAATAAAGATTGAGATTTTGGTTTGCTGGAGAGATGAGGAAGAACATTCCAGGCGGTGGGGAAGCATGAATAGGTGCTTCAAGTTGAGACTGAACAGAGACAAGATAAGCTTGGACTGAGAATTATGTGTAAGAACTAGAAATGGGCAGTGCCAGATCGAGGATATTTGACTTCATTTTAGGGATTTGTAGAACATTTTTTGGCAGAAGAATGGCCAGGTGAAATTGCCATTTGGGGAAGAAAATTTAGCAGTGGTGTCTAGAATGTATTGCAGGTGTGAGTTAGCCAGGCTTGTCAGCCTGATGCACAGTTGTTCTCGTAACCCAGATGTGAGGTGGTAAAATCTAAGACGTCAGTAGTTGTGAAGAGAAAGGGAAATGAGTGAGAAACGTCTCAACAGGAGAAGCTAGAGAAGTCACTTACGGCACAGCATTTGACATAAATCAATAAGCATTTATTAGCAGACCTCATAGTCCTTCTTATTTCAGCTGGAATTGTGCTTGAAATAAAAGCTAGCAATAGAAAATAGGTAGCCAACTTCATTCCTTCCTGGTGAGCCCTGTGATCGCCTGATGTGCATTGCCTTTAACAGACTGGAAGTAGCTATTCTGATGACACTGGCGTGTGCCACACGTGTACATGTGTGTGTTTTGTGTGTGGAAAAAGAGTGTGCAAGGGAGGGAATGAAAAAAGCACCCTTACTTGCAGAGGTAACAGACTTAGGTTTAGGTATGGACTAGATAGAGACTTTTTGTCTATCTGTCTATATCTATTAATTTTTATTGGAGTAGAGTTGATTTACATTGTTGTGTTTCTGCTGTACAGCAAAGTGAATCAGTTATACATATACATATATCTACTCTTTCTTAGATTCTTTTCCCATATAGGCCATTACAGAGTATTGAGTAGAGTTCCCTGTGCTATTCAGTAGGCTCTTAGGAGTTATCTATTTAAATCAATACACAGTAGTGTGCATATGTCATAAAGAAAGATTTTTTTGAAGGAAATAGAATTTATGGGAGACGGAGATACGGGTCAGTGATGATGGTGTCAGCAAAATACCATACCACCGATACACAAGAGATGGCACTTGAGTTTCATGTTAAACTATTTAATTAGAAATAAGAATTCTGAAAAAAGAAACAAGGACCCAGGTATACTTCATTTCATCCAACTGATATGTTTTTGAAAAGTCAAGTGTTAATCGGGTTTAGATAAAACAAAATATGTGTGGTCCCTTTAGGGACGTGTTAAAGGAAGCTGCTGAGAGAGTCTCTGTACTGCAGAGGCCTTTTGAATGTAAACGATCCCTGCTTTGGCTTGTAACTTCACATTCCTAAGCACCTGAGCACGGAACCAGGAAATTGTTGTGTAACTTCCCTCCACCTCCTTCCGTGTAAGAGAAGTCCTTGTTAGATGAGAGTTTAGTGTGCTTCTTTGTCATGGTTCGGAAGTAAAGGTGATACTACCCTATCTTTAGAATATATATCACGGTAATTCTGGGAGGCAGACAGTAGAGCAGGTACACAGTTTTGTAAAAGCACTCAGCAGTAGTATCTGCTATAGTGTAGTCGCTAGATGATGTATGTTTGTTTGAGTGAGCCTTGTTGAGAAGCTGAAACCATGAGTCAAGGTTAGCTGGGAGTTGTAACTTCTACAACAATGAATCAATGGCAGAAACAGGAGTGGAACTTGGATTCTCTGTATTGCGATGTCCAGTGGAAAATATATGAGGCACATATGTAATATTAAGATTTCTAGTGGTCATATTGAAAAAGTAAAAAGAGACAGATGGAGTTAATTTTATATTTTGTTTAATCCATTACATTAAAAATATTAGCATTTCAACATTTAATCAGTGTAAAAAAAACCACTGCGATATATTACATGCTTTTTTTGTCTTTGAAATCGGCATATTTTTTACATGTACATTCTGACTGGCCATTTTTCAAGTGCTTAGCTTCATGCACCCAGTTGCTGCCGTACTGGACAGCACAGCTATCAATTCCTTTATCCTTTTTTCTTTCCATGACACCACACTGACTCTCTTTGACATTTTCTGTTTGATATCCCCAAGGGAATATGACCAAATCTATATATATAGTAAATTGCATGTCATTTGGAGAGAAAGTTCATGAAATTAGAAATAAAAAGTAAAGATTATTTTTGCCCCTCAGAGTTTTATAATAATTTAGGAACTCCTGATTTGGAATCTGTAGAATAAGTGAATTATGGCAATACTTAAGATAGTGGAAAACAGCGTGATAGCTGTTCACAAGGAAGGGCGTGCAGGAGTGTAAACGTGCGGGTGAGGTTAGACCATACCTAGACAGAGCAGCTTGAGCAGGGTCTGTCTCAGTCGACACATGGGTTGCCATCCGGAAGAACCGCAGCCTTACGCAAAAAACCCCTGAAAGCCGGTGCTTTCGCCACCTGGTGGTCAGGCAGCGCAAGTGTAGTCACCTGTTTACCGATGCTCTTATCAGTTCTTGGTTTTTATTGACAGTTTGAACTTTAAACTGGTTCTCCATTTTCGTCTGAGATTGTCTAAAAAGGCCGATCCCTGTTTAAAATTTTTGACCTTCTTGGGGAGATGGCACGCCTGGGCACTGATAGTTGAGTTTCTCACAATGATCCTGAAAAATACTTCTGTATTGGTGAACTTGGACAAAAAGTCTTTGGAGGGAGAAATGGAATTTTTGTTTCCAATAGAAAGGAATAATCGTGTCAACATTAAAGAAAAGTAGCTTAGTGTGCGGGGCTTTGTTCCCCTCCGAAGATAAGACAATTTACAAAACTTTTTAAAAATGGTGCAGTTGTTTCTCTGGGCTGTGCCCCCATCTCCACCCGCATGCACACCCCTACACGCACCCAAGAGCTAGGAGGCTTCTGGTGGAATTCGAAATGTCTTCTTCTTTAAAGTGTCATACCCCCATGAGTGTGGCACTTTGCTTGGTTGAATGATTGCAATTCTAACCCTGCTATAACATAAATGGGGGCACTTTTGCTTTTATAGAAGTGATAACCACATCTGAGATCCAGCCTAGCGCATCTCTGTATTTTCCCAGAGAAGACGTAAACAAAATGAAATATGCGTAGGACAATATCTGCCCCAGAGTAGGTGGTTTTCAGTAAAATCCCTGTTTGTTGAATGATCTGCTTTAAGAAAGGGGAATCAGGAGAGGAGAAAGTCATTAATTTAAGAATCACTCATGGGAATATAAGTTGTGTACTTTTACCAGGGAGCTGCTTAACAATATGCTGTAGGTTTTTTGCTGTGTTCTGAGATTTTTTTCTTTAATTTCAGAAAATAAAGCAGTTGGAGTGATGAAGCCCGGCCACGTATTTACAATTGAGCCAATGATTTGTGAAGGTGAGAAAAAGAGATGCTGTAACATTCTTTAATTGAATTTTTATTTACTTTTGGTTACTCATGATCAGATTAGTAGTCTGCTCTACTTTCTTTTTGCTTCATTTCCACTCCCTGTCCTATCTCTAACTTGATTCAGTATCATGTAGAGAACTGAAAATTGTAAAGGTTGGCAAGAAAGCAATACCTTCTCCACGGTAATTTGCCTGCTGTCAGTAGATGCTGAAGTACTTGAATCCTGGTCCCTTTTCCTAAAGATCCTGTCAAAGGGTGCATTGTAATAATTAGGTGCCTCCATCAAGCCTGTGTAGAAATTCTTGCTTGTGTTGATGGGAGTGAGGAAGAGGAGGAAAAAAGAAGTTAGAGCTATTTGGGTTTTTTTGTTGTTGTTGTTGTTTTTTAAATTAATTAATTTTTATTTATTTATTTTTTGGCTGCATTGGGTCTTCGTTGTGGTGCGCGGACTTCCATTGCGGTGGCTTCTCTTGTTGCGGAGCACGAGCTCTAGGCGCGCAGGCTCAGTAGTTGTGGCTCGCGGGCTCTAGAGCGCAGGTTCGGTAGTTGTGGCGCACGGGCTTAGTTGCTCCGCGGCCTGTGGGATCTTCCCGGACCAGGGCTTGAACCCGTGTCCCCTGCATTGGCAGGTGGATTCTTAACCGGTGCGCCACCAGGGAAGTCTGAGCTATTCATTTTGCGGCAGAGTTATATAATTTAATTCTCCACAACTTATGAGGTAGGTGCTATCCCCATTATACAGGAGAGCAAACTGATTTTTGAAGAGGTTAAGTAACTTGCCCAAAGTCGCTTAGCTAGTTACGTGGCAGAATTTGTGGGACTCTAAACTCATGAGCCGTTCTGCCTCTAGAGGGTCTGCACTCATATCGTCAGGTGGTGTCATACGACTACTGTGGAAAAAGCACAGCATAGACACGCTTAGCACTGGCAGTTTTATGTCCTCGCTGTTGTTGGTCACTGTGACAGGCACATGGCAGTGATGGTCGGTGTCATGATTGGAGCTCCCCACTGAGGCTGTCAGAGTAGTAACTGGGGCCTCCTTCATGAGGCCTTCACCTTTGCTTTCTGCCGGTTCTTCGTTGGGGTTAGGGGATGCAGAGTGGGGCAGCAGTAGTAGGGCTCTCGTGTCCTGGTCCCTGTGTTAAAGGATGCATCCCCTTGGGATCCTTCCAGTCTTCTTTATAACCTAATCTTCGGAGTGATAGCCCATCACTTCTACCAGATTTTCTTCCTTAGAAGTGAGTCACTAAATCCAGCCCACACTCAAGGGGAGAGGAGCATTGGAGGTTGTTTTAGAGGCTGCCTTCTTAACCTGGTCCTTTGTTCCCTTTTCTGTAAAATGGAAGTTACAATCTTTATCCTGCTGAATCCCCAGGGCTGCTGTAAGAATTAAGTGAGATGATTTGTATTAACACAAAGTACCTTTAAAGGGCTGTACAAATGTAAGGTGTTGTTTTGTCATTCCTTGGAATAAGAATAATGATCATATGTAACCAATTGCAAGAGCATTGAGTATATTAGCAGAGAAAGGCAAGACCGTGAGAGGAAAGTGTCATTTTGGTTACATACCTGTTTCCATTAACTGGCACTTAGTTGGTGAGACATGAAGTGGTATTTCCAGGAGTAAGCAAATAACACAGTGTTGTGCTGGTTCAGATAATCGTCAAATTATAACAAATATATTTCAGTGTAACTCAGCTAGGTTAAATCCCAGCTTCTTAGTGGAAAGTCTCTAATCCAAAGAAGAATTTGAATTTCCTTAGAATAGTAGTCAAATATATTTAACTTGACATTAGTAAAGGATCTGTTTTAGCAGATGACAATAAAATTAAAGATGTATTTATGTCGGGCTTCCCTGGTGGCACAGTGGTTAAGAACCTGCCTGCCAATGCAGGGGACACAGGTTTGAGCCCTGCTCTGGGAAGATCCCACATGCTGTGGAGCAACTAAGCCCGTGCACCACAACTACTGAGCCCACGCGCCACATCTACTGAAGCCCGCACGCTCTAGAACTGGTGCTCCGCAACAAGAGAAGCCACCGCAATGAGAAGCCCGTGCACCACAACGAAGAGTAGCCCCCGCTCGCCGCAACTAGAGAAAGCCCGCGCACAGCAACGAAGACCCAACGCAGCCCAAAAATAAATAAATAAATATAAATAAATTTATTAAGAAAAAAGATATATTATGTCTTAAATCCGTTTGTGAAAAGATCATTCGTTACATTGAGAAATATGTTTACTCATCTTTAGATGGTTGACAAAGCATGAGTTAACTTTCTTTAAGCTACCGCATATTTTCTTTTTAGTCTGGGGTTTAATATTGCAAAAGTAGGTTACTTCACTGCAGGCTTTGTACTCTGGGATGTGTCTGAGGCAGTAAGACCTAATCTTTGGTAAAGATTACTCAAAATGGGAATTCCCTGGCGGTCCAGTGGTTAGGACTCGGCGCTTTCACTGCCGTGGGCCTGGGTTCCATCCCTGGTCAGGTAACTAAGGTCCTACAAGCTGCGAGGTGTGGGCCCCCCACCCCCAAGGCAAAAAAGATTACTCAGAATGAAGAATATTGATTTTTTTTTTTTTTACATCTAATTTGGAGATAAGAAAGTCTCTGTAAACACATTTTTATAGTAGTATCTGGAATTGCAGAACTTTGTCATTCCACTGTTGCCTCTCCTCCCCTGCCCCACTCCTCCCCCCATTCTCTTTTTCCTGTGTTGTCTACCTGCTTTTTTCATTGTCCCTTCCTTTCCTTCCTAACCCTCTTTCTAACCCATTCTCCCTCATCATAAATTTATTTTCTTTTGGCCGTGCTGCACAGCTTGCAGGATCTCAGTTCCTCGACCAGGGATTGAACCCGGGCCACAGCAGTGAAAACCTGGAATCCTAACCACCAGGCCACCAGGGAACTCCCAATAATTTTTATATTTTCTCACCAATCTCTCTCTTTCTCTGCCCTCTTTCTGGTTACAGGGGTGTGGCCTATAAAAATTTCACAGTATAATCTGTTCTCACCATCTTTGTGCTTGCCATTTAAAAATTATATCAGGAATTAAATGCTATAATAAAAGTATAAAAAGTTACTCTATTTTCTTCACAATATACATCGGCTATAGTTCAGTCAGATTCCAAAGTTATACCAGGAGAGAGCTAAATTCATTAATTCAGTTTCTTGTAGTTCTGTGATGAGTGGTTATCAGTTACATTTCTGAAAATGAAACTGAGTGCCTTTATTTTGGAAATACCAACTTGATTTAATATTTGGGAAGTATACAAAATGTGAAGTTTTAAAATTTAAACATTATTATTACTTCGTTGGACTAAAGACCAAAATGAAATTGAAAAGGCTTTAGCTTAAACAGTTGAAGTGTAAATAGGAATCTTAATAGTGAATTTTTAAATTAGTTTTCTGAGATATCCAAGGATATAGGCGGACAGGCCAGTACACTTGCCTAGAGAGTTTATTAAGAAAACAAGCTGAGTGGTAGAATTAAGAACTGGTGTTTGTTTGTTTAAGGCGGATGGCAGGACGAAACCTGGCCGGATGGCTGGACAGCAGTGACGAGAGATGGGAAACGGTCTGCCCAGTTCGAGCACACCCTGCTGGTCACGGACACTGGCTGCGAAATCCTAACCCGGCGACTCGATAGCGCGCGGCCTCACTTCATGTCCCAATTTTAATTTCTCCCGAGATGGCGCATCTCAGTGATACCTTCTGTCTGTACTCTGCATTTTATTGAGAGTACAGGATGGAAGAGGAAATTTTTTATAACTTGTTTTGTTTCGACTATAGATAAGGAAGGACTACAGCATTTGATGTGTGTCCTCAAGAACTTGTCTTGGGTCTGAAAAAGCCAAGAAGAATAAAGGAAGCTTTCTCAACTCCTTTCAATGCTCCCCTCTCCCCACACAAAAAAATCTCTGCACCCCTGTTTTCTCATTTGCCCTTTGAGCACTTTTACTTAAACCTGCTTCTAGTTGCTTTTATCACTGCCACAACCGGGCCGTCAGAGCCACCTGCTTTCCAGGTGAATGTTGCAGATGAGAATCCCTGAAACTTTAGCAACATATTTTGCTCCCGACTTTTTTTTTTTAAATTATATATGTATGGAAATATATACGTATTCATTTTAAATTCCATATATGTAATTACCAAACACTATGTGACCTGGGGTTTGTGTTGATTCTGACAGGGTTCTATGCTGTCGTAAATGGACCCATCATTTGCAGTGATTTAATTCCCAGCTGGGAATTGGCCTCCCTCCTCCCCTGCTAATTTACCCTCGTAATCGTGTGTAAGGAAGCACTCGGTCAGTGAGACTTTCCAGTGTGGACTCTGTGCGCATGAATGGCTATGGCAAAATTCACTTTGGAAAAAGGTTATCAGGTTTTTAAAAATCTAGTTTATGGCAAAAATAGCCACGCTCTAAGCAGAAGCTGGCTGTTGCAGAGAATGGGATTCTTGTAATACGTTGCTATTTCAGACCTCTGTTTGGTCATAATGGTAGGAAAAACACTCCCTTCCCCGCTGTCTCTTATTTCAAAGGCATACCTTGGAGATATTCAGAGAAGGGTGGAGGCTGCACTGTGGAGGCTGATGGGGAAAGACAGTTCTGAAATCTCTCCAGCAGTGATCAGAGTCTGGAAATTCTAATGTTTAATAAACCTGGTGGGGATGAGAAAGGAACTTCTTTGAAATTGGACTGTTGCCTTGCAGGGATGCAGCTGTCCTTGGTGTGCTACCACAATTCTCCTTTACATAGTTGGGAACCTCATTAGAAATGACCTCAGCTGCCCAACATCTGTGTTCCTTTCAGTAGTTCAGTCCAAATGGGAGTGCATCCAGTGAAGACATATCAGATCAAAGTCATTGTATTAGAGTGTACTTGATTACTAGGTATCTGGTAAGTTTATTCTAAGATAATTTGATACCACTGACATGTTACATTTGTATGAGAACATCTTTCCCAGAGTGCCTCAGACCTTTATTGCTTTAAAGGAATTATGATAATGTTTTCATTACTTTTATTATTTTAATGATTTAGTAAAGTGGCTGAATCTGGTATGTGTGTGAAGTTTTTTATCAAACTGTAATATTTGTGAATGGAATGCCTTGCAATATGAATGTTAATATAATGTGTAAAAGGGAGATTAAAAAGTTTGAATGACTATCCCACCATGTAGTCGTTAACTTTGCTGAATTTGTTGGGGATTTCAGAAGGAAGTGGTGGGAATGGGGAGGCTAATTTCATAATCTAAAATAAAATTTGAGTAAAAATACTTTTTTTAAGTTGAATGGCTATATACAAATTCCAGTACTGTGTTTAGTTCAGCAGTCTACCAGCAGTATTTGAGATGCAACCATATTTCTGAGATAGTTTAAGGCGGAGATTGCTGCATATGTAAGGCAGCATTTTATGTACTGATAGTGGAATTAACAGTGTGGGCTTACTCAGTGTCTACTACTAGAAAATAAGCTCAAGGAAACAAAGTCTTGGTGGGTAGTTTTTTTTTGTTGCTGTTTAAAAGATAAACACCACACTGGTGATGATGCTTTTCTCGGTTTGGGAGATTTTAAAACAATATGTCCTCTAGTCTAATTGTATATGTCTGATTACAAATGTTTGTTTACTAGGTTTAGATGAGAAAACATCTAGGGTAGTTTCATCATTCTGCCAACTTCTCGAAAATGTCAGTGTGTTAACTTTTTATTTTTTTTTATTAACTTTAAAATAATCCTTTTTTTCCCCTGACAGTCCTTCATCCCCCTTGGAATTATAATTTAGAAGGGAAAGGTGTTTGCCTTTTATTTTCATTTTATGTCTTTTGCTGGTAAAATGTATAAAGGTACATTAGAACCCGTTCACCAACACCTTTATATTACTTGCCATCCACATGTCTAAATTAACAGGAAGAGGGTGTTTAGGAATTTGCCATCTTAGCTTGATTCCTCAGTTTGTCCCATCACCACTTCTGGCTTTTCATTGAGTTTGGTTAAATTTGAGAGTGGGATGCTCCAGTTTGCTAAAGCCCCCAAATGCACCCTCCTGGTATCTGTAAGCTATTTCTGTCCTACCCACCCACCCCCGGTTTTTTTTTTTTTTTTTACTTCCAACTTTTAATTTTGAAAATTTCAAATTTACAGAAAAGTTGATGGTACAGTGAAATAACTATATATCCTTTCCCTGTATTCAGCAAGTGTTATTGCGTCACATCTCTCTATATAAAAAGCATTTTTCTTTTGAGAGAAATGGCATTGTCGTACTTCACCTGCTACTGTTGCAGTGTGTCTCTCTGAAAACATAAGGACATTTCCTACACAATCATAATACTCTGATCATGCCCAAGGAATTGAATATTCATAGAGTTATGTAATGTATAGTACACATTCAAACCTGAGGCTCAGTTTCCCCCCAAGTGTACTTTAAAGCGTTCGTCTTGTTTAAAATGCAGAATTCAAACCCATGGCATTTGGTTGTCATCTGTAGGTTTTTTTTAACTCTAGAACAATCCTTCCACCTTTTTTGATCTTTTATGAAACTGACTCTTGAAAAAGCAGGCCAGTTAGCTTGTAGAATTCTGTGCTTCCCTGATTGTTCCTCATAAGTAGGTTCAGGATAAATGTTTTGGCAGAAGACTCCATAGATGGCATGTGGTGTGTCCCATTCATCGCATCGCATCGCATCACATCACAAGGCACATACTGTCACTGTCACATTATTGCCAATATATGTTTGCTCACTAGGTTTCTTTCAGATTTTCTATTTTAAGATCCCTTTCTTAAGCAAATAATTTGGGAGGAGATACTTGGAGACCATTTGGATATCCTGTTCACTTTTAATGATTTTAGCATTCATTAATAATCCTTGCCAGAATCCATTATTTTGTTACATTGGTGGCTGCAAATTGGGACTTCCTAAATCTAGCATTCTGTCTGCATTTATTGGCTGGCACTCTTTTACTAAGAAGCACTTTTTTGAGTATCAGTGTGAGCTCATTGTTTTTAAAAATTCAATTAATTACTCTAAATGGTCTGTATTTGGCCAGTGGAAGCACCTTTAAGCTTATTTATGGGTCATTTTGATCTGTGCCTATTAGTCTTTGAGCACATTCTTGCTTTTTGCCATATCAAGATGTTCTAGATTTATCATACACTTTTCCTGCCCCAGCCTGGGAATTGGCTACTTCTCCAAGGAGCCCTGGTTTCTTTTCATGGGGAATGGTATTTGGAAGTCAAGATCTGGGTGCTGCTGGGGTGTCATTGCTCCTAGGGCCGTTCAGGGAACAGAGCCAGCAAATGCATTTTTTATAAATCATGAATTCATTCTGATACTTTGATTTCAAATTTAACACTAATCTTCCTCACCCTTCCCTGTTCCATATTTGTATCTTCCTTCTCCCATGGTGGGAACTTTGGTTCTGAACAACATTAATATTTATTGATTTGCTTGATTCTATATGACATGTAAAATTATTTTAGAATTACTATACCAAAATCACTACCAAAAATAAACTTAAGTGTAAAAGTTGTGATTGTTCTTATTCTTGGAACATATTTCACTAAGGGGGTACAGAGTATTGGTTTAAAAGCTATTTGAAGTAATTAATTTTTATCCTGCAGTATTCTAAATTTCATAAACCATGAAGTTACTTTTCAACAGTAAATGCAGTGAATCTTGGGGGCAAAGCATGCTATACAGGTGGGGAAGATTTTTTTAGCGGTCTGGGAGTTAGAAATACTGGAATCAATTGAGATAGTGTGATATGATTGTGTCTACATTTGATGGTGTTTGGCTTCTACCAAGTTCTCTAGCTACCAGAGGAGCAAATTATACCACTTGTAATGTGGATGTGTAGCCTATTTCAGTATAGAGTAGGAAAAAACATCTGGACATTGTTTTAGGAACAGATTGTTTCACAACATAGGCTGCATTATGCTGATATTCTAAAAGTTATTAATGTGTTTTGCTTCATTTAAAAAATGAACATCTAAAGAAAGGCAGCATAGGTTCCATGCATCAAAATTCTGTGGTCCCACTGTGTTTGAACTCACAAGCAGCCTTTGGTGGCAGCCTTCTTCCTTACCTCTTTTTCCTTTTGGTGCTAAGTATGAAAAAGAAAACCAGTGGTTTGCATTTGGTTATTTTGCAAAAAAAAAGCCAGGAGTCAGGTGGCCTTGGCTACGTGTTACCTGCTGCTTTTCATTTTGGGGACTGGGGTGAGTAACAACAGAACTGTCTGTATATGGTAATTCTGTGATTACGTTGAAACGTGTCAGCACTGGTGTATCTCACTAAAATGTGCCCAAAAGTCAATATGCGGAGCACTCAAGAAGGGCTTCCTGGAAAGATTTTCACTTACCACTGATGTTTGTTGGAGTTCAAAGTATTTTAATAACTTTTCTTGTGAATGTCCAGCCTTTTTACTATTGCGAAGCTTTTAGTAGAATAATTGCTTCCATCTCCTGGGTGCTTGGCCCTTTTACTATTACTCCAGCCTCCTCATTCAACTCCCAACAACAAACACATGCCAAACTTGTAGGCACATTTGCACTGTGGTGTCATGAGACGATCACGAGATCAACAGTCAGGACACTAGGGCTCTGAGTTCTCTGATTTTTTAAACTAGTTGAAGGGCTTGGACACATCACCGTATTCCTCTATGGAGGTATCCTATTTGTGTAATGACACCATAACTTAACAACTGTTTTATTCTCTATATAATGTGACTATAAAGCAAATTTGCTTTATTTCAGTACTTGGGTCAGACATCAACAGAAAATTCAGAATAGAATTTTTCAAACTTTACCAGTAAATCTGAGCCCTGGGTGATTCTGAGAAAACAAAATAGCCAAGGATAAGAACTTTTAGTATTAAGATGTAGATTTAAGAAAGAGAACAACAGGTATTTTAAAGCAAATTTCCACTGTTTTATCTTGTTTAACATATCTAGATATTTTTGGTAGTCAGGAATATTTCAGTCCATGTCTAAACTCTGGGTAGTTCTGTGGTGGATTAGCGCTCCTTTCCTGAAGGGAGCATGTACATATTACCTCTCAATGAATTCTGTTACGATGTCCAGTTTGATAAAAATCAATCTGCTTAAAAGCCCATCCCACTTGCTCTGTTCCTATAAAGTTCCACCAAAAGAAGTTTGTATAATGGAGGACTTTGTACGTACCGGTTCACTGTGCTGGTTTACTTCCTAGTTGTTTCTTTAAAGATATGATTTCCTTGGTATAGTTCTATGTACTTATTATCTAAGTAACTGTTTAAATATACTTAATGTTTTCCAAATGTGTTTTCTGTCTGTTTTTTCTACAGGGTATTTGCTGACAGAGAATCTGATCTTGCATGTTAATTGAAACAAAATTGGCTGAGTGCAAAGTTGGTTTTTTCCTGGGTCACAAAGTATCTCTAGGCCCAAAGAACTGTCAGTTACTTTAGGACTTTGATCATCAACCTACTTGGGAGATTGGTAGCCATGCAGAAAATGTTCTGAAGCATCTGTGCATGTAAAAATATGTTCCCTCTTTCCCAGATCAACGAAACATTTTGAGAATCATGAGCTACATTTAATTTTGCTTTGAAATGGGATAAATGGAAGTAGCATTGTGTTTATCTTTTGGAGCTGTTTTTGTTTAAGCTGTACATACATTAACTGGCTCCACTGTAACAAAGTTTGGATATAATGCAGTTTTTTCCCTCATCTCAATAACCTCATCATTCCACAGGTTCTACCTTATGTTAGTTCTCTGTGCATGGAATAAAGAACTCATTCCAAGTCAGACATGGAATTCCAAGTCAGCCTGTATATGGACTATCTTTTTACAGTGAACATCAATAGGTAAGTTAAATAGAAAGCAGAATAGCCCAACATGCTGAAAATGAAAAAGCAGGAAAGATTTGAAAAATGCCAAGTATACCAACATTTTCAATGAAAAACAAAAAGCTGTTAAAAGATACATCCTAATATTGTAAAATTTTGGATCCTTAAATTAAAAATTTTTTTTTACTAGCTTTCATGAAATATACAGCAGAGGTTAGCGACTTGTGTTAAAATTATATACCTTTTATCCAAGAAAGCAGTTTAAACATAACTTCAAAAAATTCCCGACAATACTTCTAAGGTGGTAGAGTCCTAATTTTGGACAACCAGGATAGATTTGCTGACATGCACATAGTGAGTGTTTTTTAGCCCTATGTTGTGTATGTTCTTCCAAAAAATATTTGTTTCTGCAATATACATAACAACCTAGATGCCATCCAAGAGGATGTATTAAAAGTATCTTAACAAGAAATACTTTATACCTATAGTTCCATGTTCCAAGAATCTTTATATTAAGGATCTTGTAAAATTGATTCTTAATACTGGTTCTTTGAAAGAGACAGTTGTGCTTTCAGCCAGGAAATGCTCATACTTGTTAAACTGAATTAGCTGGCTCAAGACTATGTTCATGACTGTGACAGAAAAGTAAACTCCCTAATTGGCCAGCTACAAGAATTGGAGTTACATTATTTTACTATCTTAAAATTATTTTCTCATATTGGCGAACATAATGTTTGCCATTCTCATTCAAGTATAACTCATGTATGAGAAGAAAAATAAAGGGGAAAAGAACCAAAAAAAAAATTATTGGTTCTCCTCCATTATTACCCTATATACCCATTCTGTTACTGCAGTCGCTTAAGGCAATAATATACTTTGTTCCTGGAAGGCTGAGCTAAAACAAACCAGATTAAAGCACACTTCCTACAGCTAGGGTAGAAGCTAGTTTTATTTTCCTGTTCTTCCAGTTCACCCAGAACAATAGGTTGGAGCCATCTTGGCCCCTACTGGGTCTCCAGCTCTCTAGGTAAAATGAGAGAAGCTAGGTCATACTGCCTAGTCCTTCAAATGCACCAGAGATCCAAAAAAGAAGTCCTGACCATAACTGCCACTTTTCCAGTTTTCAGTCAACTAAATATTGCTCTCTCAGAAACACAAACTTTGGGAGTAATTAAGCTACATCAGTCAAAAGAATTAAACAAGAAAAAGCACATGGTTTCAATCCAACCAGAAGATATGTATGTGCATGGCATATCTGATGTCCTGATACAGAAACAGTCTAAACTATGCTATGACGTAGAAAGAAGAAAAAGACACGGAATAGGCGGGGCGCCGTTCACACGAGAGTCGGTTGGTTCCTGTATCCCTGTCCCCGCCGTCCCTCGCCGTCACGCCGATATTCCTGGTGAACACCAACGTGCCCCGCGCCTCTGTGCCGGACGGGCTCCTCTCCGATCCCACCCAGCAGCTGGCGCACGCCACGGGCAAGCCGGCGCAGTACGTCACGGTGCACGTGGTCCCGGACCAGCTCCCGGCTTTCGGGAGCTCCAGCGAGCCGCGCGCGCTCTCCAGCCTGCACAGCATCGGCAAGGTCGGCGGCGCGCAGAACCGCTCCGACAGCAAGCTGCTGTGACGCCTGCGCGTCAGCCCGGGCAGGATCTACATCAACTACCACGACATGAACGCGGCCAACGTGGGCTGGAACGGCTCCACCTTCGTCTGAATGTCGCGCTCCGGACTCCCCCGCCCCAGGCCCGCAGCCCGCGCGTGGTTTTCTGCCCGCCCCGCCCCCAGCGACCCCACCTCCCGGGACGGAGAAATAAACGGTATGGAGACGACTGGGGGAAAGAAAAAGGCACAGAATAGTGTTAATAGTATTCCTTTGTGTTAATTTAAAGTATATGTATAAATGCTATTATATTCATAGAAACTTCTGGGAAGATACATAAACTGAATAGTGGTCACCTATTTTTTTGGGGGAGAGGGAAGTGTAGCTTTCCTTTCTCATGCAATTTTCTCTACTATTTGAATGTTCTAACTCTTGGATGTATTGCCTCCATGTATTTTTGTGTTAATGGATCACCTGGATGGTAAGACTATGCATCATTTTCGTTTGCTTCTTTATTCTGCTCAGGGTAAAGAAACCTAAATGTTACTTAACAACAGCACCAGGAAAAGACTGATAGATTTGACTATATTAAAATAAAAATTAAGAAATATAAAATATATTAAAATATAAAACTTACAAAGGATTGGCATCTAGAATAAAGAACCCCTAAAAATTACTCAGGAAAAGAGAAGTAATCCAACAGAAAAATGGGCAAAGGATGTGAACAGACGCCTCACAAAAAAGGAAATACAGATGGCCAAAAGAAGGAAAGACTTGGGACCTCCCTGGTGGTCCAGTGGTTAAGACTCTGCACTCCCAGTGCAGGGGGCTCAGGTTCCACCCCTGGTCGGGGAACTAATATCCCACCATGCTGTGTGCCACGGCCAAAAAAAAAAAAAAAACTTTAGTCATTAAAGGAAATGCAAATTAAAGTCATTTCACACCCATCTGATTTGCAAAAATGTCCAACCACATTTAAGAGCAATTTGACAATTTCTAGTAAGGTTTAAAATGTGTTTATCCTATGGTACACATCCTCCGTAACTAACGCACTGAGCACAACGTACAAGGATGTTCCACCACAGTGTTGTTAGCAATACAGAAACAATTTGGGAAACAACTATATGCCATCAGCTGGAGACAAGTTACGGTAGTTCATATAACTGAGTACTACTGCACAGTACTAAAATTAATGAATGGGAGCATCACCTACAACAGGGATTAATCAAAATAATGAGTGAAAAATGAAAGCTGCAGAATGAGACAGTATCAGGTTTAAAACATGTATGACAATACTGAAGACTAAAGGGTTTACGGATACGTGTAGTCAAAGTATGGCAATATGCATGGGAGTGATTGATAAGCACCCGATTCTGGGTGTTGACTATACCGCAGGAGAGGAAAGGCAAAGTGGTCTGGAAGAGTAAGATGTTAAGATTTGACAAAATAAGTGCTGGAAATTTGGGTATTCAGTTCATAAATATTTTCCGTATGCTTGAAATAGTTCAGAGTGACCAACAACAGATATATACCTACTTAAGCTCAGAAGGTAGTTTCAATGATGAATCTGTGGGCCAGATGTTATACTAGGAATTAGGAGTCTTAAGTCTGAACAATGCATGGTACCTGCCCACAAGAAGATAATCTCACAGAAGCAGATTTGGGTTCTGATTAACTGTGCCACTGCTGATTGGAGAAATCTGTTCTTTAGTAAATGGGCCTGAGACCCTTAAAAGTTAAGCGAAAGTTACCAAGGACAGTAGAAGACAAGGTTCAGATACTCACCACTGCCCTTCTTCCTCCATCTTTCCTTTAAAGGATGAAGATAATGGGGAGAGGAACCATGAGAAAGAATTTGGCATACAACAGAGCTGACAACTTCCACACATATGCAGAAATTCCTTTTATTATGTTAAAAATATTCCTTAATGAGCCAGCAATTATTTATGTGAAGAAGAGTCCAGAAAACAGACTTATGACAGTATTAGCCTTGTCCTTGATTAGACATCTGTGAATTTATACACAAAACATTATTCCCCAGTTAATGAAGGTCTAAGAAGCTGTGAACTTGAAAGAGCTCCTTCCTGCTTGTCTGGCTGCTCCAATCAGACTACAAGACTTAGTTACAAGGATGGAAGAATTTTTCTCTTTTGAATTTAAAGCTTTACAACAGTTCGGATGCTGTAAGAGAAGAAAGCAATAAACAGGTTCTGAATGATTTCTTTGAAGACCACTAAAACGTTTTTTTTACCCTTCTCCCTCCAAAAGCCCCAAATCATTACCACATTCTACACTACACAGCTAAAGAGAAAGCTCACCTCTTCCCTCCATGCATCAGTTCAAAGGCTTCGTTAATTTGGTCAAAAGGCAGATTGTGAGTCACAAATTCATCAACCTTTATTTTTTTGGACATGTATTCGGACACCAACTTTGGGAGGCTTTCTACACTCTTCCATCCTAAAAGAAATCATACATCTATTCATTAAGTTTTCCAACAAATCTCTACAGTATGCTTATTACTTAGTGGGTGACAAAGACATTTAAGAGAATGAATTTTTTCATGAACTAAAGAGGAATGAAAAACTTCAAAATCAGCATAGAGAGGAGGAAGAAATGCACATCTTTAATTAAGAAAAAAGTAAATGCCTTTTGAGCACTTGCCTTTTTCTGAATTAAGGTTTACTAAAATCTCATTAAATCTTAATGGAGATTTTTAAACCATACAGGATAGAACTCTAGAAGTCTCAGAATAAGCTTATTTAAGTCCACAACAGCAAAGATTTCTGTAATCGTGAAATTCAAGGAAGAAAAAAACTGATGTGATACATGACTATTTCTGTGGTTTTAATTTCAACAATAAGGATACCATCTCAGAAGAGAAAACTGAAATTGAAAAGCAAAGTAGGTGATCTTTAGTTACAGGTTATGATTTTAAACAAAATCAGATCCTTCAATTTCTCACTTGTATTGAAAGAAGCAGTAAATCGACAAAGAAGCCTTCCCACCTTTTTTTAAACCAGGGAGTCTTTGGACCACATTTCAAACCTCTTTTGAGCCTTTCCCAAATCTCCCTCCTTGTGTCCTCTACCAGTTACCCTTTCCTTCCAAACTGCAGTGCTTTTTTTTTTCTCCTTTAAATCTCCTGGTAACTGAGACAACCACAGCCACTGCTATTCCCTAAACTAAAACTGCTGTTTACATTTGTGAGTCATATTTTAGCAACACCCATGGGGCCCCAAGGCTCCAGCTTATTTCCCAACAAGCATGTGCTTGGATGAGGCTTCAGTGAGAGGTGACTACCAACCCCCCTGGCTCAGTCTCCCGGACTAAGAACACCCTTTCAAATACAGCTATGGACCCTGAGATGATGCCCCTGAGCTGCATGTATGGCTCTGAAAGTCTGTTCTGAAATACTCAAGTGCGGCATACGTGTAGCGCTTTGGAAAAGAGGGTTTAGTCAGCTTGACATCTGCCTTGACAAATTCTGTAGTATAAAGAAGGAAAACTTTGGCCAAACCCCTCATTTTTCATACTTTCCTAATCTCTTCTTCTGGCCTTGAAAAAGCTGGCATAATATGAGGTAGGGGACACTTTGTTAAACACAGATCATTAAAAACTCATGCTATTAGAGAATGGACTTGAGGACACGGGGAGGGGGAAGGGTAAGCTGGGACGAAGTGAGAGAGTAGCACTGATATATATACACTACCAAATGTAAAATAGATAGCTAGTGGGAAGAAGCCGCATAGCACAGGAGATCAGCTCCGTGCTTTGTGACCACCTAGAAGGGTGGGATAGGGAGGATGGGAGGGAGACGCAAGAGGGAGGAGATACGGGGATATATGTATATGCATAGCTGATTCACTTTGTTATACAGCAGAAACACACCATTGTAAAGCAATTATACTCCAATAAAGATGTTAAAAAAAGAAATGCAAATTCTTGGGAAAAAAAAACTCATGCTATGTAATTCTCTTTCCTTAGGAGGATGGTAAGGATATATTTTTAAAAAATCTATGAAAAACTTTAGATTTCATTTATTCACAACAGTTGGGATATACAAACATGTTTTGATGTCTTTTCTCTTCTCTAGCTGAGCAACCTCCGAAAATGGTGGAAACTTTCTCAGCATTCTGCTGGTGGTTAGGCAACCCCAAACAACCATGTACTTTTAGGATCATACAAGGGAAAAATGATCAGTCTGGCAGCTTTTCAATTTTGTTGTAAGGTTTTGTCTTATTTAATATTTTCAGTTTAAGACTTAGTATTGGTTACTGCTGAAATCAGTACTATTCAGATGGAAGTATGATCACATCCAGGGATCACTGCACTCTGGAAAAATGGGTAAAAAATGCCAATAACCTATGTAAGTCTACAACATGGCAAAGGGTGGCTGATACAGTTGTTTGCTTATCCTGTAACCAGCTTCTCACTCCTGACCTACCCTCAACTATTTCATTAACGGAATATTAATATCTTTTTCAATGTGTAAGAAGTAGCCTTGTGTTTCAGGAGAAGCTGAGCATGTCCCCAGTCCCAGGGGTAAATACTGATTGGGATTAAAATTCTGCCAATGGAAGTAACAAAAGAGAAAATGTACTCATCTCATCCACCAAATTACCTCCAAAGGCAGTGCCTTTCCACGTGCGGCCTGTTACCAGCTGGAATGGACGAGTGGCAACTTCTTCACCTGAGGCAGCTACTCCAACCACCACGCTGACGCCCCAGCCTTTGTGGCAGGCCTCCAGCGCTGCTCTCTGCAGGCAAATCACAGAAGTCAGTGCATTGTGCTGAGAATATCTGCTTCCCCAGAAACTTCCGGGGGAGAGGGTGGTGGTACATAGCTTTATTAGAAAAATGGCAACAAAATGATCCAAGTGAGTATTTAGTAAGTTTAATTTTATTGAACAATTTTAACAGGTATTTTAAAAAATTTACGAACTTGGCTCAACACTGACACAAATGGAAAGAATTTAAAGCTTTCATTTGTTGTCTATTTTAAAAAGTAAATCTTAGCTCAAAATTCTAAAGACTTAATAAAGGCAGCAGACAGAGAAGTAACAGTTATACTTCTGCTGAGTCTCTACTTT
Organism: Balaenoptera borealis; assembly: GCF_965194805.1. NCBI lineage: Eukaryota > Metazoa > Chordata > Mammalia > Artiodactyla > Balaenopteridae > Balaenoptera > Balaenoptera borealis. Next base: position 19,535,585 of record NC_138861.1, read on the forward strand.
GTGTCAGGTACCTACAGTTACTATCTGCATTTTACACATGAGAAAACAGGTTTAGAGAAGTTAAGTAGTTGCTCAAGGTCACTGAGTTAGTAAGTGGACATATATCTCATTCCAAAGCCCATGTTCTCTACAGCTGCATCATTTTGCCTTTTCATTTAATGAAACACACTCTGAGATTTAAGTGTACGCTGAAAGGCAAAGAAACATTTCCCTTCATATTTCCCTTCTATCGTTTCCAATTTCTAGTTCAAGTACTCATTTTTCCCTTCTAATAATTCTTATCAGGGAATTCAAGACTCTTCCTTCCTTTGCAAAACAAAACAATTTTTGACCTTAATTAAGGAAATTACATTAAAAAAAGCAGCCCCCCCCCCCCGCCCTGCCCCACTTGGAATGAAGCCAAGCATACTCACCATGACTTTCACGTTACCAATACACTCAAAGGAATAGTCCACTCCCCCATCAGTCATCTCAACGAGCACTTCCTGGATAGATTTACTGAAGTCCTGGGGGTTAATACACTCAGAGGCCCCAAACTCCTTAGCCCTGGTGAATTTATCCTTATTGATGTCCACACCAATGATCCGGGACGCACCAGCCACCTTACAGCCCATGATAACTGCCAATCCAACGCCTCCCAGGCCGAAGACGGCACAAGTAGAGCCAGGCTCCACCTAATAGTAAAGATAGTCTATAAGGTACTCATTTCACAAGAGTCAAGGAAATCATTAGGTTTCTTACTGTTTGGGCCAATTTCACTATTCTAGCAAGGCTTTGTTGTATGAAATTAGAAGGTGGACGCTAAAACCCAGGCCAACACTTACCTTGGCAGTGTTCACAGCAGCACCATAACCAGTTGAAATGCCACAACCCAGAAGGCAGACTTTATCCAAAGGGGCTAAAGGATCAATTTTAGCAACAGAGATATCAGCCACAACTGTGTATTCAGAAAATGTGCTGGTTCCCATGTAATGTAAAATTGTCTTTCCTTTACAAGTAAATCTGCTAGTGCCATCTGGCATTAATCCTTTCCCTTGAGTGACTCTAAAGAAAATAAAAAAGGAAGAAGGTAGGGTAGAATCAAGTTTCCTAAAATGCACAGGAAAAAGAAATCAATTAAAAAAAAGATGACCAGTAAACAGAAGAGTGTGCTAAGACCAAAAGTCTAATTTCTAATATATTCATTAATAATTTAGCACCTTTCAGCAATGCCTTATTAGGAAAACTTATAAAAGAATTATCATCTTACCTATCTTTTCCAACATTCAATATGCTTCTGGATTATACTGTCAGAGTATTGAAATAATTTTAACAGGTACAATTTATGGATCAGATGAAATGATTTTAAAATTCCATCATAAAACTCTGTGAGCAAATATAACTTCATAAAGCCAAAACCAGCATCTAAACAGCAAAGATTACAAGCAACTATCCACATCAGCTGATGAAAGTAGATGTCCACACTGGCTGCTTTAGATCTTTCAGGAGGCCTATTTCAAAAGTGTAGCTCTCACCACTGATAGCATACATGGTAACAAAAATTATTTTTGATATTCTAAATAGATGATGTAACATCTTGCTTAGGAACATGGGCCCTTGTGCTCACTTGTGCTCAAATCCCACGTGATCCTGGGCAAGTGAATTAACTTCCGTGCCTTAGTTTTCTCACCAGAAAATCAGAGAAACCTATCTTTCTTAGACATTGCTATAAAGATCAAATGAGAGGTTATGTAAAGCATTAGCACTGTGCCTGGCACAGAGTGCTTAATATATATGTTATTTTAACAAAAATAAAAACTATAATTTGATGTACACTCTTGGACAAATCCTTTGGAATATATGTGAATAAATAAATATATATAGATGAAGAAAAATGGATTGTCTCTGGATTCAAGAATAAGTACATTTCCTTTGAGAGAAAAACAAAAATACGATCAGAAACAAAGAACAAATAGGTGACAAAGCTCTACCAAAAATAACTTGTATCTTTATGAGAGCAAGTTAAGGTTTGTTTAGCTCTGAATGTGAGAAATTGCTCCTGTCCCAGAAGAGTTTCTTAAACAAAAGGTGATATGGGATGTATTTTAAGCTTTGAAAGGACTTGTCCTTCTAAAAGGTTATAGACAGCCACAAAAAAACCTATTACCATTATTATATTAGACGTGTCAAAATTTTTTCAGACCGTGTTTGGAATTCCCTTTCAAAATGACTAGTTTTTTTTTTTTTGGTTCTAGCTTTTTAACTGGATTTACGTGATAAAACACATGGAACCTTATTTCCAAAAATCGAAACTAATTTTGTCAATGGCATTAGAAAACAATGCAAAAACAAACAGATCTCCCAAACACTGCTGGTCGGAGTATACCCCATGACTCAGCAATTTCAATCCTAGGGAAATACCCAAGAGAAAGTTGTGTATATGTCCGTCAAGAGACACATATGAATGCTTATAGTGGCACTAATCACAACAGGTCCAAACTGGCAGCAACGTAAATGTCCATGAACAGGAGAATGGATAAACAGTGACTATTTGGAATGGAATGTGAAAGAAACAAAAGAAAACCACAGATGCACAGAGCAACCTGGATACATCTCACAGACACTATGAATGAAAGAAGCCAGACAAAAGAGCACATATTGCATAATTCTGTTTATATGAAGTTCTACAGTGAAAGATATCAGAATAGTGGTTAGCTTTGAGGGAGGCAGGTGTTGACTTGTATGGGACATGAAGAACTTTGTGGGCTGCTGGAAGGGTTCTCTATCTTGATCTGGGTGATGGTTATAACTATTAGATGTGTATACGTATAAAAATTCATGGAGGGCTTCCCTGGTGGCGCAGTGGTTGAGAATCTGCCTGCCAGTGCAGGGGACACGGGTTCGAGCCCTGGTCTGGGAGGATCCCACATGCCGCGGAGCGGCTGGGCCCGTGAGCCACAATTACTGAGCCTGCGTGTCTGGAGCCTGTGCTCCGCAACAAGAGAGGCCACGATAGTGAGAGGCCCGTGCACCGCGATGAAGAGTGGCCCCCGCTTGTCACAACTGGAGAAGGCCCTCGCACAGAAACGAAGACTCAACACAGCCATAAATAAATAAATAAATAAATAATTTAAAAAAAAATTCATGGAGCTGTACACTTAAGATTTGTATACTTTAATTACTTCATTATATGTATGTTCTACTTCAATAAAAAGACAAAAAAGGGGCGAACAGACACAAGATCTTAAATGCCTCAAAGAAGTTCTTTAAGTGTGTTACCTTGCTACAATCAAATAACCACCTTTTCTGTGTCAGAAGGTTATGTTATCTCTTGTAGTCTTCCCAAAACCTTATGAGCTAAGTTTTATTACTTCGATTTCATGGACAATAAAATGGCTCATAAAAATGACTTCATTTAATTTCATAAGCATGTCCCTCCTTACTACATATTTTGGCAAATTTAGCCTAGTGTTATGGAAAGAGAATGGGCTCAGAAATTTGTGAGGCACCTCTTAACAGCTGACGCTGCTGGGCACACCACTTAATTTCTGGGTCTAAATTTTCTCATCTATGAATATATAGTGATAGCAGTGATAATGACAGGTTGCCCTAAGGATGGAATGAAATAATTCATGTAAAATGCCCTGTATAAATTGCCACATACTTACTTATTATCATGATATCATCATGATTAGTGTTACCTCTTGTTTTAAGAATAAAATAAAAAGATACTAACCTTATCTTCTGGCAAAGGTTCGTTTTAGGATTTAGACAAAATTTGCACTCTCCACACTGTGGGATGTAAAGTGGGATGACAGTATCACCTGGAAAACAAATGCAAGGACATTATCCTGAATAGGTAGCATCTGATTCTAAATGAATACATCAGCCCCTGCAAATTCCCATTTTTTTTTAATTAAAAAATTTTTATTTATTTATTTTTGGCTGCGTTGGGCCTTCGTTGCTGCGTGCAGGCTTTCTCTAGTTGCGGTGAGCGGGGGCTACTCTTCGTTGCGGTGCACGGGCTTCTCATTGTGGTGGAGTCTCTTGTTGTGGAGCACGGGCTCTAGGCGCGCGGGTTTCAGTAGTTGTGGCTCGCGGGCTCTAGAGCGCAGGCTCAGTAGTTGTGGTGCACGGGCTTAGCTGCTCCGCAGCATGTGGGATCTTCCCTGACCAGGGCTCGAACCCTTGTCCCCTGCACTGGCAGGCGGATTCTTAACCACTGCTCCACCAGGGAAGTCCCCCAAATTCCCATTCTTGTCAACCCATGCCGCTTTGCAAAGTTAACAACTTTAAGACCTAGAACTTTACCTACATGACATCCTTTGGACACTGCCTGACTATGCAAAAAATACAAGCTTCTAATTTTTGTCTAAGTGAAACTTTTAAAACGGTAAGTGGAGAACAAGGAGGTCATGTGCTTCAAAACACTGACTCAATGCATCTTCAAAAATTCTTGCTTAATTGGGCAAAATTTGCTTTGGAGATGTACTTAAACCATTTCAGATAAACAGCAGTTTGCATAATCAGAGAGAAAGAAACTCTCAAATATTTGTGCTTTCCAGATGAGGCGTATAAAATCAATCTTGACAACTTACTTAGGCGATAACTTATTCACAAATAAACAATGTATAATTTATCAGAAACATAATTTCCCTATAGAAATAAGCCAAAATTGTAAAATAAGTGGTTCAGATACTCTCCTTACCTGCCTTCAGCTTAGTAACTCCTTCACCAACACTTTCCACAATTCCAGCACCTTCATGTCCCAAGATCACTGGAAAACTCCCTTCAGGATCAGCCCCGCTCAGGGTATAGGCGTCAGTGTGGCAAACTGCAGTGGCAATAATCTAACAGGGTATTAAAGTAAAGAGTGTCTACGTGTGTGTGCATGCGATTCAGAGTGAGGCATGCATAGGTGGAGGCACTTTTACTTTAATAACATATTTTATTGATTAGAAGATACAATTCTTTCATATTTTAACCTGTCTAAAATCAGCATGTGCTTATACTCTATGGCATCTTTATTGAAACTGGCAGCATTTTCTTAGTGGTACTTAAAAGTAACGGTGCATTTACAGGCAATGAAACATGGTACATCTATTCTCCTTTTCAGTGCATGTTAGCAGGAGAAGGTAAACAAGGTGATGTTTTGGGCACTGTGCCTTCTGCAGATGTGGAGAGGAACATCACCTGTGCGCAAAAGCAGGTGGAGCCCCTTTCACTGCTGGCCTCCTCCTAACTGCTGGGGAATGCGATTTCTAAAAAGGTACTGGCTATTTCTGAAATACGTCAGCCTGCTTGGTCTGGGCCCAAACTCAGAGGTTTTATTGGAACCAACTCCCCTTTTAGCAGCCACACACAATTTCTACTTAAATAAGCCCTTTATCCCGATTTCTCTAGCCTTCAAGCATCTCTCATTTTTCCAAACTACCAAAAGCACAGAAAGGAAAAGTCTTGGGGGTGTCTGTATTTATGCTTCTCTGTTTCTCACAAATATATCCGATTACAACATAACATTCTTAGCTGTTTGTTAGCAGTTTCCCAAGGTAGACTGCTGAACTCAGTGTGCCCCATACGGCTCATTTTAGTACATCCAGGACCAACATTTTCTTTTTTAGTAGCAAAATCACAATCAGGCTGATTTCTGAACTTAAAAACATACACACTAGTCTAAGATTTCAGATATCTGGGCCTGGGTTGAAAGGATCTGAAAAAGTTATTTGGCTCTGGCTTCTTGACCTGTTAAGTGTGACCCCTGGGAGCATGAGAATTGGAGGTGGGATGGGGGAAGTATACTCCAATTCACAGCAAAAAACGCTTATTTTTTCTAGAAGGTTAGTTTTATTCAATGTTCACTACTTTAAAGCACTGATTTTATATCAAAACAAGTACAGAGGAGAATGTCAGAATATCCAGCTGGCTGCCTTGTGCAATATGCCTCTCTCCAGGGGTAACTTCAATTTCTCTGCCAGAGCAGAGGTTGAGAAGCACTGGAATAATGAATCCCCTGAACCCTGGCCTTGTCTGCAAGGGTCAGTACATTTTAAAGCTCTCTTAGCAAGCTTACTTCACTTGCTTGTTGGTCTAATCAATTAGGAACCTCTTCCCAAATCTTATTTGAAGTTTCTTCTAACAATCCAAAGACCATTTCTTTCTTCTTTTGTTTCTAATGTGTCATCATACATTTTAACTTATGGGATCAGCAGAAAGGGGAGCATCCTACAAAGCCACCTTAAAACCCCGGCTACAGAAGATAAACTGCAGGAATCCAGTGATCCATGGAGAAGGCTGCTGAGTGCAACACCAAAGCTGAAAAGATGGAGAAGAGTGCTGCAAAGGTGAGAGGGATAAAATAAGAGGCTGTGATTCCAAGGTTGGATGACTTCCAATACCTTCTCCTTGACACTGTCCTTTGGGATTTCTCCTCTGCAGACCTCAGAGGACTCATCTATCCAGAGACCTAATTGTAAGCCTTTTTTTCCCAGTGCCTTAGATGTTTCATTACCTTAATTCGAACTTCATGAGCCTTTGGGGGTGCCACCTCTATCTCCTCTATGGAGAGAGGCTTTCTAGCCTCCCAGGCAACTGCAGCCTTGCATTTGATAACCTGAAATGGGGAAAACAGAGCAAGATGTTTCTCCTCCTGAACTAGTAACCAACTACTTATTAGTTAATTTACATGCTGATGAATGCTAATCTTAGAAAGTATATCGCAAATTCACAAAGACACATATAACTCTAAGTGATACGGAGAACTGTCTGGCACGTGTTTATACTTCGTATAAATGATATTCATTAAAAAGATTTAATTGAGATGACCACATGAAGAAGTTTAATTCAGGAATTCCCTGGCAGTCCCGTGGTTAGGACTCGGCGATGTCACTGCTGGGGCCCAGGTTCAATCCCTGTTCCGGGGAAACTAAGATCCCTGCAAGCCGCATGGCTCCCCCCCATAAAAAAAAATAAAGTTTCACTCATCAAATATTTAATGACCCTCTACAATGCATAAACAGGAGCTGGTTAACAATACAGGTTCCAAGAAAATCTGATTCAGTAGTCTGGTACAGGGTCCAAGGAGTCTGAATGCTTAAGATGTGCCCTACGAAATTCTTTTGCTCAGGCCGGTTTAAGTAACACTGGTTTAGTGCAAAACTGCACGGTGGGAAGGAGCGAAAGTAAAAGTATCAGAATGGGGGAATTAAAAAAAACCTGCATCTATCCCTTTCAACTGTGCTATCCAACACAGTAGCCACTTGCCACGTGTGGCTTTTGAGTGCTTGAAAAATGGCCGGTCTGAACTGAGATAAGCTATAAGTAGAAAATATACCCAGATTTTGAAGAGTTAGTATAAAAAAATTAAAGTATTTCAATAATATTTTAAAAATATTGATTACATGTTGCGATAGTATTTTGACTACAATGGGTTAAGTTTTAATCCAATTTAATACCGTTTTAATGTGGCTAATAGAAAACTTAAAATTACATATATGACTCATACTGTATTTCTATAGTATAGTGCTACTTCAGAGTCAGTACACTCCTCCTTCACCAGAGAATGAAGTGAAACGAGGAAGGTTTTGACTCGTTCACGTAATGCTTATGAAACATGTTCACAGAATAAAGATTGCACTGGGTTTATAGGAGATAGACTTGAAAGCCAACGATTACAAAAAGTGTGATTTAAAGGGATAGGCACAAAGTGCTACAGAATGCAAAATGTGGAGAAAGAGTGTAACTTTGGTTGGTGGGTTTGGGAAAGCGTCACTTTTAACTAGGATGCGGAAAGATGAGGAAGAGTTAGTTACATAAAGATAAAATATCTACATATAGAGTGACTGTGAGTGGTGAATATGAAACCCCTTATACAGTCCTTGACACAGTGTAGCTTTGCAGAAATAAGGTGGTAGTTATTAGTAGCAAGAGAACAAAAAGTAGAGGAAAAGGAGAACTGAACTATGTAGAAGGATGAGTGGCTTGTGTAAATTGGTGAGGCTGGGAATGATCACTTTTAAAATTAAACTGTAGATATTAAATCTGATCAATCAATCAATCAATCTGGTAAAAAAAGTTCATACACTGCATTAGAATCTTTTTTCACCTCAATGTACCATAAATCTCAAAACAAAACTCCAAAGGTAAAATTCAGAATACTAACAATGAAGTCACATATTCTAGAGATCTGAAGCAACAAGAATAAATCATCCATAATCTAAGCTTTAAGTCCCTCCTCCACCCTTTTAAAGCATATGTGAAAGGAGTTTAACCTTTTCCTGTCAATGACAATTCTAAACAAAACAAAGCCCCACGCTAAATCCACACTCAATTGCCCTACTTCAACATCTGAACTATCACAGGAATTATAATTTTTCACATTCTCTGCTGAAGACACTTGGTAATAAGGAAAAAAACCCTGCCAACTTGCTAAATCTGAAAGATCGTTTAGAATTTACCATTTCTATTCAAGTCCAAATCTTTTTAGAAAATCTCTTGTTTGCAAAGCATTAAAACAATCAGCAACTTTAGACGGACTAATCATATTACTCATATATTTCTGTCTTTCTTTACTGTCTAATGTGTATTTCAGGAACTTGCAATAGTCTGTTGCACAGGGTTTGGAACTCCGGCTCACTATGTTTAGTGTGATCACTAAGCACGACCAACCACTAAGCCTCAAGTTTTTGGTCTGTAAAATGGGCTACTACCTTGCATAGCTGTTATGTGAGGATTAAAGGAGGGTACGTATAAAGCTCTGGTGCCCAAGTGCTCCAAAACGTTACCGAAAGGGCCCTTGGAGCCTTCCAAAAATACATTCCTTGGTGGCACAATAATAGCTCAATTATGAACTACTACCGTGAAAAACAGGCAACGTAGGGGTTAGGAGCACGGGCTCTGGCTGCAGCTTTGCCACCTAAAAGTATGGCCCCGGGCAAGTTACTTATTTTTGTGTACGCAAGGCGTGGCGGCCCCTAAGCCACCCCCAGGACACCAGGCTAGAGACCGACTCCCTCCCACCTCCACTCTCCGGTTCTCCCCACCTTCACCCCGCTTCGGCTGCCCCAGAAAGAAGCAGCAAAAACCCTCCCACGAACGGAGCCGAAACAAAGCTTGCTCCCTCCCTTCTTGCTGAACCGCTCGCCCGAAGCCCCGTTTCCGCTCCAGCAGCCGGAGGCCGTCTCCGGGCCAAGCCCCGCGCGTTTCCCCCTCCCCTCCTGACTCCCCCACCCCGGCCCCCCACGGCCCCCGACCCCCGGCCAGCGGCCCGGTTCTGCTCCATGGTTTCCCTCCCTCCCTTCCTTTTCTGGACTCAGCCAGCGTAGCAGCTGACGATACCTCGCTCGCCATCTCCTCGGATTCCGGTCAGCGCGAACCAAGGACTCAGTAGGGGACCCAACCCAACAAAAGATCGAGGAGGTGGGCGGGGCCTGCGTCCGGCGCGGTCCCGCCTGCGCCGGGGAGAGCGTGGAGGCGGGGTTTGCGGGGACCGGGACGTGAGGGGCGGGGCCCGCGGTGCGGCCCGGCCAACGTGCCCGCGGAGGCCCAGGTGGTGTCGCGGGAAGCTCGAGGGGTTTCGAGGAGGCTGGATGGCGCCGGCCGCTTCGTCAGCCACGTGATAGGCTTGCTGCACGATATCTGTCAGGAAACGGTTTCCCCGTGTAACTGTAGCCCAGGCAGCGTCGATAAAGCTTACAAAGGAGAGTTGTGGAAGGTGAGGAACCAGGAATTAAATTCTCTGGAAGCATGTGAGAAGCCGTGAGAGGACTGCACCGTCTTGGTGCTCCTTCTACACACTTTGTGGGCACGTCTTGAGGGCGCAAGGCGAGTAAGACGCAGCTGTTCGAGGGAGTCTCCGTCAGCTGAGCTGTGCGAAGAAGGATAAAGGGCGCCCCCCAAAACGGAGGCTCCTTCAGGAAACTTCCCAGCGCCAACTTGGGAAAAACGCGCAAGGGACGACCAGTGAGTTTATTCGGTGTCCTGCTGGGGACTGTGGCGTGGGAGACAGCCTCTCAGATAGCTCAGAAGAGTTGTCTTGGGAGGCCAGTAGATATGTGATTTGGAGGAGGGAGGTCCATGTAATCCAGCGTGTTATCTCCTAGATGGTTATTGCTAGTCCCGAAGAACAAGTATCTTAAGTGAATGATTTTCGTGCATGGGAAGGTGTGAGAATCCAGGTTCATAAAAAAGTTTCTCTTGAAATATTTCTCACTATCTAAGGGCCTGTTTCGCCTGTTTTCCCAGAGCACGGAGTGCCACTTTCCTCATCTTCACCCTGAATTCCTTTCAGGGTGCACTGTAGGTCAGCGACTGCAGCGGCCAGTGACTCGATCCTTGCGGAACTGGATGGTGGGCAACATCCTTCATTTTACACCAGGCTCCTATGCCAGCTGCTGCTGAAGGGTGAGTAGGATTTCTGGTGGTGGTCGATAGGACATGGGGAGAGCACTTTGTGAGGAGAAGGGGGCAGGGAAAAATCTCTGAAACATGGATGCATTTGATGTGTTTTAAGAGTGGACCAGAGTGTAGAGAGAGGGAGGATGAAGTATTTGCCAGTTTACTCTTGAACTCTGTTATGGGTGCTGAATTTTATTAAAATGGCTGTACTGAACAGACCACTCTTCTTCCTTGCTGCTCAGTCTTTTTAATGGCTCCTTTCCCTCAGTATATACCTTAAGGGTTAGTGCTCCCAAAAAGTTTGTCCGAAGTCTTTCCTTTCACTCCACCCACTCATCTACACCATGGCTTTTTTTTTTTTTTTAATTAGTTAATTAATTAATTTTTGGCTGTGTTGGGTCTTCGTTTCTGTGCGAGGGCTTTCTCTAGTTGAGGCAAGCGGGGGCCACTCTTCATCGCGGTGCGCGGGCCTCTCACTGTCGCGGCCTCTCTTGTTGCGGAGCACAGGCTCCAGACGCGCAGGCTCAGTAGTTGTGGCTCACGGGCTTAGTTGCTCCGCGGCATGTGGGATCTTCCCAGACCAGGGCTCGAACCCGTGTCCCCTGCATTGGCAGGGAGATTCTCAACCACTGCACCACCAGGGAAGCCCTACACCATGGCTTTTAACTTCTATTTATATAAGGATCACTTCTAGATTATGAATCAGGATGGCTCCCAGTAAACTCCAGACTTGGGCACACAACTGCCTTCTAGACCTCTGCCTCCATTAGGATATCTCACAGTTATCTCAGACTCAACTTGTCCCAAACTCATCCTGTCATCCTTTTTCCTTAAAGGTACTCTTTTTTCTGTCTTTGTGTGGTATCACCATCTACCTATTTGCCCAGCCAGAAATCTGGGAATGGGAATCACAACTTCTCCCTCTCCTCCAGCCTCTACATTCATTCCATTGCCGAACCCTAAGCACCTCTTACATCTTGTACCTCCTCTCTGTCCCCACTGCTGCGGCCTTAGTTCAGGCTCTCATTATTTCTTACAGGGTTTCTGAAAAAGCATCCCATCTGATTTCTTTGTTACCAGGCCCCTGAATCTGATGCACTTCTAAACTAATGCCTCCTTAGTGAAATTTCCAAAACAAACATCAATCCGTGACATTTCTTTTCACCTTTAATGATTTTTGAATGATGTGGTTTATAAGTAAATAAATGTCATTCTTCTATTTAAAAATCTTCAAGGGTTAAGAGAGGGCTAAAATCCAAACTCTGTAGCTGGGCCAGCCAGGCTTTGTTTAACCTGGTTCCCGTGTATCTCTCCATCCTTGTTTTCTGCTATTCCACCATACAAGTCTTGCTTCAATCTTGGGGAATACTTGCAGTTCCTTAAAAGGGCTGTTCTCTTTCTTGATTCCAGGACTTTGTATATGATAGAACTTCTGCTTGGAATGCAGCCAGCCTTTTTCTAGTGAAAAAAGAGTCTTTAGCAGAGAGTTAATTTTCTTTTCCCTATTACAGATAAATTGTCTATCTTCTGGGAAGAAACATTTGCATTTTTATGGCACCTTGCTTAAAAATAATAGACAGGACTTCTAGTTTCCTGTCTGGCTTCTAAGGCGATTGGAAGTCATAATTCCATCCTAACAAGTAAAAAGCTCACCAGGCTGAAAAATCAGGACTCTTCTCAGATCCATCAGAGAAGTGAGATTACAGGGAGAACTGCTGATCCCAGAATTGGAGAGACAGATACAGAGCATCACAGGTTACCAGAGCAGAAACCCATCTCTGTGGGAAGCAGTTTTGGGGTTGGAAAATGTGAAGCGTAATTGGTGAATTGCTGGAGGCTTAGTGTGGATAAGTCTGAGAGTTAAAAACTCCAGAGGAATCCAGTCATAGTGGGCCCTCACACTTCCGTGACTTTTATCTGTAGGTGCTTTACCAGGATCAGAGAAGAATCCCCTCATGCTTCTCGCAGGGGAAGGGGAAAGGGAACCATTTTGAAATATGCCAGAGCATTCTGTTTTTCTTAACAAGGCCTGCCCTCAAAAGAGATTGTTTTACCAGAGCCTGACCTACTGAGGGATTATTAGAGTTTAACTGATGTTAGAGAAGGGAAATACCTAACTGCAGCCCCCTTTAGACATCCTGTACCACCTGAGGGGGTGAAAAAAATTGAGAAGAATTTGTGAAGTTCACAGTCCAGGGGCGCAGGATCACTAAAAGACTGAGATCTAATCATAAGACTACAGAAACCTTCCCCTTCTCCTACACCTTACCATTACATTACTAAAGGCCTATTTACCACCTTTTTACCCAATAAGTATATCATATCTGCCTTTCAACAAAAAATAACAAGGTGTACTAAAAGGCAAAAAACACAGTTTGAAGAGACAGAGCAGCATTAGAACCAGACTTTGATATTGCAGTGATGTTGACATTATCACAAATTTAAAACAACTATGACTAATATGCTAAGGGCACTAATGGAAAAAATAGACAATATGTAAGAACAGATGGATAATGTAAGCAGGAAGATGGAAATTCTAAGAAAGAAACAAAAAGAAATGCTAGAAATTAAAGTCACTGAAATGGAAATGAAGAATGCCTTTGGTGGGCTTTTTTTTTTTTTTTAATTATTATTTATTTATTTATTTTGGCTGCATTGGGTCTTCGTTGCTGCACACAGGCTTTTCCCTAGTTGCGGCAAGCGGGGGCTACTCTTTGTTCCAGTGCACGGGCTTCTCATTGTGGTGGCTTCTCTTGTGGAACACGGGCTCTAGGCGCACAGGCTTCAGTAGTTGCAGTACGCGGGCTCAGTAGTTGTGGCTCATGGGCTCCAGAGTGCAGGCTCAGTAGTTGTGGTGCAAGGGCTTTGTTGCTCCGCAGCAGGTGGGATCTTCCCAGACCAGGGATCAAACCCGTGTCCCCTACATTGGCAGGCGGATTCTTAACCACTGAGCCACCAGGGAAGTGCCGGTGAGTTTATTTGTAGATTGTACATAGCTGAGGGAAAGATCTATGAGGTTGAAGATATGTCAGTAGAAACTTACTAAACTGAAAAGCAAACAGAAAAAAAATCTGAAATAAATGGAAAAGAATATGTAGGAGCTATGGAATAACTACAAAAGGCGTAACATATACATAATGAGAATGCCAGAAAAAGGAAGAGAAAGAAACAGAAGCAATATTTAGAGCAATAATGATTGAGAATTTCCTCAAGTTAATGTCAAACACTGAACCACAGATCGAAGAAGCTCAGAGAACACCAAGGAGGCTAATGCCAAAAAACAAAACAAAAATAAACAAACAAAAATCTACACCTAGGCATAACATTTTCAAATGACAGAAAATCAAAGATGAAAAAATCTTGAAAGAAGCCAGAGGGGGAAAAAACACCTTACCAAAAGAGGAGCAAAGATAAGAATTACAACCAATTTCTCCTCAGAAATCGCCTATGCAAAAACATAGTGAAGTGAAGTATATAGGTGTTGAGGGAAAAAACCTTCCAATCTAGAATTCTGTGTCCTGTGACTTTACCCTTTAAAAGTGAAGGAGAGATAAAGACTTTCTTAGACAGAGAAACATTGAGGAAATTTGTTGCCAGAAGACCTGTCTTACAAGAAGTGTTAAAAGAAGTTCTTCAGAGAGAAGGAAAGTGAGCCAGGTCAGAAACTCAGATCCAAATAGAGAAAGGAAGGGCAATAGGGAATGAATAAGTGAAGGTAGAATAAAAACTTTTATTTTTCTTTATTGATTTAACAGATAACAGTTTGTTCAAAATAATAATAGTGGGACTTCCCTGGTGGTCCAGTGGTTAAGAATCCGCCTTCCAATGCAGGGGACACGGGTTCGATCCCTGGACAGGGAACTAAGATCCCACATGCCGCAGGGCAGCTAAGCCCATGTGCCACAACTAGAGAGCCTGTGTGCCTCAACTACTGAGCCCGCATGCTCTGGAGCCCGCATGCCACAACTGGAGAGCCTGTGTGCTGCAGCTACTGAGCCCACACACTCTGGAGCCTGTGCGCCACAACTAGAAAGAAGCCCGTGCATCGCAATGAAGAGCCCGCGTGCCGCAATGAGGAGCCCGCATGCCGCAATGAAAGATCCCGCATGCCGCAACAAAAGATCCCGCGTGCCGCAACTAAGACCCAACGCAGCCGAATAAATAAATAAATAGTTAAAAATAATGTAGAAAATAACCTAGCTCCAATTCCATCTTCTCATTAAAAAAAATAATAACAGCAAAAACATTTGATGATTATAGTTATGTATAATTGAAGTGGATGACAGCAATGATACAAGGGATTAGAGGGCGGAATTAGGATTATATTGTTATTGTAAAGTATTAGTACTACCAATGAAGCCATATAGTGCTATTTGAAAGTGAACTTGGATTAGCTGTAAATATATATTGCAAACTCTAGGGCAACCACTAAATTTTTTTAAGGAGGTATAGCTGATATGCTGAGAAAGAAGGAAACATGGGATTCCATGTTCTATGTAATATACTGCATTAACACCAGAGAAGGTAGAAAAGGAGAAGACAAAAACGGTAACAAAGAAGGACAACGAATGGGAAACAGTAACAAATATGATAGATAGTAATCCACCTATATCAGTAATCACTTTAAATGTCAGTAGTCTAAATGCACCAATTAAAAGATAAGGACTGTCAGTGTGATTCGAAAAACAAGTCCCAAATATATGTTATATACAAAAAGCCAACTTTAAATATAAAGACACACATAGGTTAAAAGTAAAAGGATGGAGAAAGACATAACATGCTAACACTACTCCAAAGAAAGCTAGAGTAGCTGTATTAATTTCAGACAGCAGATTCAGAGCAAGAAATATGAGGTATAAAGAGAGGCGTTGCATAGTGATAAAGGGGTCAGTTATCCAAGGAGACATAACAATCCTTAATGTGTGTGTGTCTAACAACAGAGCGTCACAATACATGGAGACGCTATCTATTTAGGAGAAATAGGTAAATCCACTATAACAGTTGGAGACTTCAACACCCCTCTGTCAGAAATGGATAGACGCAGCTGGCAGAAAATCAGTAAGGACATGGTTGAACTCAATAGCACCGTCAATCACCTGGATATAATTTACATCAATGGACTGTTTCATTCAACAACAGCAGACTACATTTTCTTCCTAATATCACATGGAACATCCACCAAGATAGACCACCTTCTGGGCCATAAAACACACCTTAACAAATTTAAAAGAATAAAAATCATACAATGTATCCTCTCTGACCACAATGGAATTAAAGATAGCTGGAAAATCTGATAATACATGAGATTAAACCACACACTTCTAAATAACACATGGGTCAAAGAAGAAATCTTAAGAGAAATTAAAAAGTATTTTGAACTTAATGAAAACACAACTTAAAATTTGTGGAATGTAGTGAAAGCAGTGCTTATGGGAAAATTTATAGCATTGAATGCATATGTTGGAAAAGAAGAAAGATCTAAAATTAATCATTTAACCTTCCATTTTAGGAAAGTAAAAATCACATTAAATCCAAAGTAAGCAGAAGAAAAGAAATAATAAAATTTAGAGTAGAGGGGAATTCTCTGGTGGTCCAGTGGTTAGGATTTGGTGCTTTCAACTGATGCGGCCCAGGTTCAGTCCCTGATCAGGGAACTAAGATCCTGCAAGTTGCACGGTGCAGCCAAAAAAAAAAAAAAAAAAAAAAGAAAGAAAAAGAATTTAGAAATAAATGAAATTGGAAACAGGAAGTCAGTCAAGAAAATCAACAGAACCAAAAGCTGGTTCTTTGCAAAGATCAATGAAATTGATAAACCTCTTAACCAGGCTAATTAAGAAAAAAAGGGAAGGGGAATTCCCTGGCAGTCCATCCAGTGGTTAGGACTCAGCACTTTCACTACCATGGCCCCAGGTTCAATCCCTGGTGGGGGAACTAAGATCCTACAAGCTGCATAGCATGGTCAAAAAATAAAATTAAATTAAAATAAAAAGGAAAAAGGGAGGAACACAAATTACTGATTTCAGAAATGAAAAATGAATCTATCATGATAGATTCCCATGGACATGCAGAGGATAATAAAGTAATACTATGAATAACTCTTTGCCTACAAATTTGATAATCTAGATTGAATGGACAATTCCTTGAAAGGCACAATCTGTCCAAACCTCACACAAGAAGAAACAGACCATTTGGATAGGCTTATATCTATTAGAGAAATCAAATCAATAATTAATAACCTTCCCAAACAGAAAGCACCATGCTCAGAGGGGTGCACTGGTGAATTCTACCAACTATTTAAGAAAGAAATTGTACCAGTTATCTACAGTCTTTATTTAGAGAGAGACACAGAGGAAGATAGATACTTACTAATTCATTCTGTGAAGCCAGCATTACCCTAATACCCAAACCAGGCAAAGCCATTACAAGAAAACTAGAGAACAATATCTATCATGAACCTACATGTAAAAATTCTCAGCAAAATATTATCAGATTGAATCCAGTAATTAAAAAAAAGAGTTATATGGCACAACCAAGGGATTTATCTCAGGTACGCAGCCTGGTTCAACATTTGAGAATCAACTAATGTAATTCATTTCATTAACAGGCTAAAGAAGAAAAATCGCACAATCATATCAATAGATGCAGAAAAAACATTTGACAAAATCCAACACCCATTCATGATGACAACTCTAAGGAAACTAGGAATAGAGGGGAAAGTTCTCAACTTGGTAAAGAACATCTACAGCTAACAACGTACTGAATGATGAGAAAGTATTTAGAAGCTTTCCTACTAAAATCAGACACAAGGCAAGGCTATCCCCTCTCACCACTCCCTCTCAATATCATACTGGAAGTCCTAGCTAACACAATAAGACAAGAACAGATAATAAAAGATATACTGATTGGCAAGGAAGAAATAAAGCTGTCTTTGTTCACAGATGACATGACTGTCTAAGAATCCACAAAAAACTCGTGGAACTAATAAGCAATTATAGCAAGGTTGAAGGATAGAAGGTGGTATACAAAAGTCAGTTGCTTTCCTATATACCAGCAATGAACAAGTGGAACTTGAAATTAAAAACAATACAATTTACATTAGCATGGGAAAAATGAAATACTTAGATATAAATTTAACAAAATATGTACAAGATCTATGAAGAAAAACTGTAAAATTCTGATGAAAGAAACCAAACGAGAACAAAATAAATGGAGAGATAGTCCAGATCATGGATAGGAAGACTTATTTATTTATTTGGCTGTGCCAGGTCTTTAGTTGCTTCACACGGGATCTTTGTTGCGGTGTGCAGGATCTAGTTCCTTGACCAGGGATTGAACCTAGGCCCCCTGCATTGGGAGCGTGGAGTCTTAACCACTGGACTGCCAGGGAAGTCCCTGGTTAGGAAGACTTGATATTGTCAAGATGTCATTTCTCCCCCTCTTGATCTGTAGATTCAACACAATTCCAGTCAAAATCCCAGCAAGATATTTTTGTGGTTATTGACAAACTGACTCTAAAGTTTGTACAGAGAAGTAAAAGACCCAGATTAGTCAACTCAGTATTGAAGGAAAAGAGGAAAGTTGGAGGACTGACACCACCCAACCTAAAGACTTACTATAAAGCTATAATAAGACAGTGTGGTATTGGCAAAAGAATAGACACATCAGTGAAACAGAATAGAGAGCCCAGACATAGACCCACATAAATAAAGTCAATGATCTTTGACAGCATAGCAAAGAAAATACAATGGAGAAAATACACTCTTTTCAAAAATGGTACTGGAACAACTGGACATTCACATGCAAAAAAATGAATCTAGACACAGACCTCACAAAAATTAAGTCATAATGGATCATAGACCTGAATGTAAAATGCAAAACTATAAAACTCCTAGAAGATAACATAGGAGAAAATCTAGATGACCTTGGGTATGGTGATGACTCTTAAAATACAATACCAAAGGCATGATCCATAAAAGGAATAATTGATAAGCTGGACTTCATTAATATAAAACAACATTTCTGTTCTGTGAAAGACAGTGTCAAGAGAATAGGGGAAGCCACAGATTGGGAGAAAATATTAGCAAGGCATATCTGATAAAGGGCCATTTTCCAAAATATACAAATAACTCAACAATAAGAAAACAAAAAACCCAATTAAAAATGGGGTGAAAGATCTGAACATATTGCTCATTAAAGAAGCATATGGCAACTAAGCATATGAAAAAGTATTCAACATCATATGTCATTTGGGAATTGCAAATTAAAACAATAAGATACTACTACACACCTATTAGAATGGCCAAAATCCAAAACACTGACATCACCAAATGTAACAGGTATTCTCATTCATTGTTGGTGGGAATGTGTAATGATACAGCCACTTTGGAAGACAGTTTGGTGACTTCCTACAAAACTAAACATATTCTTACCATGTGACCTAGCAATCCTGTTCCTTGGTATTTACCCAAAAGTTGAAAACTCATGTCCACACAAGTTTTGTAGCAGCTTTACTCATAATTCCCAAAACTTGGAAGCAACTAAGATATCCTTCAGTAGGTGAATGGATAAACTGTGGTTCAGCTAGACAATGTAATATTATTGAGCAGTAATAAGGAATGAGCTATTAAACCCTGAAAAGACATGGAGGAATCTTAGATGCATATTACTAAGTGAAAGATGCCAATCTGAAGAGGCTACATACTGTGTGATTCCAACTATACATTTAACATTCTGGAAAAGAAACCTATGGAGACAGTAGAAAAATCAGTGATTGCCAGGGGTTAGTGGGGAGGGAGGGATGAATAGGTGGAACAGAGAGCATTTTTAAGGCAATGAAACTATGCTGTTATGATACTACACGGTAGATATATATTATACATTTGCCAAAACCTGTGGAATGTACAACACCAAGAGTGAACCTTAACATAGGAGTTTGGGTGATAATGATGTGTCAAAGTAGTTCATCAATGTAGCAAATGTACAAGTATTGTGGGGAACGTTGATATTGGGAGAGGTTGTGTGTGTGCGGTAGGGAGGAGGAGGTACGTGGGAACTCTGTATTTCTACTCAGTTTTGCTGTGAACCTAAAACTGTTCTAAAAAATAAAGTGTATTAAAAAATAATAGACAGGAGTTACAAGTAAATGTGTAAGTCTCATCTACTTACTATGAGAAGAAAAAATTGATACAAGGTGAAATCAGAGGCCCTCATTCTCATTAGAGAATTTGCTAGTGTGGACTAAAGTAGAAATAGCCTGAGCAGGTAGGAGATACAGGTGATCTTTCCAGATACAGATCACAAAATGGGTATAGCAGCAAAATATAGAAGTATTGGGGAACCTCAACCTCCTGGCAGCATTTGGAAGTAGGCCCTTTGTTAAATTCTTGACCTACTGTGCTCTCCATTTCATCGAATAGAAGAGAGGAAACAATGAGTGACACTGTTAACTTGTACTTAATTCTGACTCTTAAGATAATTCAGCTTATTTTTAAAATTTATTTTATTTATTCATTTTTATTTCTGAGATATACATTTTAAAGTAATAACTAGAATTATGACTTATAACATTATACCAGAACATATAAGATTTTTAGGAATTTCATGTAATGTCTGAAACATTTAGATTTATTTTTAATTCAGCTCATTTTGAACTGCAGGGCTTATTAGGTGAAAATGACCTGTCATTTTAGACTTTGTAACATGCAAGTAAGTGTACGCTAGACATAGTCAAACAGACTTCAAAAAGTTGAAGCATATTTCATAGAGCTCACAAGAAATAAAATAAGTATTGAATGAATTGAAGGAAGAGTTCATGAAGCCATAAATGTCTGCTACATTTTGAGGGGAACTTTTTTGTTTTTTGTTTTACCAGCTTCAGTTGACATTGCTTGGGTACATATTCCATTAGAGAGGTAGAGATAGCCCTTGCTATGGCCCCTCTGAATTGGAACAGGAAACTGAACTGCCACAGATGGGTTGAACACGAGGGAGCCAGAAGTGGTTGGTACTAATTCTGTTAAATACTGAGGCTCGAAATCTACCCATCAAACCCTTTCTCTTGGGAAAACACACATACACATAGCATACAAAGTAGATGGACACCTAATTTGCAGCTGCAAATCTGAATTGTGTTGTGCAGTTTTTCCTGTTACTTTTCAAGACGAACACATATCACAGAATTAGGGGGTCAGAGACTCTTTGGGTGGTGCTACGATCCCAAAGAAGTAAACTTTCTTTATGTTTTTTGTAGGTAATATAAGTTATCCATTATTGTAAGTAACCTGAACATATGTTTTCCTGATTGGAACTATGGAGACCCTGGAAAACCTGACAGGCTGGAGAAGTACAGGCATACCTCATTTTATTGTGCTTCACTTTATTGCATTTCACAGATACTGAATTTTTAAAAATTGAAGGTTTGTGGCAACCTTGTGTTGTCAGTTGATGGTTAGCAGTTTTTAGTGATAAAGTTAGGTATGTACTTTTTTTTAGACATATAATGCTATTGTACACTTAATAGACTACAGTGTAGTATAAACATAACTTTTATATGCACTGGGAAACCAAAAAAAAAATTCATGTGACTCACTTTATTGCTACATTCAGTTTATTGCAGTGGTCTGGAACCAAACCTGCAATATCTCTGAGGTATGCATGTACAAGGGACAGTTTCATGATTAAATGTAACAGGAAATTAAAATGGAACTTTTCATTTTGTCTCAGTTTTGGCTAAAAACTCCAAGGCCAAGCAATATAGGTGCCAAAATCACCCTCACATTCTAAAGCAAGGTACTAGAGTACCTTATGTAGGACATGCTAAGAGACACAAAATTTCTTCTGTCAGCATTAGCTCATCTCCTATCTCTCGGCTATATAAGGGAGGGCAAAGAATCCATGGGGAAGGGCAGAAATGGTTTGGAGAGAATTTCTTTGGAGAGAGTTGTCAGTGTGCTGTATATGCCCCTCCTACTTCCTCTTAAGTATGTTGGGAGCACTTCCCCCTCATCTGAAACCAAGAGAAGAAAAACACTCAAAAAGCTTGAAGTATTTTCTCTGAAATGTGGAAGATGCAAGGTCTGTTATCTGAAATAAATTGAAAAAATTTAAGGCTAGAGGCTGGCTAGATAACAGCCTGTCTGGTGGCAGAATGAAGTAGAGCAGAGTTTAGTGGGGACAAGGATGCAAGTGTGTTTCCCACAGACCAAAGGTGGAAACTGCAAAGGAATACAATTGTAGATTATTTTAAAAGGAACTTTATCACAGAGATCCACCTGGAGAGGTAAGGTGACCCTTGTGGAAGCAAGGCGTTGAAGGCAGAGTCTTAGTTGGCCAGTTGTAGAAAGAATCATCCCTATGAAGGAGTTGCAGGTAGGAGATCCCTACTGGGTCAGAGGATTCTTTGTGAAACCCACAGAAATTCCACACTCAAGAATGAATTCAGTATCTAAAAGATGCTGCACCCAAAGGACACCAATATCAGATTGCAACAGTATTTGTTGTATAAAATGTAGTCTTTTCCTCTAAATTTCTCCTCTTTTCCAGGCTGGACAATTGAGGGGACTTGAAGCAGTAGCTAGCAAGTGGTGGGAGGAGGTGGAACACAGAAGGAAGAAGAAGCAAGCCCCTCACTCCTTCTCTACTGCAGACTTAATTTCCTGTGGCAGTAATGGCAGTCAAGCCAGTGGCGGTGTCCTCTGTCCAGGGGTGGAATTGATGGTTCAGTCTGCAGCATCTTGAACCCGAGGGCAAGGAAAATGGTGACCAGATCAGTTCTGCTGCTTGAGTTTGGACATAATTTCAAGCTATAAATCTCTGAAAGTGTTTTCTAGTCCTCTTGATAGTTCTAGGACTTGCCCAATAATAAATTCCTTATCATTATAAATTAGCCAGAATTGATTTCTGTGACTTGCAATGAAGTCAATCAAAAGCAGTATCAGGAATTTTGCAAGAAAACAGACCATCAGGGAAATGGGTCAGTCTGGGATTAATTATCTGACCTGTTGAGGCTGAAAGCAGTGAAAATCCAGTTGATCTTAAGGAGTAAATTATCTCTAGGTATGCAGGGGTGGAACAGTTAATAGAAAATCAACTCTGATTCCCTGGAAATAAGTAAGAAAGTATTAAAGGCAAAACCTTAGGGACCACAAGATTTTTGCTGTAGAAGGGTGTTAAAGTACACAAGTCATTCAAAGCCTGTGCGGGGGTAGATGGTTGCTTCTGAAAGTGCCGGACATTTTAATGAAAGAGAACGGTAAATTCTGCTGCTCAATGATGACAAGGCTCCAGTGCAACTTCTCTGCCATCCTCGTCTTTCCCATCATGGTTGCAAGATGGCTGCTGCAGCTCCAGACTGTCATGTCCTTACATTACAGTATCCAAAGGCAGGAAGGAAAGGGTCTTTTCTCCCCACACCACCCCCCCCCTTTGTTTTCTTTTTAAAAAATTGAAGTATAGGGAATTCCCTGGCAGTCCAGTGGTTAGGACTCCGTGCTTCCACTTCAGGGGGCAAGGGTTCCATCCCTGGTTGGGGAACTAAGATCCTGCAAGCTGCGTGGCATGGCCTAAATAAATAAATAAATAAAAATAAAAATTGTAGTATAGTTGATTTACAATGTTGTGTTAGTTTCTGGTATACAGCAAAGTGATTCAGTTATACATGTATATACATATTATTTTTCGTATTCTTTTCCATTATGGTTTATTACAGGATATTGAATATAGTTCCCTGTGCTATACAGTAGGTCCTTGTTGATTATTTTACATATAGTAGTTTGTATCTGCTATTTCAAACTCCTACCTTATCTCTTCCCCACACCCTTTCCCCTTTGGTAACCATAAGTTTGTTTTCTATGTCTGTATGTTTCTGTTTCAAAAATAAGTTCATTTGTGTCATATTTTAGATTCCACACATAAGTGATATCATATGGTATTTGTCTTTCTCTTTCTGACTTACTTCACTTAATATGATAATCTCTAGGTCCACCCGTGTTGCTGCAAATGGCATTATTTCATTCTTTTTTATGGCTAAGTAGTACTCTGTTGTATATATGTACCATATCTTTTTTATCCATTCATCTTGATGGACATTTAGGTTGTTTCATGTCTTGACTATTGTAAATAGTGCTGCTGTGAACATAGGGATACATGTATCCTTTCAAATTAGAGATTTCTCCGGACATATGCCCAGGAGGGGGATTGCTGGGTCACATGGTAGTTCTTTTTTTAGTTTTCTGAGGAACCTCCGTACTGTTTTCCATAGTGGCTGCACCAATTTACATTCCCACCAACAGTGTAGGAGGGTTCCCTTTTCTCCACATGGAAAGGGTCTTTTCTTTACCCTACCCCTCCTCTTTTTTAAAATCAAAAGGGAAATCACTCCCCCAGAAGACTTCCCCTTATGTCTCATTCACCAGAATGAAGTTGTATGTCTACCCCAAGTCAGTCACTAGCAAAGAGGAATGGGATTAGACCAGTCATAGTTTAACTTCTGGAGGTGAGGGAGAGTCCCACCTTGCCTGAGCTCATTATTGCCTGTTTCCTGAATAAAATTGGGGTTCTGTTTGTAAGGGAGAAGAGAGGAATGGCTAATGAGTAGGCATCCAGTGTGGGCAACACCATCTTTGGGTAGCTCTCACCTGTTTATAGTATGACCTAAAAAACTGCCCTCTTTGAGTAGAACCTAGAGCAAAAGAAGTTCAGCTGGTCTCGTCTGCTATGAAAACAACTCTGATGCTTTCCTTTTGTGGACTGAATGGCTTGTAAGGGACCATAGCAGGACACTGTATGGAGCCTGTGGCAACTCCAATGGTAGAATCATGGTGGAGAACCTAGAGTTCTAGAGCCAAGTTATACTCTCTTCAGTCCTGGTTATGATTAAAAATGCCTGACCGTGGTGACCATGGTGATCACTAGGTGATCATGCTATCTGAGTTTCTCACCATGAACTGGGTGTTACTGGATCCACAAAATTATAAGGCTGGATGTACCCAGGAGGATAGCCTTCCTAAAGGAAGTGATGTATATAGGACTAGACCCAAGCAAATCCTGAAGGCACAGTAAATTGCCTGAGCAGTTGACTCAGACTCCTACTGCACTTCCACCCCTTGGGGAGATTCCCTGTGATCAGTTCATAGAGGAGGAAGAGAATTTCAGCTTGGTTATAATGCTCTGCATGATATTCTGGCAGTTGGTAGAGGTAGACTCGGGAAATCTTGTCAGAGTACAGAACTTCAAGCATTATATCACTGCGAGTCCTCTGATAGGAATGAAATGATCTGAGATACAAATCTACATTGATTAATAGGTAGTAATTAATTAATGATTTGGTCAGATGATGAGGGACTTTGAAAGAATGAGGTTGTAGGATTGGTAATAAGGAAGTCTGGAAAAGAGATATATGGATGGACCTTCCATAACAGGCACTGAGTATGAGGAAATTTATATTCCATGTGAATCTTGACAAAAGGTCTGATTTTGGAAGAGATTGTCAATGATCAGGTGAAAAAGGTGACCCATCCTGGGGATATTGTTCAGCAGGCAACACTTTCTCTGGAGTCTTTGGAGTTTCACAAGACCTTTTGGTTTAAATAACATTTGTATTAACGGAGAATGGATTTCTTTTTAACAAAGATCAGAAGACGTTTTAGTAACACTTGTGAGTATTTACATGTCTCCATATTGCTGAGGAGAGCAAAATGATATTCTTGGAAAGATTCTTAATTTAATACTTTATCAAATCAGGTTTTTAAAAGCAGCTTACGATGCAGAATTTATTTCTCTTTTCAAAGCTGCAAGAAGAGACATCTCTTTCATTTCTTTCTCAGACTCCTTTGGTTAATTATGAAGACTTTTATTTTTAAGGTCAGGTTGTGAAATTTTATTAGTTATATTAACAGCAGGCCTATAGAACAGAATTTTATTGATAGAAATGGAGAAAGGGATAAAAATGTTATTTAATAATAAAATAAGGAGGATATAGCTTTTCTTCTTTATTATTAAATGCCTTATATACTTATAATTTCTTTCTAAAAAGACCTTGAAACTTCAGAGAAGACAAATGGTCTATCCCTGGGTTTAAGTGATAGAATAAGAGCATTCTGGTTTAATCGCATTCCAGAGAGGAAATATTTAGGGTTTTTATATAGCTCAATATTTGTCAACAACGGATATGATTGACTAAAGAATATACAGATATAGCCAGCATTTACTGGTATATTATTCAGAATAGGTATGTTACTGAGACTGTATATGGTGTATTGAGTTTAAGAATACTTAGCAATATGTAATTAGGAATAAAGAGGACATGATGGTAGGGGAGAAGCGGGTGTGCCAGCTGGTTTCAACTAGCAGAGGGACTGAACTTTGTGATGCTCCAGAGAGCAGAACTAGGGAGGCAAACCCTAGCTTTAACCATAAGGGAAAAATTGGCCTGCTCTCTGCAAAGCACTTGCAGAATATGAAAAATGGCCTTGCCCTCAAGAAGCTGTAGTCTAGTGAAACTGTTGAAGAATCAGATGAAATAATGCACATGAAAGTACTTTAAAAAATGTCAGCTATGATATAGGTGAAAGTTGTTAGTCTCTCTCTGAATTCTTCTCAAAGAAAATAGATGGAAAAATGTTAAAAAAAACAAAAACCTGAGGGCACTGTGGTAGCATTTAATAAACAATGACAGTCCAAGATGTTTGAAGACAGTTAATGTATCTTAAAATGCATTTTTTTTTCTTCTTAGAAGAATATACTGTGATTTTATTGGCTTCTAAATTCAGGTATTATTCACCCTATTAACTGGCATTCTTAAAGATTCGTAATAATTTTAGATCAAAATATCATTACAAAAATAGACCTGTGTATCTAAATACATTAGAGAATGAAAACCTTTAAATAATATGTTTTTTGTTTGTTTGTTTTGTTTTTTCCTTTGGAGGGGTCCAGTTCCATTCCAGTTCTGTTTCAGTGGCTTGATGCCCTAGAAATACTATAACTTGTGTTGCCCCTAGTATTTTAAAGAGTAACATTTTGGAGAGGGATGGATTGGGAGTTTGGGACTAGCAGATGCAAACTATTATATAGAGAATGGATAAATGACAAGGTCCTATTGTATAGCACAGGGAACTATATTCAATACCCTGTAATAAACCATAATTAAAAAAGAAAAGAAAATTAAAAATTAACATTTAAAAATAATGAATAAATATTAGAGCCCTGAGGAAAAGCAGACAATTGTCAGTAGTTTGCAGATTATTTTTGTGTCTCTACAGTACAGTTTTTAAATGGAAGTTTTCTGCATATTAGCAAATGAATTATTGTTACAAGACTTTTATTGTTTCTGGAGTATCATATAAAGACTCAGCATTCATTTCTTATTTTAAGAGAGAGATGTTTGGGTAACTTAGACATTAGGTGTACATTTTGAAGAATTATACTATAATTACGTTTACTAGGAATTTCAGTTGGGGGCCTGGATGAGAAAAAAGGCCTCTGCTGCTAAAGGAATGATAAAGGTTAAGCTTTAAACCCCACACATATCTCCCTGGGTTTTCACTGATTTTATAAATAATCCCAGCAGTCTTGTTAAGAATAATGAGATTTTTTTGTTTTTCAAATCATAGAACCAGACATGGAAAAATAGAAGACTGATAGAGGCAGGGTTGGTGACTGCAGGAATAACTGGAGAGAGGGAGAGAGGGAAACTACTGCCTCACAACTTAGTTAATAATTTATTATTAACTTAGTTATTAATTTTACTAATTAATAGGTTTTATTAATTAATGTTATTAATAAAAATAATGCTCATAATGACTATTCTGAGTTATTAGGATTAGATTTGTGATTATATAGTAAAAAAGAGGAGTATAGAAATGTTTTGGAAAAATTTCACTCAAAAGGGCTGATATAGGGCTTCCCTGGTGGCGCAGTGGTTGAGAATCTGCCTGCCAATGCAGGGGACATGGGTTCGAGCCCTGGTCTGGGAAGATCCCACACGCCACGGGGCAACTAAGCCCACGCGCCACAACTACTAAGCCTGCGCTCTAGAGTCTGCGAGCCACGCTACTGAGCCCGCATACCTAGAGCCTGTGCTCTGCAACAAGAGAAGCCACTGCAGTGAGAAGCCCGCACACTGCAATGAAGAGTAGCCCCCACTTACTGCAACTAGAGAAAGCCCATGTGCAGCAACGAAGACACAACGCAGCCAAAAATAAAATAAATTAATTAATTTTTTATAAAGGCTAATATAAACTATTTGGACACTTGTGAGGGTAAACTTTGGTATCAGACAACACATATCTATTGAGCATCTCTAACAGACAGAAGGGTGGATTCAAGGATTGTTCTGCCTTCAAGGAGTTTACAAACATATACTTGAAAAACTAGCAGTCGAAACAGCATGTCCTAAGATTGCGATAAAGATACTAAGAGCCAAAGGATATCAGGGAAGGAAAACAGCTTTATGGTTGCCAAGATCTGAGAAGGAGGTGGGTCTCAAGCTGGACCTGGGAAGGATTGAGGAACCCAAGGAGAGGTGGGGAGGGCAGGAGGAGAAAACACAACTGATACAGAGAATAACATGAGAAAGGACAACCACCTGAGGGGTGCGTCCTATTCCCCACAGTGCCAACAAAGGAAGCCTTTACAGATGGATTAACTGGCTTCCATTTCTAATGAAAGAGAATCTTAAATAAGCAGGAATATAAGTTTCTGCTTTGAGATATTACTACCCTCCTCAGCCAAAGTTTCAGAGTTTATCTTCTCTCAGAGTTAGACGTGTGGTAAACATTAAAAAAACCCCAAACTGGTGGATTTCAGAAATTATGCTAAACTGAGATCTAGTCTTTCTTACTCTAATCTAAATTATTATGTCTTATTCTTAAACTGCCCATTGTAGCATCTATTAGTATAATAGTTTGAAAACGCTCATTTTGCTTTTCATATAAATCTTATTGTCTGTTATATCTTGCAACTGTAAATAGTTTTACTTACTACATTTATTATAAGTACATTGTTCTTTGTCATTTCTAGTTGAATATAGAAAATAGATTACTTAGTGCAAATTACAGATGTTTAACTCTGTTAATCTCTAAACATTATGCATTGTGATAATTATCAAAGATGAAAAGGGCAATTATTTAATAAAAATGGAAATTTGAGAGTATAAATGTATTTTCTTTTAAAAAAATCTCTCTCTATATGTGTGTGTATATATATATATATATTCATTTATACAGTTTCTGATATCCCAGTACTAGTGATTATAGTTCACAGTAGTAGAGTGGGGCTAAGAGAAATGAACAGATGTTAAAAAGGAAATTATTTAGCAGCTTGTTAAAGAAGAGTAGCTTGTAACTTATTGTAACTTGTGTAACATATATGATATATATAACACAAGATTTAAAGATATATGTATCTTATTACATTCTACATATTGATAGTGACTTTTTCTGTTAAAAAGCTTTTTATTATGGAAAAGTTTAAACGTATATAATAGTAGACAGAGCAGTATAATGAAACCCCATATATTTATCACCCCACCTAAAAAAGTATAAACATACAGGCAATCTAGTTTTATTTATGATCCCTTCATTCCCCACTCCCACCTCTCCAGAACTAGTTTTAAACAATGCCCAAACATCATATGATTCTATTCATAAACACATAAATTAGCATAGTTATTTAACATAGGAAATACTAATATATTTTATGGATAAAAATGCTGTAATCTCTATAGCTATTTGATATTGACATGTTAACTGTAAATATCTGTTTAAACTCACTGTTATCACTGTTCATCATATCAGGTAATGAATTAACCAGACAGGTTCAGATTTAGTCAGCTAGTATTCCAAATTGTTCCTGGAGTTGTCAAAAGAGCAGGACTGTCCTAATGCTGTTAATAATAATAAAACAACAATCAGTATAATTTTCATGACAGATTTCACCAAAACCCATGAATAATTTTTGTTTTTTTGTTTCAAGATTTGGCTTAATATTTCTTTATAGATACCCACTTTGCTAAGTCTAATTTCTATTATCTTGTCATCCACTTCCATTCATGACATTGCTAATACTTTATACATGGTGTTAGTAAGCTGGGGAAAAATTGGGGACCCTCACTTGATTCTGGGCAAGATCCTTGTGGCCCAGTGGTGTTATAGAGAAGTAGAGCATGTTGAGGTTGTCGTGAGATTTTCGTCTTGGAATAGTCACTGCTCTTGGCTCTCCTGTAGCTTAGGGAAAATTGGGCATCAGAAGAAGGGGTGGTTGGTGTGTTGGAATATTGCTTGCGGAGAACTCAAAAATTCCTACTCCTTCAACATGTAGAAGCAAGGAGGGAGATAAGCCTCAAAGGCAGAGAATTTCTTATCTTGGACCTTACTGCTGGAGCTGTAGAACCCCTGGCATCAGCAGGTTGCCATGCACAAATATTTTCTTCACCCAGGACCTGAAGCTACACCTACCTATGGAGGGAGAACTTCTGTGTCCTTTCCTCACCATGAGTCAGGGTCACTACACCTTAACAGGCCAACTGCATGTTTTGTTCCCTCCAGTTCCTTGCTTCTGTGCAGTTGGTATGGCAGGAGGGCCTACCCTCAGTTGTGCTTCATGTTCCCGTATGGTCAGCATCCCTGGGGAGGCCCATCCTCTGCCTTCTCTGTTGCCACCTTTCCAGGTGTGTGGGCAGTCAGGTGGTCTTCTCAGTAGGCCAGGGGGAAGTAGGAGGCCTCATTCAGGTGTCTACCCCTAAGCCTCCATTCTGCCACTGACTACCAGGCCTACATGGGATAGTATGAAAGACTTGCCCAGCTATTAATAAAGTAGTGCAGCATTTTCCATTTGGCTGCCACTTAGCAGTCCTTGTGGGTATATTCCATGACTGAGAAAAAGGGTAGCTGTGGAGGAGCTATGAGTGCCAGGGTCTAAGGCCCTAAACCCCAATCTGACTCCTAACTTGAGGAATACTGCTTATGGGAATATTGAGATTGTACAAGATATTTTAGGGCTTACACACTAAGTTACTTTGTGTAGCTTAAAAAATAATGTTTATTTTTTCTTTTTTTCTTTAGAAAATCTTTGATGTGCAATAGCTAAGAAGTGAAGCAACTTTATACCTATCTGTATGGATTAGTTTCAGGTTAGCTCCTAACTACTGTTAGGATCCCAGAAAAAGACCGAGTGAAGCCAAGACCTTGGGAATAGTGTGGACAGAGAGAAACCCTAGAAAAAGGGAGGAAGGGGGGTGCCCATGAAGAGCAGGAGGATCGGGAGTGGGGAGGGACTCCTGGGAAGGAGCAGAATGTGGACAGTCGTAAACAGAACTCAAGGATCTCTGGGGGTGCCTCAGGCAGAGCCCACAACACTCCACCCCTGCTTTTGTCACACCCTGGACTTCCGCTCATGGATTTCTTTTGGAGAATTCTGCAACTCTGCAACTTTAAAATAGAGGTCTAAAAGCAATGACTATGACATTGTTATAGTCATTGTCAGTACCCACAGATAATCAGAAACACCTGGGAAAACAGCTACCTCTACCTAACTCTTAAAACACCACCGTGTGTGCTATGTTACAACCCCATTTCAGGCACAGTTTTCTGGAAGAGTCTGCTGCCTCCTGGAAGAGCAGAGGCCTTTGCCAACCTGTAGAACTTGTTGACTGATCTTGGTGTCTGTCTCATAGGGCTGCCATCACTCTTCTTGATACAGAGGATCTCTTATGCAGCCAGTTTGGTATGGTTCACAGGCATCCAGGTTGCTGCCTTTGATGTAGTTGGAGCATTTCTGGTAGTGTTCTGGATTCAGATCTTCACTGATAGGCTCCTTCTGTGGGTGTGTTATAGGACTGGACAGCTTGATGTCCAACGTGAAGGCCTTAGGGAGGAGGTATACACCATCGCCCACTCGATACTGGATGCCATTCTTGGTGGCTGAGCTGTAGAGAACCCGGCCATCCAGATCCTCGAGCTGCTCTGTGATCCTGGGAATTTCTTTTTACCTCATTCCAGTCAGATGAACATAGCTTGTGCACAGTTTATACTTTTCCTCCGTCGGCTGAGTTTTTGGAGGGGACTCAAATCTCGCATCGTTTTGATCATACCACAGCTGGTAGAGATAGGACTTCCCATCATCCTCTGCCATCAGGGCCTCAGAATCCATGCCTCCCTCCAAGGCCCAGTTTTATGACAGAACTTTATAGACCTTCACTTTGCTGTGAGTGTATGAAAAGCTGCATGTCCTCACATTTGTCTACCAGGAACAGCTCCAGGGGGTCTGATGTGGCCCCGAGGACGTTGTGTGTCCCAACACAGAACCAGTGGGTATGCAAGCTCTGCCTTTGCCGCTGTCCTCCCACAGTGCCATGACAGTGGTTTTGAGGAATTATCTGGAATAAAAGAGACACAGTTCCCCACTTCCAGGGTTTCTGAGGCAATGTATACTTTCTTATAGTAACTCTTCTTCCCAGCAGTCTTGATGGCTTCTCCAACCCAATAGATCAGATTCTTGTACTTTCTTTTCCCTTGATGCATTTTTTTGGAGTGATGGCATCTCTGGGATAGTGCCATTGATATTGTTGTTATCTGCCTCCTTCATGACCATATTGGGACACCTCTCTTGGCAAGCCTGTTTGCTCCATTCCCTACCACCAAATTTAACTGTATCCTTACAGGCTTTACACTTTCCACTTTCCACATTCAGGCTGTTGACAAATCTTGCAAATGCCACACAGTCGGCGTTTAAAAGCATTCTTCTTGTCTTTGTCATCCTTTTCAATTTGCTCTGCGGAGAAAGTGTCAAAGATCTGGTAGAGCAGCTTGGTAGTGGTGGCTTTAGTGGGGCCTTTGTCCTTCTTGGCAGAATGCCCAATGGTCTGACATCTTTCAGCTTGCCTTTTTCCCAGGATGACCCCTGCCATCAGGTCCCTCATGTAGTGGGTCAGGAAGATGGGCTGCTTGTCCCTATCCCCAGTCTCATCATAATTCTCTACTTGTTCCACCACAAACTGGGCAGTGAATTGACTTAGGATGAGCACAGAGGAGAAACAGTAACCTCAGTCTTATTGATCCGGTCTTCAGAGGCTGAGTCAGGGTTGTTCTGCAGGAACTCAAACTACTACCTTACTTGTGTAGATCTTCTCCTGCATCATGCTGAACATCAGTGCATTCTCTGCTTTGGGATCCATCATAATATATTTGACAAATGAGGTGCTGAAGCTCATGAGAGCCTTTTCACCTCTGTCAAAGCCAGTGATCCACCATTCATTTATGGGGCCAAGAATTTTGCCATTAACACCACTTTCAAGAGATCGGTCATCATTTTATATTGATTTTGCTGAATCAGAAAAGAAGAGTTTGACATTCTTCTTAATTAGGCTGGTGTCGATCGGGCACAGGTGACCACGTTTACAGTACTTGCTGAAGCATGTCAGTTTGGTTGGGGAAGAGCCTCTCAAAGCCAGATTCATTGGCTTCGAAGATAGACATTCTCCCATTTATTAACAACTGTATCTCATCCACTGCATCAGGAGGATGCTTTTCATATCCTAGTTCATTGTCATCCAGGTACTGCCTGCATTGAATGCACCTTGGAGGATGGGTCTTGGAGGACACAACTATTTTGATTTGATCTATTTTTTTCTCAGTTGGGTCCTTGGATACAGTTTTGCGTCTCTTCTCCTCCGTGCTGGCACTTTAATCTTGGACTTTCAGTCTCCAAACTTTTCATCCTTCTCTTTCTAATCAGAAACTTGTGATTTTACTCTTTCAGGTTCTTTTTCTTCAGGTCTCTGGCAGCTAGAATCTTTGGGTTGTCTTCTGTTCCTCTTTTCATCTTTATTATCTCCTTTATCCTGAATTTTATCTTGCACTCCTTGTTCTGCCTGGCTCCTTAGATTTCTGTTTAGGTGCTTGTTCTTTAGTTTGACCTCTGAATCTCTTCTTTTTCATCTCTTTGTTCTTCTTCCTCCGTGTGTGTTTATGGTTTTACTCTTTCTGGTTCTTCTGCAGGGAGTGGTCTAGCAACTGGTTCTGTGGATGTGACTTTATGTCTCTTTTCCTCCTAGTCTTTTTCTTCTTCATTGATAGAATCATCCAATTTCGGTCTTTCAAGTTCTTCCTCAGGTTTCCTTGCGAAATGAGATGTGATGGTGGTCTGACTGGTAGTTTGCCTTATAATCCTGGGCCTAGATGAGACTTCAGACTTTGTTTCTCCATCAGACTTGCTTCTTCTGGGTATGCAAAGTTTAGAAATGGTTTTGGGAGACTTGTTTTCCTCTGCCATTCCCACTCTGCGGTCCTTACCACTTGTTTTCTAGACATCCATTCACTTCCCAACTGAAAGCCTGAGGTCTGTTCTCCAAGGATAAATCTTTATTTAAAGGGATTTGATTTTAGCCAGGTAGCCCTCCACTGATAATTCTTCTTTATGTAATTTATATAAAGTCACACAGCTGATTCTTTATTTCTGTTTGCAGAAATTCATGCAAGGGATTCAATTTCTCCTTCACACATTCCCTTTCTGTTAAGCTATCTGAAAAAACACGGAGTCTGCTCCTGAACTGCAAAGAAAATCATCCTCACCACACTGAACGGGGATCATTTCTTTACTTCTTTTTTTTTTTTTTTAACATCCTTATTGGACTATAATTGCTTTACAATGGTGTGTTAGTTTCTGCTTTATAACAAAGTGAATCAGCTATACATATACATATATCCCCATATCTTCTCCCTCTTGTGTCTCTCTCCCACCCTCCTTATCCCACCCCTCTAGGTGGTCACAAAGCACCGAGCTGATCTCCCTGTGCTATGGGGCTGCATCCCACTAGCTATCTATTTTACATTTGGTAGTATATATAAGTCCATGACACTCTCTCACTTCGGCCCAGCTTCCCCTTCCCCTTCCCCGTGTCCTCAAGTCCATTCTCCACGTCTGTGTCTTTATTCCTTTCCTGCCCCTAGGTTCTTCAGAACCTTTTTTTTTTTTTTAGATTCCATATATATGTGTTAGCTTACGGTATTTGTTTTTCTCTTTCTGACTTACTTCACTCTGTATGACAGACTCTAGGTCCATCCACCTCACTACAAATAACTCAATTTTGTTTCTTTTTATGGCTGAGTAATATTCCATTGTATATATGTGCCACATCTTCTTTATCCATTCATCTGTCGATGGGCATTTAGGTTGCTTCCATGTCCTGGCTATTGTAAATAGAGCCTCAGTGAACATTGTGGTACGTGACTCTTTTTGAATTATGGTTTTCTCAAGGTATATGCCCAGTAGTGGGATCGCTGGGTCGTATGGTAGTTCTGTTTTTAGTTTTTTAAGCAACCTCCATACTGTTCTCCATAGTGGCTGTATCCATTTACATTCCCACCAACAGTGCAAGAGGGTTCCCTTTTCTCCACACCCTCTCCAGCATTTATTGTTTGTAGATATTTTGATGATGGCCATTCTGACTGGTGTGAGGTGATACCTCATTGTAGTTTTGATTTGCATCTCTCTAATGATTAGTGATGTTGAGCATTCTTTCATGTGTTTGTTGGCAATCTGTATATCCTCTTTGGAGAAATGTCTGTTTAGGTATTCTGCCCATTTTTGGATTGGGTTGTTTGTTTTTTTGTTATTGAGCTGCATGAGCTGCTTGTAAATTTTGGAGATTAATCCTTTGTCAGTTGCTTCATTTGCAAATATTTTCTCCCATTCTGAGGGCTGTCTTTTCGTCTTGTTTATGGTTTTCTTTGCTGTGCAAAAGCTTTGAAGTTTCATTAGGTCCCATTTGTTTATTTTTGTTTTTATTTCCATTCCTCTAGGAGGTGGTTCAAAAAGGATCTTTCTGTGATTTATGTCATAGAGTGTTCTGCCTTTGTTTTCCTCTAAGAGTTTTATAGTGTCTGGCCTTACATTTAGGTCTTTAATCCATTTTGAGTTTATTTTTGTGTATGGCATTAGGGAGTGTTCTAATTTCGTTCTTTTAGCTGTCCAGTTTTCCCAGCACCACTTATTGAAGAGGCTATCTTTTCTCCATTGTATATTCTTGCCTATTTTGTCGTAAATTAGGTGGCCATATGTGCATGGGTTTATCTCTGGGCTTTCTATCCTGTTCTATTGATCTATATTTCTGTTTTTCTGTCAGTACCATACCGTCTTGATTACTATAGCTTTGTAGTATAGACTGAAGTCCGGGAGCCTGATTCCTTCAGCTCCATTTTTCCTTCTCAGGATTGCTTTGGCTATTCCTGGTCTTCTGTGATTCCATACAAATTGTGAAATTTTTTGTTATAGTTCTGTGAAAAATGCCAGTGGTAGTTTGATAGGAATTGCATTGAATCTGTAGATTGCTTTGGGTAGTAGAGTCATTTTCACAATGTTGATTCTTCCAATCCAAGAACATAGTATATCTCTCCATCTGTTTGTATCATCTTTAATTTCTTTCATCAGTGTCTTATAGTTTTCTGCATACAGGTCTTTTGTCTCCTTAGGTAAGTTTATTCCTAGGTATTTTATTCTTTTTGTTGCAATGGTAAATGAGAGTGTTTCCTTAATTTCTCTTTCAGATTTTTCCTCATTAGTGTATAGGAATACAAGAGATTTCTGTGCATTAATATTGTATCCTGCAACTTTACTAAATTCATTGATTAGCTCTAGTAGTTTTCTGGTAGCATCTTTAGGATTCTCTATGTATAGTATCATGTCATCTGCAAACAGTGACAGCTTTACTTCTTCTTTTCTGATTTGGATTCCTTTTATTTCTTTTTCTTCTCTGATTGCTGAGGCTAAAACTTCCAAAACTATGTTGAATAATAGTGGTGAGAGTGGACAACCTTTTCTTGTTCCTGATCTTAGAGGAAATGGTTTCAGTTTTTCACCATTGAGAACGATGTTGGCTGTGGGTTTGTCATATATGGCCTTTATTATGTTGAGGTAAGTTCCCTCTATGCCTACTTTCTAGAGGGTTTGTATCATAAATGGGTGTTGAATTTTGTCAAAAGCTTTCTCTGCATCTATTGAGATGATCATATGGTTTTATCCTTCAATTTGTTAATATGGTGTATCACATTGATTGATTTGCATATATTGAAGAATCCTTGCATTCCTGGGATAAACCCCACTTGATCATGGTGTATGATCCTTTTAATGTGCTGTTGGATTCTGTTTGCTAGTATTTTGTTGAGGATTTTTGCATCTATGTTCATCAGTGATATTGGTCTGTAGTTTTCTTCTTTTGTGACATCTTTGTCTGGTTTGGGTATCAGAGTGATGGTGGGCTCATAGAATGAGTTTGGGAGTGTTCCTGTCTCTGCTATATTTTGAAAGAGTTTGAGAAGGATAGGTGTTAGCTCTTCTCTAAATGTTTGATAGAATTCGCCTGTGAAGCCATCTGGTCCTGGGCTTTTGTTTGTTGGAAGATTTTAAATCACAGTCTCAATTTCAGTGCTTGTGATTGGTCTGTTTATATTTTCTATTTCTTCCTGGTTTAGTCTCAGAAGGTTGTGCTTTTCTAAAAATTTGTCCATTTCTTTCAGGTTGTCCTTTTTATTGGCATAGAGTTGCTTGTAGTAATCTCTCATGATCCTTTGTATTTCTTCAGTGTCAGTTGTTACTTCTCCTTTTTCATTTCTAATTCTATTGATTTGAGTCTTTTCCCTTTTTTCTTGATGAGTCTGGCTAATGGTTTATCAATTTTGTTTATCTTCTCCAAGAACCAGCTTTTAGTTTTATTGACCTTTGCAATCATTTCCTTCATTTCTTTTTCATTTATTTCTGATCTGATCTTTATGATTTCTTTCCTTCTGCCAACTTGGGGTTGTTTTGTTCTTCTTTCTCTAATTGCTTTACGTATGAGGTTAGGTTTTTTATTTGAGATGTTTCTTGTTTCTTGAGGTAGGATTGTATTGCAATAAACTTGCCTCTTAGAACTGCTTTTGCTACATCTGATAGGTTTTGGGTCGTTGTATTTTCATTGTCATTTGTTTTTAGGTATTTTTTGATTTCCTCTTTGATTTCTTCAGTGATCTCTTGGTTATTAAGTAGTGTATTGTTTAGCCTCCATGTGTTTGTGTTTTTTACAGCTTTTTTCCTGTAATTGATATCTAGTCTCATAGCATTGTGGTCAGAAAAGATACTTGATACAATTTCAATTTTCTTAAATTTACCAAGGGTTGATTTGTGACCCAAGATATGATCTATCCTGGAGACTGTTCCCTGAGCACTTGAGGAGAAAGTGTATTCTGGTTTTTTCGGATGGAATGTCCTATAAATATCAGTTAAGTCCATCTTGTTTAATGTATCATTTAAAGCTTGTGTTTCCTTATTTATTTTCATTTTGGATGATCTGTCCATTGGTGGAATTGGGGTGTTAAAGTCCCCTGCTATGGTTGTGTTACTGTCAATGTCTCCTGTTATGGCTGTTAGCATTTGCCTTATGTATTGAGGTGCTCCTATGTTGGGTACATAAATATTTAGAATTGTTATATCTTCTTCTTGGATTGCTCCCTTGATCATTATGTAGTGTCCTTCTTTGTCTCTTGTAATAGTCTTTATTTTAAAGTCTATTTTGTCTGATATGAGAATTGCTACTCCAGCTTTGTTTTGATTCCCATATGCATGGAATATCTTTTTCCATCCCCTCACTTTCAGTCTGTATGTGTCCCTAGGTCTGAAGTGGGTCTCTTGTAGACAGCATATTTACGGGTCTTGTTTTTGTATCCATTCAGCCAGTCTATATCTTTTGGTGGGAGCATTTAATCCATTTACATTTAAGGTAATTATCGATATGTATGTTCCTATTACCATTTTCTTAATTGTTCTTTTCTTTTTTTTGAACCTCTTTTTGATATGTTGCAGGTAACACTTTTGCAAATTAGGGAGTTCATATCAGTAGAGATATTTTCTCAGATTTCTTTCCCAGGAAGTATCCTAGGTCCTCACACCATGGATCTATTTTCTTCTTTTGCAACATTTATTCTCTGCTTTGAACTCCTGTCATTTAACTATATACTTTCCCCCTTTCACTTCTTTTTGTTGCCTTTTTGCATCTCCTCTGTGTAACACTGTTCCTGGTGTTTTTGTCCTTTGCTTCTACTGACCAACAGTGTGGTTGATTATTTTAACCAAAATCATTGATCCTAGTCTTACCCACTCCCCAATTACCAGGGATCCCCTGATTGGGACATTTTTATAAATCAGTTCTCAGGGTCTATGCCAAGTGCGCACAATGTAGCTAAAATTGTAGACTTGAATCACTTATAAGACAACCATGACAAAGCAAGAGAATGAGACAGTTGGGGCACCCTTTAAGTATCTGTTACCTGCCACTCACTGCTCACATCTTCATGGTTTTCACCTGAGTCTGATAATGAAGGGCCTGGAGTGGGCATTCTGTGTCAGTTGCAGACCACAATGATTCCAGACTCAGGGCCATATTGTACTATATTGAACCTGACATTATACTCTAGAAACCTCTCTTTCTATGGAGCAGCCCCAACTGAGTTAACAATTGTTTGTGAAGGGGAAAATATGTGTCAGTTTATATCACCACTCTATGTTGGAACAGTGTATGTCCATGTACATTATGGAAATAGAGTAGGAAGTTTTCTTTTTTGCAAATGGCCACTGTTTAATCTTTTAAGGACATTGAGTACTTCTGATGATGTGGAAAGTGTCAGAAAAGACACACTGGTTAGTTTTCAACATCAAATGAAAATAGAATCATCATAAAGGTTTTTCAAACTGCTCACTCATCTCTTTGGTAATTTACCTTTTTCCTTGGTACATTAGGTCAAATGCCTCATTAACTTTGTCAAAGGCAAGGGTATGGGACACCAATGCATCCAGATCGAATTTCTTATTCTTGTAGTCAGCAGCCAGCTTTTGGACAGAATCGATACCTTTCCAACCTGTAATTGGCCAAAATGCCAAATAAAGACATGGTGCTTGACATGAAAAGGTAGTTTAACCAGTGTTGGTCAAATGAATGAAATTACTAGGTCAGATTTGGATTGCTTCAAATAGGTTATCCCCTTGCCATCTTTAATGTTTTGTACTTTTATGTATTAA
Source organism: Balaenoptera borealis (assembly GCF_965194805.1). Taxonomy (NCBI): domain Eukaryota; kingdom Metazoa; phylum Chordata; class Mammalia; order Artiodactyla; family Balaenopteridae; genus Balaenoptera; species Balaenoptera borealis. The sequence goes on from NC_138861.1 coordinate 19,574,999, forward strand.
ATTTTTTTTCTTCAAAAGAAAAATTCAAGATTATTTTCTGTTTCTAGATAAGGAAGTATCTCAATTTGATCACCATCTACCTTTTGTTCCCCCATGTTGGTCCGTTTTAATGCAAATTGAATTTCAATTTGCAAATTATAGTTATCCTTCTATAAAGAAACTCTGTTTACTTTCAAGTAACTAATAGAATAAATAGCTTTCATGTAGTCTTCAGATATGTTCTAGGCACTCAATATTTAAAAAATAAATTATTTTCCTTTCCTTTCAATAATCCTAATTATGATAATTTGAGTACTACTATGAAGAAAATTAAAAGAAAAAAAAACTGACCACCAAAGCTTGTTCCATTTAGAGTACGGCCCATTATTAGCTCCACTGCAGAAACACTCAATCCGTTGTCACCAATGTTTACTCCAATGATGTACATACTCCCCAACCTACTGTTATGCTGTCAAGGGCTGCTCTCTGGAAGGTCAAACAAAAAGATTAGCTGAGTAAGTAGAAAAGTAGAACGTGAACTCCAATGTGGGTTTGTACAGTACTTTAGGGAAAATTTACACAACTCTGCATACAAGATAATGGGATTCCAGCTAATGAGGTTGTAATATTGTAGATTTAGACTTGAGGCACCAGTGTTCTGTTTCGGATAGAACATCCAATAAAATTTTGAATGTCATCAAAAAAGATATTGAAAAGAAAAAAACATATTTTACTCTGTTTAATACCACACTTATCCCGAACCTAGAATATATCTCATTGTATATCAAGAAAAATATACATACATGAAGGTAAAGAAAGATCTATAGAAGATATTATAAACTCTAGTCAACAAGTTTTTGACCAGGTTCAATGGTATATATGAAGATATTTGCAATTCCAGGGACATAGGATCAAAATTAAGTCACGAACAGAGGGTGAATAAGTATTCACTAGAGTCTAAAAATGAGGCATATACTGTAAACTTAGTAGATCTCAATGTAGGATAATTTAAAAGAAATGCTATTTAAAACAGAAGGCAAAACGGTTAAACAGAAAATAACAGTGGCTGCTGCTCATCAAACATTACATCTGCTTCCCTATATTTTTTAGCTCTTTTGCAGTTAAGTAGAGTCATATGACTAGTTCTGGGCTATGGGCAGGAGTGACGTGTGCCATTTCCTAGCCAAAATAGAAAAGCCAGTGTACAACCCGCCAGCTGTCCCTTCTGCTCTAACAACCAAGAGGACCTCATGTTGCGATTGTAAAGCCACAAATTTGAACTTCCTTGATTGCTGAGTCACCACATGGAAGACAGGGGCCCAGGGGATTTGCATTGATCTTTGCATGAGAGAAAGAGAAAATATTATCTTAACCTACTGCAGGTTTGGAGTTAATATAAAAATGCCAAGATTGAAAATGTAAATAAGTTTAAGAAAGATATAAACTTGTGGATGGCCATTCCACATAGAAGCCCTATGTTATAGTTGAACATTTAAAATCTTTTGAGACTAATATTATACAAGAAAAATATAAACATCCCATATCGTTTATCATAGCCAGTGGTCAACTTGGTTCTCACCTGTTGAGGCAAATTTTACTTCTACAGAAGTCCCAATAGGAATACCATTCCTGTTCATCACTGATCATTATATGAAAGAAGCAATCTGAAGTATAGTAAATTCTTTCCCTCTTCTCTCTGTCTGTCTTACTAGGGATGGATAATGCAATGACCTAGAACTTTTAGAATGTGTTTTGAAATCTTTATTTGAATATGTATTTATAGTTTTGAGAATTTCTAACATTTCTAAATCATAACTCTTCTAGTTTCTATACTTCTTATATGGCAGAAGTATTTTTGCTTAATGTATATTGTACAGAGAGATCCACAGAGAGAAGTAAAGAGCACAGGCACTGCTTGTGACCTTAAGGTAGCTGCCTACATTACTCCTGGTTTTTTTTTTTTTTTTTTTAATTTAATGTTTTTCCTATTGCCCTTCTCTACATTTCTGAGCTTTGATCCAAGCAGGGAATTAACCTCCATAATTATAACTTAGTTAAATGGGTATTATATGCAAATACAGGGTTTTATTTAGTAGCCTCTGATAACTTTTGATGAGAATTATTTTTAATTCTCAAAATCTTATAAAATTCTCCATTACTGTAAGTTTCTAACTGTTCTGTTGGGTTCTTTAGACTGCTTTAGAGCATTAGCAGTCATTGAAATTAAGTTCATTCCCATTACTGGAATCTCCTCCACAACGTAGAAATAAAGCTTTCCCTAGTTATGGAAACTTTTGGTGGAAGGGTAGTTAGCCCATCTTTTTGTGATTAAATAAACCCATCTCTTTTTATTTGGGTTCTCTAGTGTAATTCTATTCCATAATTTAAAATACACTTCTTGGTGTAATAAATAAGTTAATAATAGAACCTGCCAAGTTTTGGATCAGTGGTTCTCAGCTTGAGAACCAATACATGAGAATATCCTGGGTATGGGTCAATGCACTGATACTGGAAAACAACAACAACTCCCCAGGTACTTCTGAAGTATATAGCCAGTTTTGAGAATCTCTATACTAGAAAAATAAGTGGGCTGAATTTCAATGTTTGTGAAACATATGAGCTGTGGGAAGTGGAGGAATGGATGTGGCACATTGCAGGCCGCAGGTGCCAAGGACAATTGAAAAAGCGAGGCCTGAAGCTTTGGATGCAGTCGAGTGGTACAGTACGAGGCGTCCTCACTGCACGAACGTCAGTAATAGCTAACATTTATCGAGTGCTTATTACCTGCCAGATCCTCTTTTAAGCAGTTGCACTATTATAATGAAACCACTCTAAGAGGAAGGACCCAGGAATGGCAGCCTTCCCGGTCTCCATTCTCTTTTGTCGTATCATGTTGTGTCAGGTAAGAACCGAGGGGAAAATTGCCAAAGCCTGCTCCTGGGAGGTTGAAGTACAGAATTTCATTCTTTGTACCCTCTCTAGAGGAGAGTTGTAGGAGCCAGGCTGAGTGAAGGGGTAAATAAAAGGGAATAGTGTCATAACTACTTCACAGCTCTCACTAATGAACTAAGAAGCAGAAAAGTTAGTTGATGAATTCTTTGGTCATCTTGTTAAAAAAACAAAACAAAACTCTACTTAGTGGCTTTGAGCAAAGATGCATTAGGTGAATATTTGCTGGAGACTAAGGCTGCGTGCTCTGGAGGCTAACTTCTCCCTGTGTTGCCTGTGCAGTTGCCTCTTTACCCCATTTCCTGGAGCAGAACGGACAGGACTGGCTATGTGGGCCTGCAACCAGTGCAGTTGCCCAGGGCCCTGCACTCAGAAGGGCCCGCCTTTCCTGTCCTGAGAGGAGAAGAAATCTGAATGATGCAAAATTGTAGTGTTTAGGAAAAAAAGATTGAGTTTTTAATTTTGCAGCTTGTTGATTTTTTTAATTGAAAATTTCACATATATAGTTTGGACCTAATTCTGCAGCCTGATTATTGAGATCTGATGGACAGAACTGGCTTGTTTGTAGGTTGCTAACCTCTCCTTGCTCTACTTTAAGATGAGAGTGGATACCTCTGGCTGTTAGGGGTGACTCCATTCACCCTGTCTATTCCCTCCTCTAAATCTGTCTTTTCTATTTTTTTTCCTCACTTCTCATAGGCACAATTCTTTGAAAGTTTTTATTTCTAAGTTTTCTCTTAATTTTTTGCTGAATTTCATGTGAAAGAATAAACAAATATTAACACACATTAATATTAAATAGTAATTATTAATATTTATTAATAAGTAAAAATTAATTATATGTATGTAACATATAATGATATCTAATATAGTATTAATAACTATTCTTAAACATAATTTATACACGTATATAAATATTAAAATTTAATATATTAATATGCACATATTATAAATGTTAATGTTAATAAGCAATATTTATTATATCCTATTATAAAAAATATACATACCATGATTTTAGCTCCACCTACACACTCAAAGGCAAAATCCACACCTCCATTGGTCATTTCAACGATGATCTCCTGAATGGGTTTATCTAGGTCTTTAGGATCGAGGCAGTCGGTGGCTCCAAGGGCTCTGGCCTTTGTAAACTTCTCACTTTTGATGTCAATAACTATGATTCTGGAAGCTCCTGCTGCTTTATAACTGATTACAGCAGAAAGACCGACACCTCTTAGGCCAAAGATGGCACATGTAGAACCAGGTGTGATGTGCAGGCAAGAAAATTGTAAATTAACTTCTCAAGCAGCTGGTCCCACTTTTTTTTTTTTTTTTTTCTTGACAACGCTGTGCTGCATGCGGGATCTTAGTTCCCTGATCAGGGATAGAACGCATGCCCCCTGCATGGGGAGCACAGAGTCTTAACCACTGGACCACCAGGAGTCCCTGGTCCCACTTTGTGAAAAAGGGACAGAGTGAGGTGGGGGCAGGACCATGTAAATAAAGACTGCCTGTCATAAAACTAAATGACATAGCTAAATGGGGGAAATTTGCCAACATGAAAATGGATGAATCACTGGCTAAATCTGCAGAAACACTTGAAGGCCATTAGATATTAAGCTCATAACGAACAAACCCAAGTGAAAATCATTCTCTTGTCTTCCTTTTCCCTTTGGTGTTATGAGAACAAAAACTGAAGCCCACACATTTTAATGGGTTTATTGGTTTCTTTTTAAAATAGATCAAAGTGAGAGAGTAGCACTGACATATATACACTATTTTAGCAATATTCCTACAAAAACATAAAACCTGAATCAGATCAAGCATTTAGATCAAAAATACTAGTTTAGAGGATATACAGTGATGGAGAAACATGTTAAACCAGATTACAAGAGTGTAATCAGAAAAATCTAGAGTGAAGAAAATTCTGTAGGCCAAATGACTGTTTCTTCAACAAATAAACGGCAGGGAAAAAACAAGGGGTGGGGTGAGAACCTATAAATTAAAAGAGACTTGTCCCGCCCTGGGAAAGTCCACACACACCTGAATTCGAACTTCATGAGCCTTGAGGGTAGCTCCCTCAACCTCTTCAACGCTGAGGGGCTTGTTTGCTTTCCAGGCAATAGCTGCTTTGCATTTAATAACTTGAGAAAGAGGGAGAGGGGGAAAGGATAGGAGGGAGGAAGAGAGAGGGAGAGAGAAAGAAAGAATATCATGGAAAAAAAATGAAAGAACATGTTGATACTATTATTTCATGAAAGAGAGTTTTGGAGCTTGTGGCTGGATGTTATATATAATTATATTATTCTAAAGACAAGGGATCTTAATTGAAAATAAGTCAAATTCTACATTGTAGTCATTGCACTTTTAATTTTCGAAAAGAACAGGTGTATTAAAGTTTACCCTATTATAAAGCCTTGATTTTTTTCTCTCCAGAATAAAGAGGATAAATTTATAGGATTTGGGCAGGGTAGATGGCCAATATGCGTTTGTTGATAGAACGATTTGTTATCAGCTCTGCATTACCTGAATCCTTATTGCTAGAGCAGATGTGTTTTACATCTTCGCTGCTCAAAATGTGGACCTCCCTGCCACCAGCAGTTATTGACATCACCTGAGAATTTGCTAGAGCCATAAGCCCTGTCCAAAATCCACTGAATAAAAATCTGCATTTGAACAAGATCCCCATGTGATTCATATGCACATAAAAGTTTGAGAAGTGAGGCTTACATAATTACTAAATTTATCAGTAGAATATACGTTAAATAAAAATTTTGTCCCTTTGAAAGAATTTGGGTAAAGATGTATGAAAAGAAATTAAGCATTAAAAATTTTATAATCCCCAGATTTAAAAAATTTTAACCACTTAAAATTATATTTTTAATTTTAAATGTAAGTAACATTGAAGGAAAGTGGAAAGACACAAACCTATACTCCATTCTAATGCTACTATTTTTACTTTTGGTGTGATTTTCCCAGTCTTTTTTCATATGAATACATATTTTTTGATACGTGTTATGCAATTTTGAATTGTATTTTAAATATCATGTCTTATAAATGCAACATGTGTTAATTATGGAAAGTTTCAAAATGAAAATATGAAAAAAGAAAGAAAACCCATCTGTAATTTTATCCCCCACTTTAGGATTTTGAGGTAGATCATTTGAGTTTTTTTCACATGGGACCATATTGTATGTAATATTTTATAATCTACTTTTTTCTACTTATTAATATACAATGAATATTTTCCATATTCTCTAACATTATTTCTAATGAATACAAATTTTATTTTATGATTATGGCACAGTTACTCAAATCTCTCTTTTTTTGGCCATTATAAATAATATTTAATTGACCACCTTTGTAGTAAGCATTTTGGCAAATTCACAGTTATTTCCTAGAGTAAATAACTAGCATGAGGGTCACTAATATCCTTTTCATCATCTTTATTTTGTCTTCTAGTTTTATTAAGATATAATTGATATACAGCCCTATATAAGTTTAAGGGGTGTATAGAATAATGATTTGACTTAAATACATCATGAAATGATTACCACAATAAGTTTAGTGAACATCCATCATTTCATATAGACATAAAATTAAAGAAATAGAAAAAAAATGTTTTTCCTTGTGATGAGAACTCAGGATTTACTCTCTTAACAACTTTCATATATAACAAACAGCAGTGTTGGTTGTATTTACCATGCTGTACATTACATCCCTACTACTTATTTGTCTTATAACTGGAAGTTTGTACCTTATGACTAACTTCATGCAGTTCCTCCCTGCCCCACCCTCCCGCCTCTGGTAACTACAAACCCAGTCTCTTTTTCTATGAGTTCGTTTGTTTTTGAAGTATAATTGGCCTACAGCACTATGTTAGTTTCTGGCACACAACATAGTGATTCGCTAATTCCATACATTTCAAATGCTCATCATGAAAAGTCTAGTTATCATCTGTCACCATACAAAGATACTAAATAATTATTGACTATATTCCCTACGCTTTACATTTCATACTTGTGACTTGTTTATTTTATAACTGGTAGTTTGTATCCCTTAATTTCCCTCACTTATTTCTCTCATCTTCCCAACTCCCCACCACCACCCCCTGGGCAATCACCTGTTTGTTCTCTGTATCTATGATTTTGTTTCATTTTGTTATGTTTGTTCATCTGTTTTTGCTTTTTAGAGTCCACGTATAAGTGAAATCATACAATATTTGTCTTTCTCTGTATGACTTATTTCACTTAATACCCTCTAGGTCTACCGATGTTGTCACAAATGGCAAGATTTCATTCTTCTTTATGACTGAGTAATATTTTGTTGTGAGTGTGTATGTATATGTGTGTATATATATATATATTTTAAAATTTATTTATTTATTTTTGGCTGCATTGGGTCTTCGTTGATGTGTGCAGGCTTTCTCTAGTTGCGGCGAGCGGGAGCTCCTCTTTGTTGTGGTGCGCGGGCTTCTCATTGCGGTGGCTTCTCTTGTTGCGGAGCACGGGCTCTAGGCACGCGGGCTTCAGTAGTTGTGGCTCATGGGCTCTAGAGCACAGGCTCAGTAGTTGTGGCGCATGGGCTTAGTTCTTCTGAGGCATGTGGGATCTTCCCGGACCAGGGCTCGAACCCGTGTCCCCTGCATTGGCAGGTGGATTCTTAACCACTGCACCACCAGGGAAGTACCTATATGAGTATATATATACCACATCTTCTTTATCCATACATCTGTTGATGGGGACTTAGCTTTTGATCAACTTTAAACTGCTGCTTTCTGAGAGTAATTCCCAAGGACGCTTCTTTTAGCAAATGTATAAAGACACACACACACAAAACAAGAATTGAACAAAGAAACAGTATATTTGCTTACTTTGCCCTTGGTGCCCATTTTCTTTGGGAAACTTACCTTGGAAGTTTCTTTCTGATTTAAGAAGTTATTCTTCTATCCAGGGTGCTCCGTGTCCTGTGTAGAATTGTCTTTGAATAAATACCATTTCTGCTCTTCTATTCTCCAATTATTTTCTCTCCTTTTTTGTTGCCATAATCTGCAACTTTGCCCATCTCTCTCCACATCATCATTTGTGGTGTCATATTTCAGCTGCAAACCCTCATTGCTTCCAACTGCTATTTGGGGATTTCTGTTTACTTGTTTTTTACTTTTTTTATTGCAAAATATAAGATAACAGAGAAAAGGTCATTAAACCTATTAGATAAATTAACAAATAATTATAAAGTGAAGAACATTTCCACTGACCCAGAATCCCTCCTATATCCATCCTTCTCTTTCACAATCCTAATAATAATTTCCTTGCATTTCTTTTATGATTTATGCTTCTCTACACAATATAGTTTAGTTTTAGTGATTAAAAGCTTTATACAAATGGAGTCATAGTGTATGTGTTCTTTCATGTCTTTTTTTCCTCTCAACTCTATTTTTGTGAGAGTCATCGACATTGCCTGTAGCTGTACTTTGTTTATTTTCATTACCATAGAGTATTCCATTGTATGAATTGACCACATTTTTTTTCATCCATTTTCTGTTTTGTGATGAATCAGAATTGCATAAAAAGTCTTTTCATGTATCCTGTTGTACTTGTGCTTTTCCTTAGGGAAAATTCAGGGCTTTTATGCAGCTAATATACCCTATTAAGGTGATGCCAATTGTTAAAATATTGAAATACTTCTGATCTTGTTGGTAAAAAGCCATAGTATTCTGTTATCTCCTCCAGACTTTAACTAATATTTTATTATTTAATATTTAGGTTGTTCTATTACACTTTTTAGAAGTACGATTTATACTCTGTTTCCACTTTCTCACTACCCACATTTCACTTCTTTACTTGTCTGGTTTCCACCTCTATCTTTTAATTGAAACTTTTTTGGAAAGTTGTTAGTGGCCTAATTTTTTTAAAAATGACCTTTAAAAAATTTCCATCTAGCGTTTGATTTTCTAGGCTTTCTTATCATATTTTTATGATTTCTTTCCCTTTAATCCAAACTTTAGGCAGGAGTTTCCATTTGCTCCTGGATGTTTCTATTTTAATAGTGTTCACGTCCACAGAACAACCTCACCTTCCTTCACAGCTCCACACTCCTTTCTTGGACTTCCCTGTTTTGACACTAGCATCTCCATTCTTTTTTTATTGTTCTGAAACCTCCCTTTACCTTGCTTTCTGCATTGTTTACAAGCTTTGTGTATTCTACCTGCCATGTGCCTTTCATTTCCTTCCTTCTGTTTTTATTATTACACTGTAGATAAGTGTAATCACCTTCTTACTACTTGCTAACACTCACAATAGCCTTTTTACTAATTTTCCTATTTGCAGAGCTCCCTCTGCCAGTCAGTGTTTCAAAATGTTGTTAGATTAGTATTCTTAACAGTTCTTATTGTATTATTCTCTTAGTCTAAAACCATTAAGAACTCTCTAACCCCTTCTGAGCTCACTCTGGCATTCAAGACCATTTATCTACAACCCAACCTGTGTTTCAAACCTTATCTTCCAGGTTTCCCTATTTGTGGTCTCATATCAACCTAAGATAGACCTTTCTCCAATGCACTGTGTGCCTTCCTGCCTCCATGCTTTATTTAAACTGTTTCCCCTGATTAGAACACCTACTGCTGCCAGTTCTGCCTACTAAACTAACATATTCTTAAGGTCCATTTCCTGATACCTATCTTGCCATTTCCAGCTCTTCTATCCAGGATGATCTTTTCCGTCTTTGAATCCCCACAGCACTCACTGTGTTCCCATCCCCTTATTCCTCACACATAGATAGCTACATGAAGCAAAACTTATTGTCTCATATCTATTATTTGTGTCCTTTATTGACACCCTTGCTCCAACCTCCAGCCTCCTTACAATAATGATTGTATTTACTTACATTTTGTATCCTGCAGAGAGCACTTCATAGTCCTGAAAGATACTAAGTGCTTAATAAATGATGATCAAATTGAGTATTTACCTTGGAAACAATACGCATTAATGTTCTTCTGAATGCTTGGTATATGCCTTTCTTTCTGCCTTTCTTTCTGTGCTGCGTTTTGATGAGCTTCTTTAAAGATAGGGACTGTCTTTTATTTTCTTTCATAAACAACCTGCTAAGAAGTGTTTTGAGAGGAAGCTGGAGAAGAGATTTCAGAATGGTGGAACCCTGGGCTTTTGAATGTGAGGGTGTCTCCTAATGCTAACAATAATGTCATGGATTCTTTCCATGAGAATGGCTTTACCTTTTCTGACTGTTGATTTTCAGGCTTGTTGTTCTTAAAATTCCCAATGTTATATATGTTTAAAAGTATAATTTCCCACCCATTGAATTAGTATATACAGTATTTTAAATAATAATTCATTAATCTCAATATAAATACCCAAACAACATATTTGGGACCCATGGTGGTTCAAACTGAATTCATTGTGTTTCTGCACAAACTAGATCATCTTTTTTTTTTTTTTTCAACATTTATTTATTTATTTATTTATTTATGGCTGTGTTGGGTCTTCGTTTCTGTGAGAGGGCTTTCTCTAGTTGTGGCGAGCGGGGGCCGCTCTTCATCGCGGTGCGTGGGCCTTTCACTGTCGCGGCCTCTCTTGTTGCAGGGCACAGGCTCCAGGCGCGCAGGCTCAGTAGTTGTGGCTCACGGGCCTAGTTGCTCTGCGGCGTGTGGGATCTTCCCAGACCAGGGCTTGAACCCGTGTCCCCTGCATTGGCAGGCAGATTCTCAACCACTGCGCCACCAAGGAAGCCCTAGATCATCTTGTTTTTAACTGCATGTTTCCTTTATTTCCTATATCCAATTACACATTTCTTTGATTCTAAAGCACTTTTTTTACAAGTTAAAATCTCTGATATCAGTTGCTTCTTGCCATCTTTGGGATATTATAGTTTATTTAATTGGCAGTATTTTTCTTTCTTAGTGGTATATAAAATTATGGTGTATCATTTTTTTAATTGAAAAAAGTTTTTAAATTTATTTTATTTTATTTTTTATTTATTTTTGGCTGCGTTGTGTCTTGGTTGCTGCACACGGGCTTTCTCTAGTTGTGGCAAGCGGGCTTCTCATTGCGGTGGCTTCTCTTGTTGCGGAGCATGGGCTCTAGGCGTGTGGGCTTCAGTAGTTGTGGCTTGCGGGCTCTAGAGCGCAGGCTCAGTAGTTGTGGCGCACGGGCTTAGTTGCTCTGCAGCATGTGGGATCTTCCTGGACCAGGGCTTGAACCCATGTTCCCTGCATTGGCAGGTGGATTCCCAACCACTGTGCCACCCGGGAAGCCCCTATGGTGTATCTTAAAATTGATGGTGTCTTAGTTCTGATGAAATATGTTAGTTGTAAAAACAAATAGATTGTAATTCCTTAAAATTTCCCTCATTTGTTTTTCTAGTCACATGACCACCATTGTAGTTCTTTTCTTCACTACTTCTTTTTTGGTTTTTTAAAAAATTGAGATAAATTCACTTAGCATAAAATTCACTATTTTGACCATTTTAAAGTGTACAGTTTAGTGACTGTTAAATATATTCACAATATTATGCAATCAGCACCAATGTTAATTTCAGAATATTTCTCTCACCCCAAAAAGAAACCCCATACTTCCCAATTTCTCCCTTTGCCTACCTTCTGGCAACCACTAATCCACTTTCTGTCTCTGTGGATTTGCCTATACTGGAAATTTTACTTAAATGGAATCATGCAGTGTATGGCCTTTTATGTTTTCACTTATAACATTTTCAAGGTTCATCCATATTATAACATGCATCAGTACGTCATTCCTTTTTATTGCCAAGTAATATTATATTGCATGGATATACCACAATTCGTTTATATTTTTTCAGTTAATGAATTTTTTTTTTTCGCTTTTTGGCTATTATGAATAATGCTGCTGTGAATATTCATGTGCAAGTTTGTGTGTAGAAAACATATCTTTTCAATTCTTTTGAATATATAACTAGGAATGAAATTGCTAAATTGTGATAATTCTTTGTTTAACTTTTGAGGAACTGCCAAACTTTTCTACATGGTTGTACCATTTTACTTTTTTACTAGCAATGTATGAGGCTTCCATTTTCTCTACTCTTCATCAACACTTGCTATTTTCCTTTTTTTGTTATTTCATTATAGCCATACTAGAAGGTGTGAAATGGTATTCCTCACTGTTTTTTTTTTTAAAGTAGAAAACTTTATTTTTTTAAAAAATTGTGCTATGTAAACTTTTCTGTAAATTAATTTGTCTTAATTACAGTTTCTCAACCTTAGAACAGCTGATATTTTAAACTGGATAAGTCTCTGCTGGAGGGGCCGTTCTGTGTATCGTAGGATGTTTGGCAGCATCCGTGGCCAGTCACACTCCCCCCTCCAGTGGTGACCATCAAAAGAGTCTCCAGGCATTGCCAGCTCTCCTCTGAGGGGTGAAATTATGCCTGGTTGAGTCCTCACTGTTTCTTAAATGGTATTTCTCTCATAACTTCCTCATTGCCCTTCTGGTCTCTTTTTTTCCAGAATAGATTTCCAAAGGGAAGTTAAAGTCATATACTTTCCTATTCAAAAATCTTCAATGTTTCCATAACAAACCTGTCAAATTAGGTATGAATTTGTTATACTGGAACTCAAGGATTTTTAATCTATCTCTCCATACATTTTGCTTGCTAGTATTTCACTCCTTCACTACTGGTGTGTTAGGTTTCAACAAATCTGGAAAATTCAGCTGTCACTAAACTCTCTCTTATACTATCCTTTTACCTGCCTTTGTTAATTTTGTTTCCTATACCTCCACTTCCACAGGTGAAATTACTACTTTTCATTCAGGGCTCATCTCAGAAATCTTCTTCCAAGTGAAGCCTCTCCTGATTCTTCCATCCTTCCATTATTTTCCTTCTTTTGAGCATCCAGAGAAATTATGTTTTTTACATCATCCATCTTATTCTGCCTTGTAATCTGAAACACTGAGTTCTTTTCTTGACTCTCCTCCTTACTCATCTTGTGTCCCTGCAGTGCCTTACAAACTATTTAAAAATTATTAACTAATTTGAATTTGAAATTATTCAAATATTCACAGATAGCAGATTAACTTTTTGAGGTATAGTGTGCTGTGTGGTACTGAAATGGAGCAGGACCCTATGGTGCTTGCCCCCCATGTCCTCTGCCTACCTTTTTCTGTGGAAAAGCTTTAGCCAAAGAATAAGTTTAATCAGAGAAGTGAGAAAATGCAGAAACAAAGAAAAACAGTCCAACAAGACTAAATAATAATAGTTTAGTCATTAAGCATAGTTAAGGACATTTAGTTTCTCCTCAAGGGTTATAGGTAATGTTCTGAGCCATATCCTGTGAGCTGTCTTATCCATACTGAAACCTCCACCAGGTGGAAGACGTTAACTACATGATGACCAGACTGTAACCATGACATAAGCTGCCACAATCCTGAGAATTGGCCTCAAAGAAATGGGAACAAACCGACCCTGGAACTGAAGATTAACTGTACTTAAAACAATCAAGGTGATGCTGGTCAGACCACTGCTGACCAATTTCAAGATGATTGTCAGAGCTGGCTGTGCTGTTTCTGCAGGTAGCCCCCTCCCTCCATCTATAAAAGCTCTTGCCCACTGGTTGTCACTGGGGGTAGGCAGTTGGCCCCCCCTGCCCCCCGCCCCAGTTGCCAGGATCCAAACTAAAGCAAACTTTCCTTTCCATCAACCTTGCCTCTTTATTGGCTTTTGAGCGGCGAGCAGCTGGACCCCATTTCTGGTTACAGTACTGTGTACTTGGCTTATGCATTAGGGAAAAGAGAACCACCCTGTCTTCAATCTAATCAGAGAAACAGGACTGACATATGAAACCTATAGAAATATGTATCCATGAATATAATAATTTAAAACCTGGCTTGAAAGGGAGGAATCAAGACTTCCCTGGTGGTCCAGTGGTTAGGAATCCACCGGCCAATGCAGGAGACATGGGTTCCATCCCTGGTCTGGGAAGATCCCACATGTCGCGGGGCAGCTAAGCCCGTGCACCACAACTACTGAAGCCTGTGTGCTCTGGGGCCCACGTGACACAATTACTGAGCCTGCATGCTGCAACTACTGAAGCCCACGTGCCTAGAGCCCGTGCTCCGCAAGAGAAGTCACCGCAATGAAAATCCCGTGGACCGCAACAAAGAGTAGCCCCCGCTCGCCGCAACTAGAGAAAATCTGCACACAGCAATGAAGGCCCAGCGCAGCCAAAAAAAAAAAGGGAGGACTCATGCTGATGAATTGGAAAAGCGGTGGGTGGAATAAGAGCAGATTCCTGGAAGTTGAACTGAAACAATAAAGGACAGTATTTGGGAGAGCTGGAGCACAATAGAAAAAAGACAGTTTCTGCAGTAAATCTAGTAAATTAAATTGTTTCAAGTTTAGCAAATATCTTACTAGTTGATTTTAATTGTGTTCACCTGTGTTTCCAATGTCATCTGTTAAGTGGATTAGAAATTCAATGACCCATGTTGTTAAGAGACTTTTGTTTTCCCAGAGGGGTTTTACAGAGCAAGCAGGGCTGAGGTGATGATTTTATAAAGATAGTTTAATTTTATGCCAGTGAGAGATACTAAATTCAGATACTAAAGTAATAACAACCAAATGACAGAGCATTTGCTGGTGGTGAAAGCAGTTTTGCCATGAAAGGGTGACCTTGTCTGAGGGCAGTGAATCTGGCTAACAAGATGCGCATGTGTGGTTGATTCCCTCTGATTCTTTTCCCAAGGGGAGATTGGGACACTCCCCAGGAGGAATGGGGGAGCTCTCCCAGCCCCAGACCACTGTTGCTCTGCACTGCTGCAGTTTTTCTCATAATGTTACAGTAAGGCTATTGAATAAAGAGAAAGATACTTCTAATCTGAGACGGTTTGGGTTAAGACAGTAGAGTTACTCTCTGAGGTCAATGTGTTTTTTGAAAGCATATTAACTGTTGCATTTTTTTCTTGATTGGGGGTAGGGGTGGTGGTGGGATAGAATAATTAGAAGGTAGTAAAAATTACTGAGAAAATAAGTGATTTGTGTATTTCTGGAGATGATTACTCTTACATTTTAAGTTTATGTGATTCATCTTTTTAAAGTATATTTTGGAATACAGATTAATATATTCATACAGCATGTCATAAACCTCTGGCCCTTGATTCTCTTAGTAATTTTAAAGTTCTAAAAAATATGAACTTTCTTCGTCTAAGAGAAGGTAGTTCTGAGAAAAAAGGCATAAAATTAAACTCATAGGTGACTGCACACTGTAATGCCAATTAGTTAATTTATAATAGGAGATATACAGGGCCTGTCAGAAATGCATTCCTTGCTGATCAGTAGGTCCATTTATGAAACTCAAATTAGAATTCAGAGTTCAGACAAGTCAGTTGGCTTTTGAGAAATCAAAAGAAAGTTGGGTTATTTTGAGTAGACTAAGTGGGGTTTAAATTATTTAAGACATTTTTGGCAGAAAATGATAGAAATCTCTGACTCAAACTAGCTTTGTAAAATCATTATGGCTTTAATCAGATTTCCAGGGGCAGGACTGGCTCTGGAGTTGGTTGACTTAGTGGTTCAGTGATGTTAGTAAGAACCCCGATTTTATCTTGTTGTCTGCTCTGCAGTCACTTGAATTCTTCAAGGGCTGTTTCTCCTTTTGATTACAGTCCCTGATTGGTACTACATGCTTCCTTGTTCACATGAGATTGAGAGATGGGGAGAGGGAAGAAGGAAGAGGGAGAGAGAAGAAACTGGTTTGAATTTGATTACTAGATTTGCAGTTCCAGAAAAAAAAAATGTCATCTCACCCAGGGTGAGGTAGTCCTGAAAAACAAACAAAGCCAGATATAACCCATTTAAACTCATGGGCGATTGTAAGCTAATTAGGCCAACTCAAATCACATGCTCATTTCTAAGCCAATAACAATTGCAAGGGAAAATGTTAAAAACTGCTGTTAGGCTTAGTTTCATCATCTGGGAGAAGACTAATGTTGGGGAATCAAACAGTATCATAACCTGAATGAATGCTCTTTACTCTCTACTCTAGATATATATTTACTTAAAGAAAATTTAATGGCTTTAAGTCAAAACAATATCTCCCATGAATAGACATGGAAAAATATTGGCACCTTCTACTTTTATGGTTTTCCTCTTCCATGTGTATATGTTTCATGTGTGTATCAATTACACATGCTTCTCTCTGTTAGCCAGTAGGTTGAATAACTGTGCTATGTCACTGTCATTGGTTCAACTCCTGTGGGTTAATTAGATTTTCTCTGTTCCAGGATTTTAGAGCAAATTGTGAAATTGCTAATGTTTGTCTCAAAGCATTACAAAGAGGATTGGATGAGAAAATATTAATAGATCAAAGTAAATATATTACGGCTAATGAGAAAAAAGATGGGTTTGCTTTGGTGCATGTCACCTTACACAGATAAAGGGTTGCTTGAAGTGTACTTTACTTTGTATTGCAAAGGCTATAGAATTATTTGGGAGTGTTTGGTTGCAGTATCTCACTTGAGCTGGCTTTTGGCCAGAGATTTATTTATAAATATACAGGGACGTATCATGGAATCCCAAAGCAGAGGCAAATTGGCCTCAGGAAGGAACTGGAGCTAGGCACTAGACCTCCACAAGAACTTCTCCATTTCTCTTCTCTGCTTCTTTCTGTGCATCTTCATTTCTCTTGCTGCAGACTGGCTTTCTTTTGATTGCTGTTCATTTGGTTGAAATTATGATTACTATTTCCCCAGGTCACATATTCCTAGGCCAGAAAGAGCCTGAATCAACACAATTTCTTTGGTCTAGATTCTCAATTTCCAGGGAGTTTTGTGACCACACCTGGTCCCATCAACAAAGATGACTCCTAGGATCTTAGAAATTTAAGGAAGAGGCAGAACCTAGTGAAGAGATGAACTAGATACATAATCTCATAGATGTTCATTCTTTTAAGTTGACCTATAGTAAATTGCTCAAATAATTTTCATTCCTGTATTTACATGGGGTTAGGATTTCCCTTTCTATCACAAAATCAATGACTTAATTTTCTGTGTAGGGGTAAAGTACTGGACTAAGAGTCAGGAGACCTTGGATCAAGTCCTGACTCAACCATTTTTTATGTACTCTTGAGCAAAAATTGTTACCCATGTGCCTAGATTTCATCATCTTTAAAGTGAAAGACTTGAACTAGATCTTGTCTTTTAAATATCCCTTCCAGTTCTAAAGCCGGGTAATTTAAGAAACTATGTTGGAAGAAGAAATGTTTCATCTGGTAGAACCAGCAAAGTGAAATCCCATATTCTTGGGTTGATACTACAAGAATCCTTACTTTCTGACCTTTTGTTATTTCAACAATTTGAAGCTGGAAAGAACATTTACATATTATAATATAGTTAACATATCCAACTACGGAGTTGTTTTCATTTGAATTTTTCTGCTCTTGGCATATTTTTAAACTTTAGACATTTATTTCGTTCCTTTTATAATTTCATTTTGAAATCCCAAAATGTATACCACTAGTAGTGTCTCTAATTAGAAAATTTTCTTTTTACGCTTCTTGGTTTTTCTTTGTTGTTGTCTGTTATGGAGTTAGTTTCATCTGTAGCTTACAAATTGATATCTTAGTACTGGTTTCTGAATCCCGAGCCTTGCATGGAGCTCATAAACCAGTCCTAACCAATCAATTTAGAAATCCCAGTATGAGACAGGCATCCAGTAGGAACCACCTATGCAAGGCCTGGGTTAATTAGTAAGGGTAACTGTAAAACAGAAGTTTGATACCTAATCTACTTTTTATAGATTATTACAGAACTCTCAATGGTTCTATAAAACACTGTGATTATATGTAATTGCTGCTTTAGTTATATCCTCTAAGTCTTGAGGAGGAAGCTCTTAATGAAATTTTGCTTAAGGTCACAAAATTTCTAGTAATGCCATTGATTCTTTTTTTTTTTTTTTAAACCTTGTTCTTTTAAAAAACATTTTTAAGTTACAGAAAAGTACCAAGGCCATAAAAGTCAAGGAAAGATGAAGGAGTTAAAAGACTAAAGAGACATGATAACTAAATGCAACTTGTGATTCTGAATTGGATCCTTTTGCTCTAAGGACATTATTGGGAAAGTTAAGAAACTCAAATAGAAATAGAAAACAAACTTACTGTTACCAAGGGAGAAAGGGTGGAGGGATAGATTGAGAGATTGGGATTGACATATACACACTGCTATATATAAAACAGATAACTAATAAGGACCTACTGTATAGCACAGGGAACTCTACTCAGTACTCTGTAATGACCTATACCAGAAAAGAATCTAAAAAAGAGTGGATATATGTATATGTAAATGTATAACTGATTCACTTTGCTCTACAGCAGAAACTAACACAAAATTGTAAATCAACTATACTCCAATAAAAATCAATTTAAAAAAAGAAATTAAAATAGGTCTGAGGATTAAATGGTCATAGAATATCAATATTAATTTCCTGATTTTTATGTTTTTTACTGTAAGAATGTGTACAAAATATGCATTAAAGTATTTGGGGATTGTGGGATATTATATTGTCAACTTATTCTTGAATAGTTCAGAAAGATAAATTCTTTGTTCTGTACCTGCTACTTTTTTGTAAGTTGGGATTGTTTCAAAATAGAAAAATTTTTTTAAAGTATAAGAAAAAAACTACAGTCCATATTCTACTTTTAACCGTTTTCCAATAATGCCCTTTATGGCATGTTTTCCCCTATGAGTGCAAAAATCCAGCCCAGGATCATGTATTGCATTTAGTTGCTATATCTCATTTGTCTCCTTTAATTGTGAACAGTTTCTTAGGCTTTATCTTTCATGACATTAACTTTTTTGAAGAACAACATGCCATTAATTCTTGTCTTAACGTCTCTTTAAATATTGAATTTAAGCCCAACAAACTTTATGTTCTTTATGTTTTTTTAAAAACTAAGAATATTTTGATGATTCAATGAAAACATACAAGTCATTTTCTTGGGATGCTTTCACTTTCTAATAACCTTCAGTTGCAATTGACTCCTATTAAAGAAAAAATTATTCATGACACTAATTAAAGATGGTAACGAAGACTATTCAAGAGGTACTGCTGCAGTGGAGGTTTTGCAATGGGGAGAGAGATCTGGCTCAACTCTGAATACAGCAAGGACGTGGAGATTTATAGTCAAGGAACAGGCTGGGAGTCAGTGGAAGGAAGTTTACTAAGGAAACATTAAGACAAGGGTGATTCTTGCTAGACCAATTCAGTAGATTCTTGTTGGAGGCATGCTAGGGTGGTAAGGTGTAAAGGGTGAGGGTTGAGGACTTTGATCAGATATTGAGGGTGGAGGAGTTTTGCTAAACTGACCCAGCAGGTTTATTGCTAAAACTGGACTAAGCAGGCTAAGGACAGAACCCAAGGTCAGAGCCTAGTCAGAAGAGGGCTCAGAACAGCCTGACTCAAGTTCAGTCAAGCAGAGAGTCTTTATCACTCCTTGTTAAGGAATCATGACTTTTTGCTTCAGATGCAGTTTCCTTAGATGCATTTATATACATTATTTAGGCAAATATATACTTATATAACAGAAAGAAAAAGTGTTATTTTATTGTTACAGACTTTGTTTTAAGGTCTATTTTGTCTGATATGAGTATTGCTACCCCAGCTTTCTTGTCATTTCCATTTGCATGAAATATCTTTTTTCCATCTCCTCAATTTAGTCTCTATGTGTATTTAGCTCTGAAGTGAGTCTCTTGTAAGCAGCATATAGATGGATCTTGTTTTTTTTAATCCAATCAGCCACCCTAGGTGTTTTTTTTTAATTTTATTTATTTTTTTATACAGCAGGTTCTTATTAGTCATCCATTTTATACACATCAGTGTATAACCCTTGGTTGTTTTGATTGGAGCATTTAGTCCTTTGACATTTAAAGTGATGATTGATAGGTATGTACTTATCGCCATTTTGTTACTTGTTTTCTGTTGTTTTTGTAGTTCTTCTCTGTTCTTTTAGTTTCTTCCCTTGTGGGTTGATGATTTTCTTTAGTGATATGCTTGTGTTCCTTTCTCTCTACTTTTTATGTATCTGTTGTAGCTTTTTGATTTGTGGTCACCATGGGGTTTATATATGTTGACGTATAACTTTATCTACTTGTTTTAAACTGGTAGTCATTTAAGTTCAAACATACTCTAAAAGAGCTGCATTCTTTTACTCCTGTCTCCCATGTTTTGTGTTTTTGATGTCATATTTCACATCTTCATGTTTATCCCTTCGCTGTTTATTCTAGTTATAGTTGATTTTACAGTTTTTTGTCTTTTTATCTTTGTACTAGTTTATTTAAGCGGTTGATCCATAGTCTTTACTATATATTTGCATTTACTAGTGGGATTTTTTTTCCTTTCCTAGGGATTCTTACTTCTTGATTGCTGTAGCTTTTCCTTTTCTACTTAGAGAAGACTTTTTAACATTTCTTTTAGGGTAGGTTTAGTATTGATGAACTCTTAGTTCTTGCTTGTCTGAGAAGTTCTTTATCTAAATGATAATCTTGCTTGGTAGAGTATCCTAGGTTGCAGGTTTTTCCCTTTTAGCATTTTAAATATATCATGCAGCACTTTAAATATATCATGCCACTCCCTTCTGTCCTACAAAGTTTCTGCAGAGAAATCAGCTGATAACCTTATCGGGATTCTCTTGTATATGACTCTTTGTTTTTCTCTTGCTGCCTTTAGAATCCTCTCTTTATCTCTAACTTTTTCCATTTTAATTATGATATGTCTTGGTGTGGGTCTGTTTGGGTTCATCTCGTTTGGGATTATCTGTGCTTTGTGTACCTGGATATCTGTTTCCTTCTTCATGTTTGGGAAGTTTTCAGTCATAATTTCATCAACTATATTTTCTACCTTTTTCTCTTTCTTCTCATTCCAGGACCCCTATGATGCAAATGCTGGTACACTTGATGTTGTCCCAGAGGTCCCTTAAACTGTTCTCATTAAAATTTTTGTTTGTTTGTTTTTTGCTGTTCTGATTAGGTGATTTTCATTATTCTGTCTTCCAGATCACTTATACATTCTTCTGTATCATCTAGTTTGCTGTTAATTCCTAGTTATTTCAGTTATTGTATTCAGTTATGACTGGTTCTTTATATATTTTCTAGTTCCTTGTTAAAATTCTCATTATGTTCATTGATTCTTTTCCTTAATTCAGTTAGCATTCTTATTACAAATGCTTTGAACTCTTTATCTGGTAAATTATTTCTGTTTCATTAGTTGCTTTTTCAGGCGTTTTCTCTTGTTCTTTCATTTGAAATAAATTCCTCTGTCTTTTCATTTTGCTTAACTTTCTTGTCTCTATGATATTGTGTGAAACAGTTACCTATTCTGGTCTTGAAGGGGTGTGCTTGTGTGGGAACATCCCTATACAGTCTGTGTGTGCCCAGTGGCTTTGGGGGGAGAGCTGTATCTGACATGAGCATGAGTCATATCTTCCCCCAGGGTGTGCTGGCAGCTATCACCTTGGTAGGAGGTGGGGCTGGAGATAGAAGGGCTAGTGCCAGAGCCAGGTGTGAGCTGGGGCTTCTCTACTGCTCAGTGGCCAACAGGACTTTTTTGGGAGTGGGGTCAGGTCCTTAGTTGCTGGAGCAAAAGCTCTAAGGGTCGGATCTGAGCTGGTTCCAATCCCTCTCATTGTGTGCTTTCCCCCCCTCCCAGTGCCTGCACCCATGCCCCAGAGGGGAGCAGTGCTTGAGCAAGAGAGGCTGGTGTGGACGTTCAGCAAGGGTCAGGGAATGGGCTGTGGCCGTCCTGGACCCAGTCAGAGTTCTAGATCTGTTGCTTCCATGGGCGCCAGCAATGACCACCCTCACCCTGTTACGATGCCATGTTGGGTCCGAGTCGGCTCCATCCTTCACAACTGTGCACTCCCCTTGGTTCCATCAGCCCTTGTGCTAGTGTGGAGCTGTGCCACGGAACAAGAGGGCCTGGAGCGGACACTTGGCTCAGGCTGGGGCTCAGGCTGGGGCGCGTGCTGGAGCAGTTGTAGGGAACTTGTCAGAGTCCCAGACAATCTCATTTTGCTTCCTCTACCTTGTTTCAGGAGTGAGCAAGTGTGTGTGCACGTTCTTCATGAGCAGAGTGTAGGTTTCTTACAGCTCCACTGTCCATCCCACTGGTTTTCAAACCAGCTAAGGGGACTTGCCCCCCCGAGCTGGGGTGCCCAATATGTGGCTTGCACTGCTCGCTCCACAGGGAGGATCTCTGAACCCATGTAATCCTCCTCCTCTTCTGTGTCCCCTCCTAGATGTGCAGGTCCTGACCTGACCACTTCTCTTCCCTTCCTACCTGATTCTGTGTGGGTCTTTCGTACAGCCTTGGCTGTACAAGAGTCTGTTCGCCAGTCTCCAGTTTGTTTTCAGTGAGAATTGCTCCACATGTAGATGTATTTTTGATGTGTTTTTCAGCGACAGTGAGCTCCATGTCCTCCTACTCTTCCATGTTGATCCCTCTCCTGAAAAAGTGTTATTTTAGAATCTGGCTACAGTTTGTGACAATTGGCCAAGGGAAAATGAAAGTTTCAAATGGGTATGGGGAAAATGCCTTAATGGTGTGGGTGGTAATGTAGGGCAAGGGTTCTGGTTAGAGCTTAGGTGGAAGAGGTATAGACAAATAAGAATTATATTAGTGTAAGTAATAAAATAGGAGGAATTTTGGGTCTTTCGCTTGTGGGTGGGTACAACAGAAGTACCAGTTCTTGGAGAAAGTGTGTAGAGAAGGGCAAGAATCGGCTTGTATGAGATATGAGTGAGAAAAGAGACAGCTCATGTAAAATTCCATGAGTGGGGATGGCCAGAGGACATGAGGGCAGCAGAGCCTAACATTAAATTTGATGTTGTCTGTTCATGTCACACTGTACTATAATCTATCTTTCCTAAATCATCAGCAAAGTCTGCTATCTACTAGGGCTTTGTGTTGGTAGTGCTTTGGGAACTACAGGAAGAGGGAAAGTGCAGCATATAGTGAAGTAGCCCCGATAGCAGTAGCTCCAGGAAGACAACTGACCAGTGGGATGATTCAAAAACAATTCAGCAGGAGCAGTAATTCAGACCATATATACATGTTAGCTCCTGGGGATGCTCAGAAAACATGGAGGGAGTATGTACTTCAGTAATTGTCATGGGGACCCCAGCCATTTTTTTGGAGGAGGGATAGTGAATGAAAGGTGGGGACACACATGCACGACAAATATCTGGACTACACAGATAAAATCCGAGGTTTCTTTTTCTACCAAAGAAGTCTTGTTTTTATTTTAAGTTAAATCTTGTCATGATTTTAAGCAATATAAACGAGGCAGTGCTCCATGGGTTCTGCTGTTTGCTAGAGTTCTCTTTCTGTTTTGTTAATACAGTTTCATTTATTATCAAAATATTTTCAGAGCGGTTAAGAAAATGTGAAGAAATGGAAAATATTTCTAAAGAGCCAAAAGGGAAAGCTCCTTATGAAAGTTTCTTTAGAGAGGCCCTTTAACTCCTGTCCTCACTTCCTGCAATCCCAGGTCGGCATCTGTCTCCTTTTGTGCCCTCCTCAAATATTTACAATATACAAGTACCTTTGAAAAACCCCACTCCAGAGGTCTTACTCCTGGTTCTACTCTTCTCTTAAAAAATCATCAGGGAGAAAGGATTGTCTCCATGCTGTCTTCTGTGTTTTACATCAGCCCTTTCTCTTTGGCCATGGAGACCAATGGTAGGCAGTTTTCTCTAGTAATGTTCAAAGTATAAGGAGAACATTAGAATAACTTGCCTGTGATGGACTTACTGACTGTCCCATTGTCTACTGCTGTAAACCAGAGCAATTTTCTTCATATTTTCAGTTAAAAGCATTTGTAGGATTTAGACTCTTCTGTTTCACTTATTTTCATTTTTTAAAAAGTAACAAACACATACATACGGTAAAAATTTAAACTGTACAAGTGAAAACCGGCATCTTGGTCTCCAGTCTTCCTTACCCCACCCTAGACACAATTACTCTTGTCAGTATCTTTCAGAGATATCTTTCAGAGATATAACTCCTTTAAAAATACAAAAGCTGGGCTTCCCTGGTGGCGCAGTGGTTGAGAGTCTGCCTGCCAATGCAGGGGACACGGGTTCGAGCCCTGGTCTGGGAAGATCCCACATGCCGCGGAGCAACTAGGCCCATGAGCCACAATTACTGAGCCTGCGCGTCTGGAGCCTGTGCTCCGCAACAAGAGAGGCCGCGATAGTGAGAGGCCTGTGCACCGCGACGAAGAGTGGCCCCTGCTTGCCACAACTAGAGAAAGCCCTCGCACAGAAACGAAGACCCAACACAGCCAAAAATAAATAATAAATAAATAAAAATAAAATGACTAAAAAAAAAAAAAAAAAATACAAAAGCTGCATATTATTTACTCTGTCGTAGGCCTTGCTTTTTTACTTAACAATAGATTCTGGAGATTTCTCATTTTAGTACATGTAGCATTCTATCATTTTGTTTAATAGTTACATAGTATTCTGTTGTATAAATATATCATAATTTATTTAACCAGTCCCCTGAATACCGATAGACATTTAGGTTGTTTCCTGTTTTTATGATTGTTTTCTCCCTGACATGAAAAACAACAATGAAATGAATATTTTGGGCACACATGGGCTGTGTTAGGCAGAATTTCTAAAATGGCTCCCCAAAGATGTCCTATCCTAGTCCCCAGAAACTGAATATGTCAAGTTATCATGCCTGTGAATGCGTTACATGGAAAGAAGAGGTGCTTTGCAGATGTAATTACGGTTACTAATCAATTAACATTAAAATAGGAGATTATCTTGGATTATTTAGGTGGACCAAAAGTTCATGAAAGAAGCCCTTGAAAGGAGACAAGAGGAAAGCAGATGAGAAAGATATAGTGATTCAAAGGACAGGAAGGATTTGATGTGTCACTGCTGCTTTGAAGCTGGAAGGGGGTGAAGGAGCCCCATGAGAAGAAATGTGAGCAGCTTCAAGGAGCTAAGAGCAGCAGCCCCAGCTGACAGCCCATCAGCTGAGGATGAGAACTCCAGTCCTACAACCTCAAGGGTTGTAAGCCCTATATATTATCATACTTTTAAGTCTTTGCTAATCTCTTAGGTAAACGGTGTTTTTCCACTATATTTTTTAAAATTTTTATTTTATTGAAGTATAGTTGATTTACAATGTTATGTTAATTTCTACTGTACAGCAAAGTGATTCATTTACACACACACACACACATATATATATATATATATATATATATATATATATACATTCTTTCTCATATTCTTTTCCACTATGGTTTATCACAGGATATTGAATATAGTTCGGTGTGCTATATAATAGGACCTTGTTATTTATCCATTCTATGTATAATAGTTTGCATCTGCTAATCCCAAACTCCCAATCCATCCCTCCCCCGCTTATTTATTTAACATTTGAGGGTTTGAGGTTGGGCATCTTCTCACATGCTTAAAAGCATTTGTGTGTGTGTGTATATATCTGTATCTATCTCTCTATATATTTCCCTCCAAACTAGATATGTATTTTCTTTGCCAATTTTTGTAAATTGCTTTTAAATTGCTTTTAAAGAATTCTTTATATATTGAGGAAATTTGCCTATTGTCATATTGTTTTGTTGATTTTTGGGGGGATATTTTTTATATATGGAATTTTAAAAAACTTTCAAATTTATCTATATGTCTATATGTTATTTTACATCTTATGGATTTTTGTATTGGTTAAAATTTCCTTTCCTTCTCCTTTCCTTCCTCTCCTTCCATTCCTACAATGTTCTCTTATGGTACTTTATAGCACTTCTGTGATTTCACTTTTCACATTTAATTCTTGGATTCATATAGCATTTTTTTTTTGTATAAAGAATGCAATAGCAACTCAACTTACCTTTTTTCCCCAGATAACTATCCAGTTGTTTCAACATCATATATTGAATAATCAATGTTTCCCCCTCAAATTTGAAAGGTAAACCTAATCCTATAGTACATTCCTGTATATATTTGGTCCAGTTCTGGACTCCTTCCCTATTTGGTTCCACTAATGTGTTCAACTATTTATCATATGCTTCATTTAAATAATTGTTCAACAGTTTCCCTTGGTTGACCTTTTTCTGGGAAATTTTTGTCTCGTTTGCACTTTCAGGTTCAGTTTCAGTGCATTCTATTTTTTGTTCTTATTAATATCAAATATAAATGCAAAGAATACATTTACTATTTTTGTGTAACTTATAAATAATTATCCCTCCTTTTCTAAGAAATGGGCAACATTTTACCTTTTATTTCACTTAATCTTAACATATTTAAGGGATGCTTTTTTAATTTCCTGAGGTGAGTTCTAAGTCGCTGCTATTTCCTAACTGCAGGTGCCAATTCATACCTGTTTTCACTGTGCTCACTCCTTCTCCCACACTCTCGACTATTCCAGCCCCTTCATGGCCCACCATGATAGGATAATGATGGTGGTGAAGGGTTTTATCCTTCAACATTTTCATCTCTGTACCACAGAGCCCCGTGGCCATGATCTTTATGGGAGGCAAAAGTAATATAGTTTTCTCTGTCTCAGATAAACGTGTTCTAGAATTGTTAATGTTTTAAACCTTTTTGCTAGTTTGATATGCTGCATTAATATTAATGCATTCATTTCTTAGTTTTAATTCAGACAAGGGTCAGTAATTTGTTTAAAGCAATGCAGTGTTTTTCATTAGCTACTTTTGGAATCAAAATGATGGTTTTAAAACTTACTGGAGAGGGCAGGATGGGTTTAGAAGAGATGGTTGTAAAACCACAATGTGACATCAAAGGTCTGAGTTTGTGCTTCATTGGAGCTTGTGGGTGGGAGTGTGGAGGAGAAGGAACAATTATAGAAATGAAGGAATTGGAACACAGGAAGGAAAAGGATAATGTCTCCTATTATAATTGAGGCCTTAATTTATTTCACATTAGGGCTTTATAGTTGTGTTATTGGTACAAGTCATAGTCCCATTTTTTGTTGTAAATCAGCCAGACAGTTTAAAGTGGAGACTCTCAAAGCAGTGGTTAAGAAAGAGTTCAAAGCTGGAATCCTGGCTCTGTCCCCACCCCTCCTTCTTAGCTGTGTGACCTGGGGGTAAATTATCCTTCCAAGTCTCAGTTTCTTCATCTCTAAAATGGGCACGGGTTCGGCACACGTGTGCACGCACACACATACAGAACTAAGTCAAGAATTGAAATCTATTGAAATTTGCCCATGTAAAAGGGGGATTATTGGAAGAATACCATAAAGTTGCTTGTAACGTTATTGTAGGAAGTGCAATCAGACCTAATGGATCTAGAAATCCATCAAGCAGCCTTTGTCTTCATCTCTCTACTTTGATTCATTGTGTGCATAGCTGCATTTTCCTATTATTCTTTGCAGACAGGCTTTCTCTTATTCGTCATGATCACATGGGTAAAATGGCTATCAGCCCTGAGCCCCTCCAGCCTCTCCGGTTTCCACCATCCCCTGCCTTGCTCAGTCTCTCTGTATCTTGTTCAAATGCACGGATGAGAGATGCAGATTTGTAGCTTATCAGATAATGGTTGGAGATGTCTTTGAGTTAGTGTCCAAATCTCGTTGTATGAGTTGTGAGTCTGTGGGTGGAGAGTGGATGGGGATAGCCAAATGGACTCTGTGCACTCAGCAGGGGATATGGACCAGAGAAGACTCTCTGAAAAGAAGGCATGGATTGCAAGGCAAGGTAACTGTGCAAGAAAATGACTCTCTGCAATCCATTAATAAACAGTACTTACTCATCATTGTTAAAATTAAATAATGACAATTTAAAAAACCTGAACGAGAAGTCAGGTGAACTACCTTCTGGGCTGGTAGCCTCGTATTAGAATCACCTGGGGGAGATTTCAAAACTCTCATGACCAGACTGCACTCCACACCAATTAAATCACAAATTCAAAATGTCGGAGGATGGGACTCAGTTTTCAGCATTTTTCAAAGCTCCCGGGTGATTCCAAATGTATAAGCAAGGTTGAGAAAAACTGTTGAAGTCTGTGTTCTTACTTAGCCGTTTGAACAGTCACTGCACCTTATTGGATTTCAATCTTCTCATCTGTAAAGTAACAGGTATCCCTAAGTCCCTTCCAGCTCTAACCTGAATTCCAAGGCTTCAGACTTGATTTATCTATAATCAAACAAACTTTCATACAACATACAGTCAGCCTTCCTTATCCGTGGGTTCTGCATGCACGGATTCAACCAGCAAGGGACTGAAATTATTTTTAAAAATTCCAGAAAGTCCCCAAAAGCAAAACTTGAATTTGCTGCATGCTGGCAATTATTTACATCTCATTTACATTGTATTTACAACAATTTACATAGCATTTATCTTGTATTAGCTATTTTAAGTAACCTAGAGATGATTTAAAGTATATGGGAGAATGTGTGTAGGTTATATGCAAATACCACAGCATTTTATATAAGGGACTTGAGCATCCTAGGATTTTGGTATGGAGTGGGAGTGGTCTTGGTACCAAGCCCCTGCAGATACAGAGGGAGGACTGTATTTCAAGATAACTTAAATATCATGAGGAATATCATAAAGAAATTTGAAAGTACAGATTAAAATATGGTTTGTGGGTAGAAACTTCTTTTAATTAGTAAATATTAATAGTTATAAATAGGTATCCTTTGGGTATGTAGCCTATGCCATGCCTCCCTAAACTTTTCTCTGGCTAGATTTAAAGACGGATGGAAATTTTTAATAAAAAAGAAATAGGAGAGTGTATAGTTTTCTTTTTGAGTTGAACATTGTGAAAATAATGTATAACTTACAGTGAACAGCTCTGAATTTTGGTGTGGAAATGTGGATTTTTTTCTTTTTACCTTTATGCGAACTTTATGTGAACTTCCTTTGCCTTTGGTGGAGCCACTTCTACCTTCTCAATGGAAAATGGTCCAGCAGGCTTCCAGAGTATGGCTGCTCTGCACCTGATAACCTGGGAAAAAGAATATGGGGGCAGAAAAGGAAACTCCTTAGGCTTGGGAGTTGGAGAAATCCTGTATTAATGATTATTTGAAGGTTGAATCCAATTCTTCTGCACTCAAGCCAAAAAAAAAAAAGAAACCATCGCTTAAATATACACTGAATGTAACCTCTTGAACCTCAATTCAACTTTTCTTGTATATCAGTTTCTGTATTCAAATTAGTCTTGCAATTCTAACTATATTTACATAATGCTATGCAACCAAGAGGATAGATGTCATACTTTTGATCTTACCATGAATGAAGTTGTCCAGTTTCAGGGTAGAAATGACTTTGCAGTGTAGGAGTTATTTGTGATCTTAGGTATGGGAGAGAATCAGTTTTGGGGTGGAAGTAGGGATGGAGACCATCTAGTTGTGGCAATTCATCAAATGGTGGTGGTCACTGGCAGATTGAGATTGACAAGGTTGTTGGTGGTAAGGTAGTTCTTAGGGGTTCTGATTTCAGCCCACCACTGTTCTCATTATAAATTCTCTTCTTATGTGGTCTCACCTATTTTTATAGATTCAGCTACCACCTTTATGTAGATGACGTTCACAATCTGTATCTATGGATAGACTTGTCCCTAAGCTTTAGATTCTATTCATCAGCTACTTGAATGTCCTACAGGTACCTCAAACTCCACATGGTAAAACATATACACACCATTATTTCTTTCTTCTGCCACCCCCCTCCCCCTGCCCAGTGGTGGACATAACACACAATCTGTTCTTTACTCTTTACTTTATTCTCTGTTTCAGTGAGTGGCCATGTAACCTACTCACTCATCCAAGGAAGAAACCTGGGAAGTAGCCTTAATTTTTCTCTTTCCCTCAGTCTCCACAATCTAAAAGTTTCTGTAATCTGTCCCTTCTTCTCCATTCCTGCTGCTACTGTGTGGTCCTGTCCTCATTACCTTTCACCTGGCTTGGATTCATCACCTTCAAGTCCATCTTCTATAGAATTGCTATCTCAACTATAATTCTGATCATGCTCTTTCCCTACCTAAAAATGATATTGCCACCAATTGTTTGTCAGAATCTGTCGACATGGTCTACAAGGCTCTCCATGATCTTCCTGTCAGTCTCTCCAACCTTATTTCTGGTCACTTCCAGGCACAAAAAATATTCTGGAGATTCTCCTCATGTTGTTTCATCTGCCTGTACAATTGTCTCCTCCCTGGTGAATTCTTACATCTGTAAGTTTCCTCTTAGATGTCACCTTCTCTGTGAAGCCAGGCCAAGTTAGGAGCACTTTCTCTCTCTTTTTTTATTACTCTTGCACACTCTTACAATTACTATGTCTCTCTGTAAGATCCTTGAAGGAGGGGGTATATCTTTGACTCTGGAAAGTTTGATATAGGGTTTGATATATTGCCTATTAAAGGACTGAAAAAACTGAGGAAAGGCAAAGCACATAAAGGGAATAAAAGAAAAGGGGAAGGAGAAGGAGAGGTATTAAGATTAAGACTGTCTCCCACTTTAGGAGTATAGAAACTAGTTGGGCAATGAGGTGTTGGTAAATAGACAAGCGCACAGATTGACACAATTATGATATGACATAAAGAAGACTATACTTACTTTCCCTGTAGTACTCATGCTGACTTTCTCCGTGTTCTTCTGGCCACAGATGAATATATTGAGAAAGGGAGATTCTGGTTACAACTTTCAAAGTCCAAGAGAGTAGACATCACTGTTTGATTAAGAGGCTGGGTCCTGAGCTTTTTGTATAATCAGGAAGTTAACACACACGGTGCTTGGAAACTCAGATTTTCCTGTTCCTTGAGGGAGGTTCCTAAGTATGATATGAAATAGACTTAGCTCAGTGAAAACGCACAAAAGGTGAATTTGTGCAAACTTTGTTTTCTTCTCTCAATCATGAAGTTCCCCTCTGAGTATCCACTCTCTTGAATTTTAAATTTGGTCTTTTAAATGTCCAAGTTTAAAATTTCTCATAGCATGTACAGAATTGTGTCTATGTTGTTTTTCAAATGCAGATATGATCTCTGTAACTCTAAATTTGAGTAATCCATTTGCTTTTCCAAGCATTTGTTCCATTTTTGAGGAATTAGGATGTTACTAGACAGTTTTATCTAGTAGTTTAGCATAAGCTCCTCACCTCTTGGTATGCTGAGCTGGTCACTCAGAGAAATTGAAACCAATTTCTGTAAGAAGTCTAACAATCAGGATTTGGATTTGAGCAAATCTCTGTATGTGGATTAAGAGAGTCTTGACCAGGACCCTGATGAACATGGAGACAAGGAAATACATTCCCAATGAAAGGCAACACCAGTGGGAAAGTTTTAGCTAGAGGGGAAGAGAAGAAGATTAAATGTTCTTTCTGTGTCATGATATGAGCATATGATTTTTCTTCCTTAGCCTGTGGATTATGGTGGATTATATCGACTAATTTTAAAATGTTGAACCAGCTTTACATACCTGGAACACATTCTACTTGGTGTACTAGTTTTCTTTCTTTGCACTGTCTCTGCCTGATTTTGGTTTCATGGTAATACTAATTTCATAAAATTATTTCCTCCTCTTCTATTTTCTGTGAGAGATTGTGTAGAATTGGTGTTAATTCTTTAAATGTTTGGGTGAATTCTTCAGTGAAACCATCGGGGTCTACAGATTTCTATTTTGAGATGTTTAAAATTTTAAATTGTGAAGTCAATTACCTTCATATTTGTGGGGCTATGTAAGTGATCTATTTCGTATTTGGTGAGTTGTGGTAGTTTGCGGTTTTTGAGCAATTACTCCATTTTATCTAAGTTGTCAAATTTATGTGTGTAGAGTTGTTAATAGTATTCTCTTATTACTCTTTTTTTTTTTAATACTTTATTTATTTATTTATTTATTTATTTATTTATTTATTTATTTATTTATGGCTGTGTTGGGTCTCTTAGTTTTCGTGTGAGGGCTTTCTCTAGTTGCGGCAAGTGGGGGCCACTCTTCATCGCGGTGCGCGGGCCTTTCACTATCGCGGCCCCTCCCGTTGCGGGGCACAGGCTCCAGACGCGCAGGCTCAGTAGTTGTGGCTCACGGGCTTAGTTGCTCCGCGGCATGTGGGATCTTCCCAGACCAGGGCTCGAACCCGTGTCCCCTGCATTAGCAGGCAGATTCTCAACCACTGCGCCACCAGGGAAGCCCCTTATTACTCTTTTGATGTTTACAGTGTCAGTAGTTATATACTCTCTATTATTCCTGCTTATTGGTAATTTGTATGTTCTTTCTGTTTTTCTTTGTCAGTCTTGCCAGAGGTTTGTTAATTTTATTGATCTTTTCACAGAACAAGCTCTGTTTCATTGATTTTTCTCTATTTTTTTCTTTTCAATTTTGCCGATTTTTGCTATTAACTTACTTTGTTCTTTCTGTTTGTTTTTAGTTTATTTTGCTCTTTTATTTCTGGGATCATGAAGTGTGAATGTGGATTATTGATTTGCAGTTTTTCCTCTTTTTCAATGTAAGCATTTGGTGCCATATATCAGATTCAGTGCAGCTTTAGCTGTGTCACACAAATTTTGGTATGTTTTTCATTTTCATTCAGTTATATGTATTTTTAAAACTTTCCCTTGAATCTTCTTCTTTGGCCTACAGATTATTTAGAAGTGTGTTGTTTAGCTTCCAAGTGCTTAGAGATTTCCTTTTATTTCTGTTATTGATGTTTATGATTTCTGTTATTGATTTCTAGTTCAGTTCCATTGTGATCAGATAACAAACTGTATGATTTCAGTTCTTTTACCTTTGTTGAGATTTGCTTAATGGCCCAGGATATGATCTATCTTGGAATATGTTTCATAGGCACTTGAAATGAATGTGTATTCTGCTGCTTTTGGGTGGAATGTTCAATAAATGTCTCTTAGGTTCAATTAATTGATGGTGTTATGAGTTCTTCTATACCTTTGCCTTCTTTCTAATTTGTCTATCAATTTTTCAGACAAGGATTTTGAAGTCTTTAACTAAAATTGTTCATTTGTCTACTTTTCCTTTCAGTTCTATCAGCTTTTGCCTCACAAATTTGTAGCTCTGGGTGCATACACATTTAGGATTGCTGTTTCCTCTTGGTGGATTGCCCTTTTATCATTATATAATATTCTGCTCTGCCTCTGATAATTTTATTTTCTCTGAAGTCCACTTTATCTGATATTAATATAGTCACTCTTACTTTATTTTGATTGTTTGCATGATATATATTCTTTACCTCTTTCCTTTCAACCTGCCTATATATAAAGTGACTTTCTTATAGACAGCATACACTTGAGTCATGTTTTTAAATCTACTCTGCCAATTTCTGTCTTTTTTAAAAAAAAACTTTATTGAGATATAATTGACTTAATATACAATTCACCCATTTAAATCGTACAATTCAGTTTTTTTGTAGATTCACAGATATGTGCAACTATCACCACAATCAATTTTAAAATACTTTCGTCACCTCAGAAAGAAACGCATACCTCTCTATTCCTTTCTCATCAACGCCCCCCGCCCCAAACCACCACCCTGGCCCAATGCAACCATTCATCTACTTTTTGTCTGTATAGATTTACCTATTCTGGATGTTTTTACCGAATAGAATCATATGATATGTGGTCTTTTATGACTGACTTCTTTCACTTAGCAGTATGTCCTCAAGGTCCATCCATATTTTGGCATGTATCAATAATTCATTCCTTTTTATGGCCAAAAAATATTCCATTGTATTAATATAGTACATTATCTATTCATCAGTTAATGCTTATTTGGGTTGTTTCCAATTTTTGACTATTATGAATAATGCTGCTATAGTCATTCATGCACGTTTTTGTGTGGACATATGTTTTTATTTCTCTTGGGTGTATACTTAGAAAATAAATTGCTGGGTTATATGGTAGAACTCTATGTTTAATTCTGTGGGGAACTGCCAGACTGTTTTCCAGAGTGGTTGCACCCTTTTACATTCCCACCAGCAGTGTATGATGATTATGATTTCTCCACATCCTTGTCACCATCTGATATTATCCGATTTTTAAAATTATAGCTGTCCTGGTAGGTACAAAGTGGTATCTCACTGTGATTTTGATTTGAATTTCTCTGACGTCTAATGATATTGACCATGTTTTCATGTGCTTACTGGCCATCTGTATATCTTCTTTGGAAAAATGTCTATTCAGATTATTTGCCTGTTTTCAATTAAGCTCTTTGTCTTTTTTATTAAGTTATAAGAATTCTTTACTCTAGATACACATATCTCTTATCAAATATATGATTTGAAAATATTATCTACCATTCTGTGGGTTGTCTTTTCATTTTCTCGATAATGTCCTTAGAAGCACAAAAAGTTTTTATTTTGATGAAGTCCAACTTATTTATTTCCTCTTCTTCTTCCCCTCCCCTTCTTCTTCTTCTTCTTGTGTTGTACCTAAGAAACCACTGCCTACTCCAATGTTACAAAGATTTACACTGATCAATTTTTTCTAAGTTTTATAGTTTTAGTGCTTACATTTATGTCTTTGATCCATTTTGAGTTAATTTGTATATGATGTGAGGTGAAGATCCAACATTTTCTTTCGTGTGAGGATATCCAGTTATCCTAGCACCATTTGTTGAAAAGATAGTCTTTCTCTATTGGATGTCTTGGTACACTTGTCACCTGACAACTGCATGGGCCTGGCGAGTGCTGCGGAAGGGTCTGCAGTGG
This sequence comes from Balaenoptera borealis, assembly GCF_965194805.1. Lineage (NCBI taxonomy): Eukaryota > Metazoa > Chordata > Mammalia > Artiodactyla > Balaenopteridae > Balaenoptera > Balaenoptera borealis. Next base: position 19,609,602 of record NC_138861.1, read on the forward strand.
CTGCAAGAGCTATTGGGGTTCTCAGGGGTACCTCTAGGTCCAATGGCTAGGGATCAAGTCAGGCAATTGAGGTGTCTGTGCAGCGGCTCAGCTGTGGGAAGAAGCTGCAAGTGTCTGTGTAGTGGCAGGGGCTGGTTGCAGACACACATGCAGTGGCAAGGGCCATTGCTAGTAGCAAAGGCTGGGGCCAGCTGTGGGTGCACCTACAGCTCTGGGGGCCCTGGCTGTTGGCAAGAACTCCTGTGGCATAGGGTCTTGCCATGGGCATGTGTGTAGCAGTGGAGGCTGGTGACAGAAGTCAGGCTGGTGGGATGCAGTTGTGCAGGTAGACTGGCTAGCTGTAAGTGAGCACAGTGGTGCAGGCCAGTGACAGGAATCAGTCAGGTCGGGGCTGACAAGCAGCTATGGCGCCCTTGTTGTTGGTGTACACTCCTGTGGCTGCAGGGTCTTGCAACTGGCACATGGCAGTGGACAGGCTTGGGCCAGTGGAGTGCAGGGGCAAAGCTGGAGGGGCTTATTGCAGGTAGGCCCAGCAGTGCAGGCTAGTGACTGGAGATAGGGCGAAATCAAGACCCACAGGGAGCTGTGGGGCTGCATTCGCAAGGCTGCAGGGTTTTGCCGTGGGTATGCACTTGGCAGTGGAGGCTGGAAGTGGGAGTCAGGCTGGCAGCATGCAGATGCACAGCTGGAGGCGCTAGCCCTGAGCATGTGCACAGTGGTGGGGGTCAGCCACAGGGGTCTAGGCTGGTGTCTTTGCACTTGTACAGAGGCTGGGGCTGGCTGCCTGTGCAATCCCAGGCTCTGGCAGGGAGGAAGGAGAAGGAGCAGGGAGGGACTCAGGCTGCTGAGTGAAATCTGGGGTGAAAACTGGTGAAATCTGCAGGGGGTCCATGGTAGCTCTGCAGGGGAAGGGGAGGGAGAGACTGACTCATTACTGTCAGGGGGAGTGGAATTCAGGTTCCCCACTAGCTATCATCAACTCCTGAGGCGGAGACTGCTCCTTATTACTTCTGGACAGAGGTGAGAATTCCAACTCTCCGTTCAGCTTCCACTGACACCTCCCCAGTTGGAAAGGATAGCAGTGCCTTGTTACTGCTATCACATGGCCCCCGTGACACAATGGGGAGTGAGTGTGTGTGTGCATGTGTGTGTGTATGTGTGTAAGGGTAGCCTAATTATTGCTGGGTGGTGGTGAAAGTTCTGACTCTTCACCAGGGCTCCTCTGACACCACCTCAGGAGGGAGGGGAGGGATACCTCGTTATTGCTGGGTGGGCATGGGAGTCTAGGCTTCCCACCCACCACCCACACTATGGGGTGGGTGCTCATTACTGCCAGGTGGGGTTGAAATTCCCAGATCCTTCCTTTGCCTTCTCTGACAGCACCCTGGTGGGTGGGGCTACAGTTCTTTCTGTTGTGTTTGGTGGGAGTAGAGCAGCTATTATCTAAATGTTTTCTGTTTTACTAGGCTGCCCCTTTTCTAACTCTTTGGTTAGAGAGAGCAGGCTTTTGTTGGGGCCTTATTTTTTTGTCTGTGCCTGTTGGTGTTCTGAGGTTTCTGGCTTCTTCAGCTCCAAGTCTGAGATATATGAGGCATACAGAAAACCCAGGTGACTCACACCCATAGCTTCCTTGGGTCTCCAGGTCTCTAGCCTTGTGCCTTCTTCTCTCCACCTTTCAGAAAGCAAACAAACAAATTGAAAACCCCCCAAACCCCACACAATATAAGAAATAATTATAAAAATATCAGCAAACAAAATAATGTAGATGCATTATATGTGGAATCTTAAAAAAAAGATACAAATGAACTTGTATACAAAACAGAAATAGACCCACAGACATAGAAAACAAACTTATGGTTACCAAAAGGGAAAGGGGGGAGGGATAAATTAGGAGTTTGGGATTAACATATACACACGACTATATATAAAATAGATAACCAACAAGGGCCTACTGTATAGCACAGGGAACTATACTCAATATTTTGTAATAACCTATAAGGGAAAAGAATCTGAAAAAAAATAGATGTATACATACATACGTATAACTGAATCACGGTGCTATATACCTAAAATTAACACAGCATTGTAAATCAACTATACTTCAATTAAAAAAATAATGTAGATGGATTAAACTCATACCAAAAAAACCCTACAAATTAATGTCAAACTTTAATCAGTAGGTTTATTAGTGAAAAAAGCAGAAACGAGCATTGCTGAGGATGTTCATGCTCCATTTTCATCATCTGGGATCTCAAAACGAGAAGCCACAGTGGATGCTGAAACACAAAAATTCAAGCACTGAAATGACTGACTTGCCTGCATAAATGTGGCTAGGACAAAATAACTACAGCATGAGTATCTTAAAGGACAAAATTGTCTACCTGCCCCCATTTGTTATGTCTGCATTTATCTCGCCTCTTTCCCCATAGGCACCAGAAAATATCCCCTGAATCAAGTCCAGTGGGTAACTGGCAATCATAGGATTTGACTTTAGTAATAGGAAGCAGAGACAATAATCATCTCTGCTTATGAGCCCTGGAAGTCATCTCATTTGGATCCGTAGTTACAGGGTGCACTTCACTCCTTCACTTTTTTTTTTTGCATTTCTTTTTCTTTTCTTCCAGTTTTATTGAGATATAATTGACATACAGTGTAAGTTTAAGGTGTAAAGCACAATGATTTGACTTACATACATCATGAAATGATTACCACAGTAAGTTTAGTGAACATAGATTATTTCATATAGATACAAAATTAAAGAAATAGAAACATTTTTTTTCCTTGTGATGAGAACTCTTAGGATTTACTCTTTTTTTTTAATAGATCTTTATTGGAGTATAATTTCTTCACAATACTGTGTTAGTTTCTGTTGTACAACAAAGTGAATCAGCCATATGCATACATATATCCCCATATCCCCTCCCTCTTGAGGCTCCCTCCCATCTTCCCTATCCCACCCCTCTAGGTGGTTGCAAAACACCGAGGTGATCTCCCTGTGCTATGCAGCTGCTTCCCACTATCTAACTATTTTATATTTGGTAGTGTATATATGTCGATGCCACTCTCTCACTTTGTCCCAGCGTCCCCATCTCCCCGCCGTGTCCTCAAGTCCATTCTCTTTGTCTACATCTTTATTCCTGCCCTGCCACTAGGTTCATCAGTACCATTTTTTTTGTTTTTTAGATTCCATATATATGTGTTAGCATATGGTATTTGTTTTTCTCTTTCTGACTTACTTCATGCTGTATGACAGACTCTAGGTCCATCCACCTCACTACAAATAACTTAGTTTTGTTTCTTCTTATGGCTGAGCAATATTCCATTGTATATATGTGCCACATCTTATTTATCCATTCATCTGTTGATGGACACTTCGGTTGCTTCCATGTCCTGGCTATTGTAAATAGTGCTGCAATGAACATTGTGGTACATGACTCTTTTTTTTTTTTTTTTTAATTTAATTTAATTAATTTATTTATTTATGGCTGTGTTGGGTCTTTGTTTCTGTACGAGGGCTACATGACTCTTTTTGAATTATGGTTTTCTCAGGGTATATGCCCAGTAGTGGGATTGCTGGGTCATATGGTAGTTCTACTTTTAGTTTTTTAAGGAACCTCCATAGTGTTCTCCATAGTGGCTGTATCAATTTACATTCCCACCAACAGTGCAGGAGGGTTCCCTTTTCTCCACACCCTTTCCAGCATTTACTGTTTCCAGATTTTTTGATAATGGCCATTCTGACTGGTGTGAGGTGATACCTCATTGTAGTTTTGAATTGCATTTCTCTAATAATTAGTGATGTTGAGCATATTTTCACGTGCTTTTTGGCTATCTGTATGTCTTCTTTGGAGAAATGTCTATTCAGATCTTCCCCCCATTTTTTGATTGGGTTGTTTGTTTTTTAATATTGAGCTGCATGAACTGTTTGTATATTTTGGAGATTAATCCTTTGTCAGTTGTTTCGTTTGCAGATATTTTCTCCCATTCTGAGAGTTGTCTTTTTGTCTTGTTTATGGTGTCCTTTGCTGTGCAAAAGCTTTGAAGATTAATTAGGTCCAATTTGTTTCTTTCTCTTTTTCTTTTCATTACTGTAAGAGGTGGGTCAAAAAAGATCTTGCCATGTTTTATGTAAAAGAGTGTTTTTCCTATGTTTTCCTCTAAGAGTTTTATAGGGTCTGGCCTTACATTTAGGTCTTTAATCCATTTTGAGTTTATTTTTGTGTATGGTGTTAGGGAATGTTTTAATTTCATTCTTTTACATGTAGCTGTCCAGTTTTCCCAGCACCACTTATTGAAGAGGCTGTCTTTTCTCCACTGTATGTTCTTACCTCCTTTGTCGTAAATTAGATGACCATATGTGCGTGGATTTATCTCTGGGCTTTCTATCCTGTACTATTGATCTATATTTCTGTTTTTGTGACAGTACGATACTGTCTTGATTACTATAGCTTTGTAGTATAGTTTGAAGTCAGGGAGCCTGATTCCTCCAGCTCTGTTTTTTTTCCTCAAGATTGGTTTGGCTATTCAGGGTCTTTTGTGTTTCCATACGAATTGTAAAATTTTTTGTTCTAATTCTGTGAATAATGCCATTGGTAGTTTGATAGGGATTACACTGAATCTGTAGATTGCTTTGGGTAGTATAGTCATTTTCACAATATTGATTCTTCCAGTCCAAGAACATGGTATATCTCTCCATCTGTTTGTGTCATCTTTGACTTCTTTCATCAGTGTCTTACAGTTTTCTAAGTACAGGTCTTTTACCTCCTTAAGTAGGTTTATTCCTAGATATTTTATTCTTTTTGTTGTGATGGTAAATGGGATTGTTTCCTTAATTTCTCTTTCTGATTTTTCGTTGTTAGTGTATAGGAATGCCAGAGATTTCTGTCCATTAATTTTGTATCCTGCAACCTTACCAAATTCATTGGTTAGTTCTAGTAGTTTTCTGATAGCATCTTTAGGATTTTCTATGTATAGTCTCATGTCACCTGCAAACATTGACAGTTTTAGTTCTTCTTTTCCAATTTGTATTCCTTTTATTTCTTTTTCTTCTCTGATTGCCATGGCTAGGACTTCCAAAACTATGTTGAATAAGAGTGGTGAGAGTGGACTTCCTTGTCGTGTTCCTGATCTTAGTGGAAATGCTTTCAGTTTTTCACCGTTGAGTATGATGTTTGCTGTGGGTTTGTCATATATGTCGTTTATTATGTTGAGGTAGTTTCCCTCTATGCCCATTTTCTGGAGAGTTTTTATCATAAATGGGTGTTGAATTTTGTCAAAAGCTTTTCCTGCATCTATTGAGATGATATACAGTTTTTAATTTGTTAATATGGTGTATCACATTGATTGATTTGTGTATATTGAAGAATCCTTGCATTCCTGGAATAAATCCCACTTGATCATGGTGTATTATCCTTTTAATATGTTGTTGGATTCTGTTTGCTAGTATTTAGTTCAGGATTTTTGCATTGATGTTCATCAGTGGTATTGGTCTGTAATTTTCTTTTTTGTGATATCTTTTTCTGGTTTTGGTATCAGAGTGATGGTGGCGTCATAGAATGAATTTGGCAATGTTCCTCCCTCTCTAATTTTTTGGAAGAGTTTGAGAAGGATCAGTATTAGCTCTTCTCTAAATGTTTGATAGAATTCGCCTGTGAAGCCATCTGGTCCTGGACTTTTGTTTGTAGGAAGATTTTTAATTGTAGTTTGAATTTCATTACTTTTGATAGGTCTGTTTATATTTTCTAAATCTTCCTGGTTCAGTTTTGGAAAAGTGTACCTTTCCAAGAATTTGTCCATTTCTCCATGGTTGTCCATTTTATTGTCATATAGTTTTTTGTAGTAGTCTCTTATAATCCTTTGTATTTCTGCGGCGTCAGTTGTGATTTCTCCTTTTTCATTTCTAATTTTATCAATTTGTGTCCTGTCCTTTTTTTTCTTGATGAGTCTGGCTAAGGGTTTATCAATTTTGTTTATTTCTCAAAGAAGCAGCTTTTAGTTTTATTGATCTTTGCTAATGTTTTCTTCTTTTCTATTTCATTATTTCTTCTTTTAAAATTTTTTAAATTAACTTTATTTTTTATAGCAGTTTTATGTTCACAGCAAAATTGTTTGGAAAGTACAATGAATTCTCATATACGCCCATTCCCACACATGTACATACTCCCCCACTATGAGCATCTGTACTACAGTGGTACATTTGTTACAGTCAATGAACATATATTGACATAACATTATCACCCCAAATCATTAATTTATATTAGGGTTCACTCTTGGCATTGTACATTCTGTGGGTTTGACAAATGTATAATAACATGTACCCATTATAATATCATACAGAATAGATTCATTGTCCTAAAAATCCTCTGTAGTCTGCCTATTTATCCCTCCCCTGCCCCATTAACCCCTTATAACCACTGCTCCTTTTGTTGTTTCCATAGATTTGTCTCTTCCTGAATGTCATATAGTTGGAATCATACAGTGTGTAGCCTTTTTAAAAAAAAAAAAAAAAAATTAATTAATTAATTAATTAATTTATTGGCTGTGTTGGGTCTTCGTTTCTGTGTGAGGGCTTTCTCTAGTTGTGGCGAGCGGGGGCCACTCTTAATCGCGGTGCGCAGGCCTCTCACTATCGCGGCCTCTCTTGTTGTGGAGCACAAGCTCCAGACACGCAGGCTCAGTAGTTGTGGCTCATGGGCCCAGTTGCTCCGCGGCATGTGGGATCCTCCCAGACCAGGGCTCGAACCCGTGTCCCCTGCACTGGCAGGAGGATTCTCAACCACTGCACCACCAGGGAAGCCCCTGTGTAGCCTTTTCAGATTGCCTTCTTTCACTTAGAAATATCCATTTAAATTTCCTCCATGTCTTTTCATGGCTGGAAAGCTCATTTCTTTTCAGCACTGAATAATACTCCATTGTTTGTATGTACCAAAGTTTGGTGTATCCATTCACTTACTGAAGGACATCTTGGTTGCTTCTAAGTTTTCGCAGTTATGAAAAAAGCTGTTATAAACATTCATGTGCAGGTTTTTGTGTGGATATTTTGTATGAACAGTTTTCAGTTCTTTTGGGTAAGTTCCAGGGAGCATAGTTTCTGAATTATGTAGTTAGAGTATGTTTAGTTTTTTTAAGAAATCACAAAAATAACTTCCAAAGTGGCTGCACCATTTTGCTTTCCTAACAGCAATGAGTGAGAGTTCCTGTTGCTCCACATCCCTGCCAACATTTGGTGTGTGAGTGTTTAGGATTTTTGCTCTGCTAGTAGGTGTGTAGTGCCATCTCGTTGTTTTAATTTGCAATTCTCTAATGACATGTGATGTCAAACATATTTTTATAGCTTTATTTGCTATTTGTATATCTTCTTTGGTGAGGTGTCTGTTAAGTATTTGGCCGACTTTTTAATAGAGTGTTTTCTTATTGTTGAGATTTAAGAGGTTTTTATGTATTTTGGATAAGTCCTTTATCAGATAGGTCTTATTTTTTGAATTTTATAGTATTTTATTTTTTATACAGCAGGTTCTTATTAGTTATCTATTTTATACATCTTAGACTATATATGTCAATCCCAATCTTCCTATTCATCCCCCTACTATCCCACCACCCCCACTTTCCCCCTTTGGTGTCCGTACGTTTGGTCTCTACATCTGTGTCTCTATTTCTGCCCTGCATATTGGTTCATCTGTACCATTTTTCTAGATTCCACATATATGCATTAATATACGATATTTGTTTTTCTCTTTCTGACTTCACTCTGTATGACGGTCTCTAGGTCCATCCACGTCTCTACAAATGACCCAATTTCATTCCTTTTTTATGGCTGAGTAATAGTCCTTTGTATATATGTACCACGTCTTCTTTATCCATGCATCTGTTGATGGGCATTTAGGTTGCTTCCATGACCTGGCTATTGTAAACAGTGCTGCAATGAACATTGTCATGCATGTGTCTTTTTGAATTATGGTTTTCTCTGGGTATACGCCCAGTAGTGGGATTGCTGGGTCATATGGTAATTCTATTTTCAGTTTTTTAAGGACCCTCCATACTGTTCTCCATAGTGGTTGTATCAATTTACATTCCCACCAACAATGCAAGAGGGTTCCCTCTACTAGAGCTAATCAATGAATTTGGTAAAGTTGCAGGATACAAAATTAATACACAGAAATCTCTTGCATTCCTATACACTTACAATGAAAGATCAGAAAGAGAAATTAAGGAAACAGTCACATTTACCATCGCAACAAAAAGAATAAAATACCTAGGAATAAACCTAACTAAGGAGGTAGAAGACCTGTACTTAGAAAACTATAAGACACTGATGAAAGAAATCAAAGATGACACAAACGGATGGAGAGATATACCATGTTCTTGGATTGGAAGAATCAATATTGTGAAAATGACTATACTACCCAAAGCAATCTACAGATTCAGTACAATCCCTATCAAATTACCAATGGCATTTTTTACAGAATTAGAACAAAAAATCTTAAAATTTGTATGGAAACACAAAAGACCCCAAATTGCCAAAGAAATCTTGAGGGAAAAAAAACGGAGCTGGAGGAATCAGACTACCTGACTTCAGACTATACTACAAAGCTACAGTAATCAAGACTATATGGTACTGTCACAAAAACAGAAATATAGATCAATGGAACAGGATAGAAAACCCAGAGATAAACCCACGCACTTATTGTCAACTAATCTATGACAAAGGAGGCAAGTATATACAATGGAGAAAAGACAGTCTCTTCAATAAGTGGTGCTGGGAAAACTGGACAGCTACATGTAAAAGAATGAAATTAGAACACTTCCTAACACCATACACAACAATAAACTCAAAATGGATTAAAGACGTAAATGTAAGACCAGACACTATAAAACTCTTAGAGGAAAACATAGGAAGGGCACTCTTGGACATAAATCACCACAAGATCCTTTTTGACCCACCTCCTAGAGAAATGGAAATAAAAACAAAAATAAACAAATGGGACCTAATAAAACTTAAAAGCTTTTGCACAGCAAAGGAAACTATAAATAAGACAAAAAGACAACCCTCAGAATGGGAGAAAATATTTGCAAATGAATCAACGGACAAAGGATTAATTTCCAAAATATATAAACAGCTCATGCAGCTCAATATTAAAAAAACAAACAACGCAATCAAAAATGGGGGGAAGATCTAAATAGACATTTCTCCAGCGAAGACATACAGATGGCCAAGAGGCATATGAAAAGCTGCCCAACATTACTAATTATTAGAGAAATGCAAATCAAAACTACCATGAGGTATCACCTCACACTGCTTAGAATGGGCATCATCAGAAAATCTACAAACAACAAATGCTGGAGAGGGTGTGGAGAAAAGGGAACCCTCTTGCACTGTTGGTGGGAATGTAAATTGATACAGCCACTATTTCTTTATTTCTGCTCTGATCTTTATGATTTCTTTGCTTCTACTGACTTTGGGTTTTCTTTGTTCTTCTTTCTCTAGTTGCTTTAGATGTAGGGTTAGATTGTTTATTTTAGACTTTTCTTGTTTCTTGAGGTGAGATTGAATTGCTATAAACTTCCCTCTTAGAACTGCTTTTGCCATGTCCCATAGGTTTTGGGTCATCATGTTTTTATTGTCATTTGTTTCTATGTATTTTTGTTTTTTTCACTTGGTCAAGATTTATTTCAAGGCCTGAAAACACTGACTAATCGAAAATGGCCCTACTGCAATTTCTTATAATATATAAATACTTAATATAAAACTTAAAAAAATGTAGACACTATTAACTAACTCCTAAACCACCACAATAGGCTTTTCAAAAGCAATAGTTATTTAACAAAATGTAAGGTGACAATATCAAAGAATTTTCACACTTAATGAGGACACAATCAGTCACAAGCTACTCAGACAAACACAAATCTTTTTTACACTTTCCATGTTTGTTTGTTTTTTAAAAATTTATTTATTGATTTTTGGCTGTGTTGGGTCTTCGTTTCTGTACGAGGGCTTTCTCTAGTTGCGGCAAGCGGGGGCCACTCTTCATCGTGGTGCACGGGCCTCTCACTATCGCGGCCTCTCTTGTTGCAGAGCACGGACTCCAGACGCGCAGGCTCAGTAGTTGTGGCTCACGGGCCTAGTTGCTCCGCGGCATGTGGGATCTTCCCAGACCAGGGCTCGAACCCGTGTCCCCTGCATTGGCAGGCAGATTCTCAACCACTGCACCACCAGTGAAGCCCTCCATGTTTGTTTTTAACTTTGTTTCATAGAACCACTGATACTTGAGGCTTTTTTCAAGTATAGGATTTCTAACATTAAATTACATTTTCTAAGTATTTGTATAAAGAAGAAATGAAAAAGACACATACTACATTGTTTGCCATAAATTCATACACCAAAAAGTCAAAACAATCCAACTGAATTTATTCCTGCTTCCCCCTTCTCCAACATTAGCTTTAGATGTTCTTCTAAATATTATAAACAGTTTTGTTAAAATCAGTTCTCTCATTTATGCAGATTAGGGGAAAATGGTTTTATAATAAGTTATCTTTAAAATTATCTTCTAGATAGCACTCTTTAGTGTTAATTTACATTGTGCACACACAACTACAACAGTTTGCATTTGGTCAGGAACATATAATCACATTAAAAACAAATAACTTTGTATTTCATAGTTTAGTTGGCTCTTAAATAGTTTCCCTAGGGGGAGAAACAAGTATTTTGTGTTGTTTAAGAAACTGGTATATATAAATGAAATGCTAGGTGTTCGTTTAAACTTTGAGGAAACCTACGGATGAACTTTTGGGTGTCTTTTCTAAAATGCAAGAGATATGCACTTAATCACTGTTCATATAGTGAAGGGATGGGATGGCAGATACAGATGCAGATGAAACTCTACATTTTGTAAATGTAGAGTTGGATATTCTAAATGGAAGAACTGACACTGACAATTGTTTACAGGAAACAAAGGTTAAGAAAAATGTTGAAGAATATCTACTCTTAAAAAGAGAGAAGTGTTATACAACACAAAAATGAGAGCTAGAGATTCGAAAAACACTCATTTTACTGTTTTAAAATAAAAACAAAAAAGTAATAGGGAGAGAGAGTCTAGACCAATTAGAACTGAGGCAGCTGTAACAAAAATGGAACACAGTACAGTGATTTGAGCCCTTAAAGGAAGTGACTATCTAAAATGAAATTTCACAAGTCTTCATTTCTATAATAATATATAAATGCACAAAATACCAAAATACGAAGTCTGGATTTTTCCCCTTAGGTTTGTAATAAACCTAATATTAGGTCTGCTTAATATAGTTACTTTTATAAGCCTTCTGATTAGCAGAGCATGCTATACAGGTACATGCATGCTAGAATTTTACCATGAGAATTATAGTTCTCATCTCAAAATAGTGACTTGCCTGTTACCCATATTTATATATATTTCATTTCCATTATTAAACACTTAAGACCTTTCTAGTCGTACATTTTAATCAACATATTACATAAAAAGAATCTTGATTTTTAAAATGAACCTTTTTAGTACTGTAACATGATGGGTTTAATTGAACAGTTGGAACATAATATGGTTAGCTACATTGTACTGTTTAATTCACAGCTGTAGGAAAATGTTTGATTTTAAAAATATAACCAAGATGAGACTGTAGAGTTATGAGCAGTAAAATATTAGAAAACAGTGAATGAATAAATAAGGTGCTTTTCCATCAGTGGCCATTCATTATTTTGCTTTTAGGAACCTGGAAGAAATTGTCTTCTTTGAGTTTCAAATGTTCTGGTAAATCTAGTCGTTTCTTAGCTTCCTCAATATCACCTTGAATTGCTGAAATAAGTGACTCTAAAGAATCAAAGTTCTTTTCTGGTCTGAGGTAGCCAACGATGGCCACATTGAGAATTTCCCTATAGAAGTCCTCTTTGAAAGTATGCATGCATGATATGAGTTTCCATGGACTTTTTTGTATTCTTGTAGTACGGGTTCCATCCTATGCTCACCACCATCTTATGGACTTCTCCACTTCCAACACTGGCCCAACCATAATATATGGCAGTGGATAAGTCAGCTGGAAGATTATCTACTACTTGTTCAGGAAAGTTAGCTGTAGGGATGCCCAGCTGCTTGGAGCCGCGACCAAAGCCCCGCACCACCTGGCCGTGGCAGAAATACCGCAGGTGCCTCATGACGCTGTCCGCTCGGGGTGCGGGCTGCGGTCCAGTCCGCGCGTCCCGCGGAGCCGCCGTCGAGGCGGTGCCCGGACCCCCTGGACCAGCCGGGGGACACAGGCAGGAGCTCCGCAGGCCGGCCGGCCGGGCAAGCGCACGGGCGTACAACAGGCCTAGCGGCGTGGACGACACACCACGGTGAGACCCGCACGCCACTGACCAAACAGAAGGTGCCGGGTGACTCAGATGCTGCATCTGGGGTCCGGAATGCCGGCGACCGCGGAAGTGCGTGTTTCTATGTATTTTTTAATTTCTTCTTTGATTTTTTCAGTGATCTCTTGGTTATTTAGTAGTGCACTGTTTAGCCTCCATGTATTTGTGGTTTTTACAGTTTTTTCCCCTGTAATTGACTTCCAATCTCATAGCATTGTGGTCAGAAAAGATGCTTGATATGATTTCAATTTTCTTAAATTTTCCAAGGTTTGATTTGTGACCCAAGATGTGATCTGTCCTGGAGAATGTTCCATGTGCAGTTGAGAAGAAAGTGTATTCTGCCACTTTCAGGTGGAATATTCTATAAATATCAATTAAATCTCTCTGGTCTATTGTGTCATTTAAACCTTGTGTTTCCTCATTTATTTTCTGTTTGGATGATCTGTCTATTGATGTAAGGGGGTGTTAAAGTCCCCTACTATTGTGTTACTGTTGATTTCCCCTTTCATGGCTGTTAGCATTTGCCTTATGTATTGAGGTGCTCCTATGTTGGTTACATAAACATTTATAATTGTTATGTCTTCTTGGATTGATCCCTTGATCATTATGTAGTGTCCTTCCTTACCTCTTGTAACAGTCTTTAAAGTCAATTTTATCTGATATGAGAATTGTTACTCCAGCTTTCTTTTGATTTCCATTTGCATGGAATATCTTTTTCCAGCCCTTCAGTTTCAGTCTGCATGTGTCCCTAGATCTGAAGTGGGTCTCTTGTAGACAGCATATAAATGGGTCTTGTTTTTGTATCCATTCAGCCAGTCTTTGTCTTCTGGTTGGGGCATTTAATCCATTTATATTCAAGGTTATTACCAATATGTATGTTCCTATTACCATTTTCTTAATTGTTTTGGGTTTGTTTTTGTGGGTCTTTTTCGTCTCTTGTGTTTCCTTCCTAGAGGAGTTCCTTTAGCATTTGTTGTAAAGCTGGTTTGGTGGTGCTGAATTCTCTTAGCTTTTGCTTGTTTGAAAAGCTTTTGATATCTCTGTGGAATCTGAATGAGATCCTTGCTGGGCAGAGTAATCTTGGTTGTAGGTTTTTCTCTTTCATCACTTTAAGTATATCTGCCACTCCCTTGTGGCCTGCAGAGTTTCTGCTGAAAAATCAGCTGATAACCTCATGGAGATTCCTTTGTATGTTATTTGTTGCTTTTCCCTTGCTGCTTTTAATACTTTTTCTTTGAATTTAATTTTTGTTAGTTTGATTAATATGTGTCTTGGTGTGTTTCTCCTAGGGTTTATCCTGTATGGGACTCTCTATGCTTCCTGGACTTGATTGACTATTTCCTTTCCCATGTTAGGGAAGTTTTCGACTATAATCTCTTCAAATATTTTGTCAGACCCTTTCTTTTTCTCTTCTTCTTCTGGGGCCCCTATAATTCGAATGTTGGTGCATTTAGTGTTGTCCCAGAGGTCTCTGAGATTGTCTTCAATTCTTTTCATTCTTCTTTCTTTATTCTGCTCCTTGGCAGTTATTTCCACTATTTTGTCTTCCAGCTCACTTATTTGTTCTTCTGCCTCAGTTATTCTGTTACTGATTCCTTCTAGTGTATTTTTCATTTCAGTTATTGTGTTGTTCATCTCTGTTTGTTCTTTCGTTCTTCTAGATCTTTGTTAAACATTTCTTGTATTTTCTCAATCCGTGCCTCCATTCTATTTTCAAGATTCTGGATCACCTTTACTATCATTACTCTGAATTCTTTTTTCAGGTAGATTGCCTATTTCTTCTTCATTTATTTGGTCTTGTAGGTTTTTACCTTGCTCCTTCATCTGTGACATAGTTTTTTGCCATCTCATTTTTTTTTTTTTTTTTTATGAGTGAGATTGTGTTCCTATCTTACTGGTTGTTTGGCCTGAGGCTTCCAACACTGGAGTTTGTAGGCTGTTGGGTAGAGCTGAGTCTTGGTGCTGAGATGAGGACCTCCGGGAGACCTCACTCCGATGAATATTTCCAGGAGTCTGAGGTTCTCTGTTAGTCCAGTGGTTCGGACTTGGAGCTCCCACCACAGGAGCTTCAGCTGACCCCCGGCTCATGAACCAAGATCCTGCAAGCTGCACAGGGTGGCAAAAAAAAAAAAAAAAAGGAGAACAATAACAAAGTAAAAAATAAAATTAGACTAGGAAACAAACAGATATGTTAGAAAGAAAAAATATATATATAGATGAAACAATAACCAGAAGGTAAAACAGAACCACAATAGTAAAAAAGAGGAGAAAAAAAAAAAAAGGTGGAAAGGCCTTGGCTGGGGAGGGTGGGGCCTAAGCAGGGGTGGGGTTTGGATGGTGGGCGGGGCCTATGCTTAGGACCCACAGGGCTGGAAAAGGCCCTGGGGGCATGGGGTGTGGGGCCTCGGCTCAATGGAACAGAAGGGGCCCAGTCGTGCCTCCCACCTCTGGTCTCAGAGGACGGGGGACCCCACCAGGGAGCTCAGCAGTTTTCCCGGGCTCGAGTGGGTGAGGCAAACATCCTCCACTCCTCTCCCGCTCCTCCGGTCCTGGAGGGCCCCTCCTGACTGCCTCTCGTACTTTCCCCTGGCCTCCCTCCTATGCCCCCAGGACCCACGCAGCCTGGAGGGGGCTGTGGAGGGCAGGGGACTGGCCTGGGAGCTCAGTAGGTTTCCTGGGCTCTAGTGCGTGGTGCCAACGCCCTCTGCTCCTTCCCCTGCTCCTCTGGTCCTGGATGGCCCCTCCCGCCTGCCTCTCCTGTTCTCCCCCAGCCTCCCTCCCATGCCCCCAAGACCAGTGCGGCCTGGAGGGGGCCTCTGAGGGCGTAGGACCCTGCCCGAGAGCCTGCAGACATCCCCCGCCGATTGGGCAGGGGATACACTGGGCACACACTCCACGATCCGAGCCCCCGAGCGTCCCTCCAGGCATGGGAACCCCTCACCCCTCTCAGCCACACCCCTCAGGGGCGCCAGTCCTGTTCGGCCTCCATTTCTCCTCCCCCACTCAGTCACCACACATCCTACCAGTTTGCTTTGGGGTTCCTCCCATCTCCTTGGGCGTTGAGGTCCCCCATCAGCATCCTGCAGGAGCCCTAGTTGTGGGGAGATGCAAACTCCGAGTCCTCCCACACTGCCATCTTGACTCTGCCCCCTAGGATTTACTCTTTTAACATCTTTCATATATAATGTACAGCGGTTTTAATTATATTTATCATGTGTGCATTATATCCCTAGTACTTATATATCTTATAACTGGAAGTTTGTACCTTTTGACTACCTTCATCTAACTCACCCCCTCCCAACCCCTACCTCTAGTAACTACAAATCTGATTTTTTACTGTTCACTCCATGACGTTTAATCACCTTGTAGCTGCCCATGAGCTGGTATGATGGGAAAGGGAGGATTCCCACAGCATCTATTTTCTAATTGTGAATGGCTACATGAGAATCATTATAGTATTCCACTTCAGATGTCAGCTTCTTAGCTTCATCCCTCATCTCCTGTGGTGCTACACAACCACTTTCAATAGCTGTAAAACAGTTCTCTGTTAGGAAGAATAATAAGCATTTTACATTGTATAGTGGCAGGTACCCTAGATGTGTGCAGTATTCGAATTCCATTGTTCTAAATGCATTTGTAGTACCTTGGTTCATTAACACATGTTCTTATTTATTCATTTATTTAAACAGCTTTTTTTTTTTTTTTTTTTTTTACTGAGCCAATCCCATATTTCAGGCATTGCATTTGATGCTGTGGTAATGATGATGGATGTGATATTCAAAGAGTTCACAGTCTAATAGTGCAAACAATTAATCAGACAATTACAGTATAGTGTTTGACATGTTACAATGGGGGGAGTAGAGGATGCAATAGGAACAGAGAGGAAGTATATGTAACCTAGATTTCTGGGAGCTCGAGGGCCCTGCTATAATGTGATTTGGACAATGGCTGGGAGTTAAGGAACATGGAGTTTGGTGGGGATGGGGTTCGGGCATGGATGGGTTTCAGAACAAGGAACTACATGTGTGAAGGCTCAGAGACAAGGGAGCCTGGTATCTTTTGAGGGGCAGGGACTGGGAGAAGCCTGAAAGAAGCTCAGTGTAATTGAGGCACTGTGCGCAAGGAGTGAAATGAAAGATGTGAGAGTAACATGGAAGATTCATGTAGAGAAAGGAGTGGTAAGAATACAAAATTTACTCAGCTGGCAATTGGCTATGTGATCCTGGTAAGTCACTACACTGCACTTCCCTGGGTCTTGATTTTCTTCCCCATAAAATGAAGGTGACAGCCAAATGACCTCAGAAATTACATCTGCCCATACCCTATCAAAGCTAAGTTCAATAAGTCCCTTTGCAGAAAGGTTTCTACGAATGGCTTCTGTTAGTGGGGTTGGGAAGGGTTAATAATATTCTATCCCAGGAATCTGTATAAACCCAGAAGCTTGGTCTGCATTTTATTTTTCTCTTGAAAGTTCATCTCAGTTTCTTTGCACTCCGTTTTGTTGTATTACTACATACTATTTTGTTCTATTACTACATACACTGTTAATATTACAAAGAGTAATGTTATTTATTTTAACCTTTGGTACCAAAGTCTAATGTTGCTAAATCATAGATAATTATCAAGCCAACTCCACTAAAGTAAATTTAAAGAGAAGTAACATTTCCTCCTATTCCAATTCAGTAATGTAAATTGCTTGAGGACTTTGTGAATAAGTTGGAAAAAACTGCCTGTTTCTAGGGTCAAATTCTGAAATTAGGTTTCAAGGTAGGGAAGATGACTATATTAAATTAATATCTGGGGCTTATTTATAGTCACTACCTGTTAGTCATAGTAAATGTGAAGAGCAGAAGTGGCAACTTTTCTGATCTTTTTATGTGCTTGTAAACTCTGCAAAAGTGGCTATTTAGCAATAAATGCATGTTCTCCATCAAATTAGCATCAATGCCTACCCCATCTCCTCAGGAAACTAGATTCACCTGCATTTTCACCCACGATTTGGTGACCATGGTCTTTAAATATTTTGAGAACATAAATTTAAAATGCTTGAAATATTTTGAGAACATAAATTTAAAATGCTTGAAAATCAATGTGTTATTTAATTTTCAGTTTAGATTTTCTCTCATACACCATTGTATGAAACATTGCGTTAACCTCATGCTTCAGTGGAGAAGAATCTAAGTTCTAAATTCTCAGCATGCTTATCTTTTCCTATGAATGTGAAGCTTCAATCCACAGTCAATAATGTGGGAACTGTCTATTGTTTTTCTAGGCTAGTGATGGATGGATTTTGGTACTCTCTTACTGCTGGTGACAAAATAGGATACATTTATTTAAATACTGCCGGGAGATAGGAGTGAAATATTTAGCTGAAGATTTTTAAAGGAGAGCTACTTCAGGGTCAGTTTCAGAGTTCTATAAAAAGTATTTGGGTCACATTGTTTCAGAACCCATAACCATAGTCTCATCAGCTCTGAACTCAATATACATAGAAGCATGGGCGGACTCATAGAGCTAGAAAGTGTCTTCAAGGTCAAACACTCCAACACCTGTATTTTTGAGATGCTTTGTGGCTTGACTGATTTCAGTCAAGCTACAAAGTGCACTTTAATAATTTCAGCCAAAATTATTGTTGATTTATGTCAATCACTACTAGGTGGGACTGCATAGAAATATCATATAGTAAGGCCCAGGAAATGCAAGATAATATCCTAGGAAAACCCAGTTCTCTTTAGATGTAAAAATTCTTGCACTCTTACTTGTTTACATAGAAAATATTTTGCAATCAAGACCTTTAAACTCACTCAGTACTCTACACAAACACAATCTGGCCCTTGCAAATGGAATTATTTGCTGCTTACCATATGCAAGTTTTGTTCTCTCTTTTATGGGTTCTTACACACAGTTCCAATTTCTACAGTGTCTTTTACCCTGTTGTTCATGTTGTAGTTCTGTAAGCTCCCAAGGCTCAGCTTAGGGCTGACCTGCTCCCCGAGGGCTCCCCCAGTCTTCCAGTCAGAAATGAGGTCTCTATGCCTTGAATCTGTAGTCTTCTGGATTTCATTCAACTCTGCTTTTCCAGTGTGTCTAGCACAATGTTGTTATTAAATGTTTAATGAATGTATGCTGAAGAGAAATATTTCTGAAATATCAAACAGTAAACTGTTGATTGAAAATAAACCCATAAAAGCAGCACAAATTGTACCTTGTAAATAAATAAATAATTTTCTGGAGGAAGTTAGGTCATTTCAGAATTGTGTTATAGTTGGTTGCTAATTAAGTTGTACTATAATTTAATTTAATTACCAATTTAATTTAATTTATTGGTCATATATATCAGTACTCAAACAAATCACAATGAAAATTTTATTATAACATAATTCTGTAGTATTTTTTTGTTTCATTGGTCTTTCCTTTTATTTTCACATTTGATCTTCATACCTGTTTCTCAAGAAAAGAGGTATCATTATCCCCATTTAATAGATGAGGACAGTGATGACATGGGCAAAGGTAGCCATCTGGGGTCACACAGTGACTGCTTAAAAGGGCTCTTCACAACTGACTTAAAGCTCTTTTATTGCCATTCTCTAAACGGTTTCCCACAGCCACCCTCTTTTATACTTGATCTGAGACCTCTCACTTCTCATAAAATCTTGGGTGTAAGAGTCATATGCATAAGATACCTCACATTACACAAACACACATACACACAAATACCAATTTCCATCTTGGAGCAATTCAAATGCCTTATTGATTTCTTTCAAAAGGCAACTTATGGGGGGACTTCCCTGGTGGCGCAGTGGTTAAGAATCTGCCTGCCAATGCAAGAGACACAGGTTCAAGTCCTGGTCCGGGAAGATCCCACATTCCGCGGAGCAACTAAGCCCGTGTACCACAACTACTGAGCCTGCGCTCTAGAGCCCACGAGCCACAGCTACTGAGCCTGCATGCCACAACTACTGAGCCCGTGCGCCTAGAGCCCATGCTCTGCAACAAGAGAAGCCACCGCAATGAGAAGCCCGCACACCACAACGAAGAGTAGCCCCCGCTCGCCGCAACTAGAGAAAGCCCGCGCGCAGCAATGAAGACCCAGTGCAGCCAAAAATAAATAAAGGCAACTTATGGGTTATAAGTAGATCTATGTTAATTTTTTTTACAAGTAGTCAGTTAACAGTTTAGGAATAAAGTCTCTGGTTTTAAACTCTGTAGAAGGAGAGGTCAATAATAACAAGACTTGTGAAAAAAAATCAAAACTAGACAAAGAATCAAATGAACTGTTTATGTAGAAAATTGGCAAAAGCATTCATGGGGGATAGTAAACCATTTACTTTTTGACTCCTTTCGTAATCATCAAAAGCAAGCTAATTTAATTCATAGCAGAATCCAGTTACTGCTCAGTAGTACTAAGATTACCAGTATGGTAGCTGAGCCCTACATGGGCTATAGTGGGCTGTTGGAGTGGATCCAGTACTGCCATGATCGCAGACCATCAGCCCGCAGTTCTCCTTTGTGCTCAGGGCACCAGTGATTTCCTGTAACAGCTTACCCTCCAGCTGGTATGATTTGAGTTACCATGTACCAAGCCTCTCTGAGGCTCTAGATACATCTCCTTCGCAAACCTAACATTTCAACCTCAGAAATAAAATTCTGTACTTTAATAGTGTTTTGAGAGTAGTGTAGTAGAGTAGTTGCAGAAGATGCTGGTGGCATCCTGCCTATATCCCATTTACTAGTTGATCACGGTGAGTAAGGCAGAAGCAGGCATTATTTTCCCTATTTTTCTAACTTTGAGGGGACTGATGTTCGGAGAGGTTAAATATTTTTTACTGATTGTATTTATTATGTTTTTCTTTTTTTAAAATATATTTTAGAATACTTTGATATCTTGGGACCTTGTGGACCCAGCGAGGGACTGCCTCTCCCAGGGTTAGCTAATTTCCAGAGATAGCAAACAGCTTGCTTCAGTACATCTTTGATATGCAAGCCAACCAATCTCGAATCCATATCCCCCATCCACCTCCTTTTGTTGGTGCCAACATTCTGGGACACTATCCTCCTGCCCTAAATCACCCCAGGGCCAGTTACCAGATAACTGGGACCACCCCTATGGCCCAGAACCCATTGAAACTCACTTAGCTTGCCTACCCCACCTTGCCTGTTCCTTTTCCTGAAAACCACAATAAAGGCTCTGGCCCATGCTTTTCCTTAGCTCTTTCTGCCTCCTGACTGACCCTGGGCTTCCCCATATGGTCCTGCATGGCGTGGCATGCTCCCTTCTTTTGGGGGAACTGTGGGTAATAAACTCTTCTTTCAAGGCAGTTGTCTCTGTGTCTGTCATCGTACCATATCTGACTAAATCAAATCCTGGGTACATCTTAAGACACTGATGGCACATCTAGAAAGTGGAAGTGCTGAACCTAGAACCCAGGTCTTTATATTCCTAGCAGGGTTGTGTTTCTACAACATTATGTTCTTTATAAGTGTTATGTAAAATTGCATTTAAGGCTATTTTGAAATGTTAGGATATGGTAAAAAAAAAAAAAAAAAAGGGTTGACTTCTTTTTATAAAAGACAGCTAGTACACTTTATCAGAGCCTTGGCCTCAAATATTTTATTTTGCCTAATAGGACAATTTTTACTAAAATATTTGAATATTATGTAATTGTTATGCAAGATTTTGAGTAACTTAGAAACTTGTCAGCATGGAATTGAACGATAGGAAAAACCCATCACAGATTTTTCCATCCAAAACAAGAATCTTATTAAGGGTGATTTTCTTCAGTGTGTTGCATATAGTGAGAGAGGATGGAGACATGGCAGATACATGAGGAATGTTAGAAAATGTGAATAAATTCCTTCAATGAAGCAAAGGGTTAGTGCTGAGAAGAAATATCAGTGTCAATTATGCTTAGTCATTCCAAGCACCAGCCTCATCACTTTTGAAATGGTTTAATTTTTAAATTAGGTTTTTATTCAAATTGGAAATTCAGACATCTAGAGTTTCTGGAAAAAGAAACTTTCATGATGGGAGGTTGGTCAATGGTAAAGTTTTCTCTAGTATTTGACATTGAAGTACTTATACAATTTTATTTACATTTAATCAACTCATGGAAAACCGCACCAATGAAGAAATAAAAGAGCACCCAGATATCTTAAAGCAGCAAGAAATCCTTCACTTATCTTTTGCAATATATGTGCCTTTCTCCTCAACTTTTGTCTGCGCCATTAAGCTACTGTTATCATTTTTGTTTCTGCTACAATTAAACCTTAATTTTGTGCCTAACGTGTCAGCTTGTTTGCCAAGTGCTTTACCTGCATTTTCTCCTTTAGTTCTCACTACACTAGGTAAGAAAAGAACTACTATATTTACCCTATTTTTCAGATGATGGGACTGGCAATTAAGGAGTTTAAAAAACTGGCTAAAAAAATGGTTATGAAGAACCTAGGGGCAGGACAGGAATAAAGACGCAGACGTAGAGAATGGACTTGAGGACATGGGGAGGGGGAAGGGTAAGCTGGGACGAAGTGAGAGAGTGGCATGGACTTATGTATACACTACCAAATGTAAAATAGATAGCTAGTGGGAAGCAGCTGCATAGCACAGGGAGACCAGCTCGGTGCTTTGTGTCCACCTAGATGGGTGGGATAGGGAGGGTGGGAGGGAGACGCAAGAGGGAGGAGATATGGGGATATATGTATATGTATAGCTGATTCACTTTGTTACAAAGCAGAAACTAACACACCATTGTAAAGCAATTATACTCCAATAAAGACGTTAAAAAAAGAAAACAAAACTTGCTAAGGTCGCATGTCTAGTAAGTGATCTGAAAGCAAAGCCCATGTGTTTAAGCTTTATGCCAGTTTCCTCAAATTAATCTTATCCAAGCATCTGAGCAAAAACCAGAGAACAAGATACTCTCAACTGTGCCGCTAGCCGTATGTGCCTATTTAAATTTAAATTACTTGAAATTAAGTATAATTAAAAAGCGAGTTTTCCAGCTACACTAGCCATACTTCAAGTTTTCAATAGCTATATATGGCTTATGGCTACTGAGTTGGACAATAAGCTATAGAACATTTTCATCATCGCAGAAAATTCTCTTGGACAGAGCTGGTCTGGAAGCATACTGGCTGTGGGTGTGAGGGGTGGTGAGAGAGAGATTTGGAGGTGTTGTTTGGAGAAGAGAAATTCAAATAACACAACACATTAGAATTGTCTGTTTTGTTCTTAAATAGCAAATTAGGGAGACAGTTAAGGTGAGAATTGCAGGTCAATACAGTGAGATTGTCTTCTGGTCTTATCCTTTGCTGGGGAGTGGCCCAGAGAAGTAAGATGACTTCCCAATTATGGAATGTCTGGGTGCCAATGAGAACACTGAAATGTGACTGTTCTATATCTTATTAATAATGTCAGGATATTAATCTATTTTTGTTTCCACAGGACAGGTAAATACCTGTGGGGAAGGTAAAGTTATGCTTCTTTAGTTTAACACATTGTCTTCTATTTCCTTTCATGGAGGAATATTTTTCCTACCTTTTCACCCCTCCATTTCTTGCCAAGGAGAATGCAAGGTATCCACATTTCTGGAAAAGATAATGTGAAGTCAGAGACCTACCTCCCATGACATCACCTTTTATGGTTCTCCCAGAGAAAATCAGCATTGGGTCAAAGGAGAGTTGTGCATTTGACAGTGCTACTCCAATAATCATGTGTACTCCATAGCTCAGATGGCATGACTCCAAAACCATGACCTAATTTCAGAAGTAGACTGATTAGCATCTCAGTGGCCCCAAATCACACCTCTTCTTACTCACAATCCTAAAAAATATTTTCCAGGTAGCTATATGAGAAAAATAATATAGAGTAGAACATATGGTACACCCCCTGTGAGATCTTAGGCAATTAATTATAATTAAGTTTTTCAGTCTTACCTAGTGTAGAAATGAGGATGTTAGTACTTAATTCATAAAATGATGTTAAGATTGAATGGGATAAAGTATGTAAATATCTTGGCGTAGTGCAAGGCACATAAGATGTCCTCAAAAAGACTGGTTAAAAATTATAGTAATATTATATCCTCATAAAGTTAATTTAATGTGTACCCACAGGTTGTCAGGCAGCTGACCATCACTCTGCCCCAAGACCACATACCCTAGTATCACTGAGTCTGATGGCCTCAAAGGCAAAGTTGACCCCAGAGCCCATCATTTCCACCACTACCTGCTGGATGGGCTTCTTGAAGTTCTGAGGGTTGCGACAATCAGTGACCCCCTAATGCTCTTGCCTGGGGAAATTTCTCCTCATTGATGTCAACTCTTATGATCCCAGAAGCAACAAGGCTTTGCATGCCATAACAATGGCTGAATAGATTCCTCCAAGTCCAAAGACCATGTAGGGAGAGGGGGGGTGACCTACAAGTTTAGAAGATAAACTTCTATTAGTCATTCAAAGCTGATGCTCCTGTGTTAATAGGAAAGAAAAAAGTCACTTTGGTTTTATCTCCGGTAGGAGAAGCTCTCTGACTTCATGGCTCCCTGAATGTTGATAGAGTCATGGAAAAACAACACAAAAGTATATTCTTACCTTTGCAGTGTTAAACATAGGTCCAAAGCCTGTAGGCACCTCACAGCTTATGATACAGACTTTATCCTTGGGAGCAGCAGCATCAATTTTACCCACTGCAGTTTCACGCCTAACAGTATATTCAGTGAATGTGCTAGTGCCATAAAGATGATAAATCTGCCTTCCTCTGCAGGTAAATCTGGTTCCATCTAACATTAATCCATTTGGAGAAAGAATACTGCTTCACAGATATATAAATTGACAAGGAGAGAAATATAGGATTTTAGCTCCCAGTCAATACGTGCACCAGTGAAAGCAAATTAGATGAAAGGAGGTCAAGGGAATTGGAGCTAACTTTCCTTCAAGCATAAATTGCTCTTGAGGCACCCGCAGGAGCCACAGTCTCTGGAAGAGGGGACATTAAGACTTTATCTCCTAAGGAAAGAAGATCAAAGAAAGTGATTATCAGCTTGGGTGGGGGCATGGAATGTGATAAATACCATATTTATTGATAGGAAATTGTTTATACTAGATATTATCAGTTTGTTGTAATGATAGTTATTATTTTTGAAATTAATTATCATTTTGCTTTAGAATAGAAACAGATCAATTTTAATGCAAATGGACCTTGAAAATACAAAATAAAAATTAAAAGTTTGTCTCTAATAACATTGAAGTTCAAAAGTAATAGCAAGCTAAGTCTAAGAATGACACCAATATTTGTGGTATGAAGCTTATCTAGTTTGGTTAGTGTTCTATCCCAGGAGCTTAGCAGAGTGTTGTACCTAGTATGTGCTTAATTAATATTTGTTGAAAGAATGAATTAATACTCTAGTGTTAATGCTAGAATTAGTATTCATTTTGAGATATTATAGTATTGATTAAGAGCCCAGAATTTGAGGTAAGGAAGCCTGTGTTTTAACCCTAACTCTGCCATTAAGTTACTAAATCAACTGAAGATAAGATAATTAATTTGCCAAAGCTTCTATTTCTTCATACATAAAAGGTGCACCAAATATCTCTGACATATGTTCATTGTTAAAATAATCGTTGTTAGAATAATAATGCCTCCTTCTGACAATTTAAAGGATTATCATGTGCACGTGTGTGTGTGTGCATGAGCATACGTAGAAAAAAAGCTCTTAATCATACATACTTTTTTAGCTCCCACATGCTGGCAACTAAGAGTTCACACGCTGCAGCCCGCATGCCACAACTAAGACACAGCACAGCCAAATAAATAAATAATTTTAAAAAGACATTTGTAATTTAGATTCAGTGACTATTTCATGTGGGAAGTAAAAATTTTCACTTCAAATTTTTCATTCAAGAAATATTATTACTCCTTGTAATTCAGCCTTGAGTATTTCTTGTAAGTCAGGCCTGTGAGCAACACATTAACTCAGTCTTTTAAAAATCTATGAATGTATTTCACCTTCACGTTTGAAAGATAGTTTAGTTGGATTTTTGGCTGGCAGTTTTTTTCTTTTAAGCACTTTAAATACTGCCCTCTGGAATTCATTGTTTCTGATTTTTTTTTTTTTTTTGATAATAAAATAAATGAGTTTATCTCAAAGCCACACTGTGAGAAGATGGTGAGAAGTCACCCTCTGTGCATTCAAATTATGCTCACTGGCTAGACTGGCCCACGCAATGTGCACCAGATGATAGAGCTGCCAGCAATGTCGGGGACTGCGCATTCCCTAGCCCCCTACCCATTTTTTTTTTTCACACATACACGCTGTATTTTATTTTTACAAGAGATAAATAGACTGACACCAAGCATTGTACATGGATGACCACAACAAAAGCAACAATGATTGCAATTACCAAACATGAAACACACTCATACTATGTCATAATATTGACATTCAGTCCAGTAATCCTCCACTGTAACAGCTCCTTTACTTTGCAGTGAAAATTGATTTGTATATTCTTTGCCTCTGAGTCCTTGTGGGATTTTTTTTTTTAATTCAGACAGAAAGTCACAAAAATTATACTCATCCTCATCAGTTCACTCAGTCCCATGTAATTAATTTTTTTTTTTATCTTGATCTTTTGTTAGCACTTTTATGAGTTCATCAGTTTTTCATTAGAGTTCTGAAAATGCTTATTCATTCAGTTCAGCAGTACAGTCACTTACCAGAAACCTGTACTTGTCAGAGTCTTTTCCATGAATTTCTTGAAGATGAAACCCTTTTATAAGAACATATTTGCAAAAGCATCAGAGTACACCCAGAACTGTCTGTAAATGACAAAAGACTTAAAAATGACCACAGTTAAAGATTTGATGAAAGTTCATAATAATGCAGTTGACAAGAAAATTAGTTATTTCTGAGATATACATTTTAAAGTAATAACTAGGATTATTACTTATAACATTATACCAGAACATATAAGATTTTTAGAAATTTCATGTAATGGCTGAAACATTTATATTAACATATTTCCATACATATTTCCATACAAATACAAATATAAGATTTTTAGAAATTTCATGTAATGTCTGAAACATTTATATTAACATATTTCCATACAAATAACCCAATGAAAGTTTAGTATTAGTTGTTTTGTTTGTTTGTTTTTTATACTGCAGGTTCTTATTAGGCATCAATTTTATACACATCAGTGTATACATGTCAATCCCAATCGCCCAATTCAGCACACCACCATCCCCACCCCACCGCAGTTTTCCCCCCTTGGTGTCCATATGTCCATTCTCT
Source organism: Balaenoptera borealis (assembly GCF_965194805.1). Classification (NCBI taxonomy): domain Eukaryota; kingdom Metazoa; phylum Chordata; class Mammalia; order Artiodactyla; family Balaenopteridae; genus Balaenoptera; species Balaenoptera borealis. The sequence goes on from NC_138861.1 coordinate 19,636,258, forward strand.
ACATCTGTGTCTCAACTTCTGCCCTGCAAACCGGCTCATCTGTACCATTTTTCCAGGTTCCACATACATGCATTAATATATGATATTTGTTTTTCTCTTTCTGACTTACTTCACTCTGTATGACAGTCTCTAGATCCATCCACTTCTCAACAAATGACTCAATTTCGTTCCTTTTTATGGCTGAGTAATATTCCATTGTATATATGTACCACAACTTCTTTATCCATTCGTCTGTTGATGGGCATTTAGGTTGCTTCCATGACCTGGCTATTGTAAATAGTGCTGCACTGAACATTCGGGTGCATGTGTCTTTTTGAATTATGGTTTTCTCTGGGTATATGCCCAGTAGTGGGATTGCTGGGTCATATGGTAATTCTACTTTTAGTTTTTTAAGGAACCTCCATATTGTTCTCCATAGTGGCTGTATCAATTTACATTCCCACCAACAGTGCAGGAGGGTTCCCTTTTCTCCACACCCTCTCCAGCATTTGTTGTTTGTAGATTTTCTGATGATGCACATTCTAACAGGAGTGAGGTGATACCTCATTGTAGTTTTGATTTGCATTTCTCTAATAATTAGTGATGTTGAGCATCTTTTCATGTGCTTCGTGGCCGTCTGTATGTCTTCTTTGGAGAAATGTCTGTGTAGGTCTTCTGCCCATTTTTGGATTGGGGTGTTTGTTTCTTTAATATTGAGCTGAATGAGCTGTTTGTATATTTTGGAGATTAATCCTTTGTCTGTTGATTCATTTGCAAATATTTCCTCCCATTCTGAGGGTTGTCTTTTCATCTTGTTTATGGTTTCCTTTGCTGTGCAAAAGCTTTGAAGTTTCATTAGGTCCCATTTGTTTATTTTTGTTTTTATTTCCATTCCTCTAGGAGGTGGATCAAAAAATATCTTGCTGTGATTTATGTCAAAGAGTGTTCTTCCTATGTTTTCCTCTAAGAGTTTTATAGTGTCCAGTCTTATATTTAGGTCTCTAATCCATTTTGAGTTTATTTTTGTGTATGGTGTTAGGGAGTATTCTAATTTCATTCTTTTACATGTAGCTGTCCAGTTTTCCCAGCACCACTTATTGAAGAGACTGTCTTTTCTCCATTGTATATCTTTGCCTCCTTTGTCATAGATTAGTTGACCATAGGTACGTGGGTTAATCTCTGGGCTTTCTATCTTGTTCCATTGATCTATGTTTCTGTTTTTGTGCCAGTACCATATTGTCTTGATTACTGTAGCTTTGTAGTATAGTCTGAAGTCAGGGAGTCTGATTCCTCCAGCTCCATTTTTTTCCCTCAAGACTGTTTTGGCTATTCAGGGTCTTTTGTGTCTCCATACAAATTTTAAGATGATTTGTTCTAGCTCCGTAAAAAATGCCATTGGTAATTTGGTAGGGATTGCATTGAATCTGTAGATTGCTTTGGGTAGTATACTCATTTTCACAATGTTGATTCTTCCAATCCAAGAACATGGTATATCTCTCCATCTGTTGGTATCATCTTTAATTTCTTTCATCAGTGTCTTATAGTTTTCTGCATACAGGTGTTTTGTCTCCCTAGGTAGGTTTATTCCTAGGTATTTTATTCTTTTTGGTGCAATGGTAAATGGGAGTGTTTCCATAATTTCTCTTTCCGATTTTTCATCATTAGTGTATAGGAATGCAAGAGATTTCTGTGCATTAATTTTGTATCCTGCAACTTTACCATATTCATTAATTAGCTCTAGCAGTTTTCTGGTGGCATTTTTAGGATTCTCTATGTATAGTATCACGTCATCCGCAAACAGTGACAGTTTTACTTCTTCTTTTCCAATTTGTATTCCTTTTATTTCTTTTTCTTCTCTGATTGCCATGGCTAAGACTTCCAGAACTATGTTGAATAATAGTGGTGAGAGTGGACATCCTTGTCTCGTTCCTGATCTTAGAGGAAATGGTTTCAGTTTTTCACCATTGAGAATGATGTTTGCTGTGGGTTTGTCATATATGGCCTTTATTATGTTGAGGTTGGTTCCCTCTATGCCCACTTTCTGGAGAGTTTTTATCAGAAATGGGTGTTGAATTTTGTCAAAAGCTTTTTCTGCATCTGTTGAGATGATCATATGGTTTTTCTTCTTCAATTTGTTAATATGGTGTATCACATTGATTGATTTGCGTATATTGAAGAATCCTTGCATCCCTGAGATAAATCCCACTTGATCGTGGTGTATGATCCTTTTAATGTGTTGTTGGATTCTGTTTGCTAGTATTTTGTTGAGGATTTTTGCATCTATATTCATCAGTGATATTGGTCTGTAATTTTCTTTTTTTTGTAGTGTCTTTGTCTGGTTTTGGTATCAGGGTGATGGTGGCCTCATAGAATGAGTTTGGGAGTGTTCCTTCCTCTGCAATTTTTTGGAAGAGTTTGAGAAGGATAGGTGTTAGCTCTTCTCTAAATGTTTGATAGAATTCACCTGTGAAGCCATCTGGTCCTGGACTTTTGTTTGTGGGAAGATTTTTAATCACAGTTTCAATTTCATTACTTGTGATTGGTCTGTTCATATTTTCTGTTTCTTCTTGGTTCAGTCTTGGAAGGTTATACCTTTCTAAGAATTTGTCCATTTCTTCCAGGTTGTCCATTTTATTGGCATAAAGTTGCTTGTAGTAGTCTCTTAGGATGCCTTGTATTTTTGCGGTGTCTGTTGTAACTTCTCCTTTTTCATTTCTGATTTTATTGATTTGAGTCCTCTCCCTCTTTTTCTTGATGAGTCTGGCTAATGGCTTATCAATTTTGTTTATCTTCTCAAAGAACCAACTTTTAGTTTTATTGATCTTTGCTATTGTTTTCTTTGTTTCTATTTCATTTATTTCTGCTCTGATCTTTATGATTTCTTTCCTTCTGCTAACTTTGGGTTTTGTTTGTTCTTCTTTCTCTAGTTTCTTTAGGTGTAAGGTTAGATTGTTTACTTGAGATTTTTCTTGTTTCTTCAGGTAGGCTTGTATAGCTATAAACTTCCCTCTTAGAACTGCTTTTGCTGCATCCCATAGGTTTTGGATCATCGTGTTTTCATTGTCATTTGTCTCTAGGTATTTTTTGATTTCCTCTTTGATTTCTTCAGTGATCTCTTGGTTATTTAGTAACGTATTGTTTAGCCTCCATGTGTTTTTTTTTTTTACGTTTTTTTCCCTGTAATTGATTTCTAATCTCATAGCGTTGTGGTCAGAAAAGATGCTTGATATGATTTCAATTTTCTTAAATTTACTGAGGCTTGATTTGTGACCCAAGATGTGATCTATCCTGGAGAATGTTCCGTGCGCACTTGAGAAGAACGTGTAATCTGCTGTTTTTGGATGGAATGTCCTATAAATATCAATTAAATCTATCTGGTCTATTGTGTCATTTAAAGCTTCGGTTTCCTTATTTATTTTCATTTTGGATGATCTGTCCATTGGTGTAAGTGAGGTGTTAAAGTCCCCCACTATTATTGTGGTACTGTCGATTTCCTCTTTTATAGCTGTTAGCAGTTGCCTTATGTATTGAGGTGCTCCTATGTTGGGTGCATATATATTTATAATTGTTATATCTTCTTCTTGGATTGCTCCCTTGATCATTATGTAGTGTCCTTCTTTGTCTCTTGTAATATTCTTTATTTTAAAGTTTATTTTATCTGATATGAGTATAGCTACTCCAGCTTTCTTTTGATTTCCATTTGCATGGAATATCTTTTTCCATCCCCTCACTTTCAGTCTGTATGTGTCCCTAGGTCTAAAGTGGGTCTCTTGTAGACAGCATATATATGGGTCTTGTTTTTGTATCCATTCAGGAAGCCTGTGTCTTTTGATTGGAGCATTTAATCCATTTATGTTTAAGGTAATTATTGATATGTATGTTCCTATGACCATTTTCTTAATTGTTTTGTGTTTGTTTTTGTAGATCCTTTTCTTCTCTTGTGTTTCCCACTTAGAGAAGTTCCTTTAAATTTGTTGTAGAGCTGGTTTGGTGGTGCTGAATCTCTTAGCTTTTGCTTGTCTGTAAAGCTTTTGATTTCTCCATCGTATGTGAATGAGATCCTTGCTGGGTAGAGTAATCTTGGTTGTAGGTTCTTTCCTTTCATCACTTTAAGTATATCATGCCACTCCCTTCTGGCTTGCAGAGTTTCTGCTGAGAAATCAGCTGTTAACCTTATGGGAGTTCCCTTGTATGTTATTTGTCGTTTTTCCCTTGCTGCTTTCAATAATTTTTCTTTGTCTTTAATTTTTGCCAATTTGATTACTATGTGTCTCAGCGTGTTTCTCCTTGGGTTTATCCTGTATGGGACTCTCTGTGCTTCCTGGACTTGGGTGGCTATTTCCTTTCCCATGTTAGGGAAGTTTTCGACTGCAGTCTCTTCAAATATTTTCTCTGGTCCTTTCTCTCTCTCTTCTCCTTCTGGGACCCCTCTAATGCGAATGTTGTTGCATTTAATGTTGTCCCAGAGGTCTCTTAGGCTGTCTTCATTTCTTTTCATTCTTTTTTCTTTAGTCTGTTCTGCAGCAGTGAATTCCACCATTCTGTCTTCCAGGTCACTTATCCGTTCTTCTGCCTCAGTTATTCTGCTCTTGATTCCTTCTAGTGTAGTTTTCATTTCAGTTATTGAATTGGTCATCTCTGTTTGTTTGTTCTTTAATTCTTCTAGGTCTTCGTTAATCATTTCTTGCATCTTCTCGATCTTTGCCTCCATTCTTATTCCGAGGTCCTGGATCATCTTCACTATCATTATTCTGAATTCTTTTTCTGGAAGGTTGCCTATCTGCACTTCATTTAGTTGTTTTTCTGGGTTTTTTTCTTGTTCCTTCATCTGGTACATAGCCCTCTGCCTTTTCATCTTGTCTGTCTTTCTGTAACTGCGGTTTTTGGTCCACAGGCTGCAGGATTGTAGTTTTTCTTGCTTCTGCTGTCTGCCCTCTGGTGGTTGAGGCTATCTAAGAGGCTTGATGGGAGGCTCTGGTGGTGGGTAGAGCTGACTGTTGCTGTGGCGGTCAGAGCTCAGTAAAACTTTAATCCACTTGACTGTTGATGGGTGGGGCTGGGTTCCCTCCCTGTTGGTTGTTTTGCCTGAGGCAACCCAACACTGGAGCCTACCTGGGCTCTTTGGTGGGGTTAATGGCAGACTCTGGGAGGGCTCACGCCAAGGAGCACTTCCCAGAACCTCCGCTGCCAGTGTCCTTGTCCCCACGGTGAAACAGAGCCACCCCCCGCCTCTGCAGGAGACCCCCCAACACCAGCAGGTAGGTCTGGTTCAGTCTCCCCCAGGGTCACTGCTCCTTCCCCTGGGTCCTGATGGCGCACACTACTTTGTGTGTGCCCTCCAAGAGTGGGGTCTCTGTTTCCCCCAGTCCTGTCGAAGTCCAGCAATCAATTCCCACTAGGCTTCAAAGTCTGATTCTCTAGGAATTCCTCCTCCCGTTGCCGGACCCCCAGGTTGGGAAGCCTGACGTGGGGCTCAGAACCTTCACTCCAGTGGGTGGACTTCTGTGGTATAAGTGTTCGCCAGTCTGTGAGTCACCCACCCAGCAGTTACGGGATTTGATTTTACTCTGATTGCGCCCCTCCTACCGTCTCACTGTGGCTTCTCCTCTGTCCTTGGATGTGGGGTATCCTCCTTGGTGAAGTCCAGGGTCTTCCTGTCAATGATTGTCCAGCAGCCAGTTGTGATTCTGGTGCTCTCGCAAGAGGGAGTGAGAGCACGTCCTTCTACTCCGCCATCTTGGTTAATCCCTCCCCCCTACCCATTTAAACACAACTTTCTTCCCATTATCAAGTCAATTTTTTCCTCCCCTTAAAGAAATCTTCCCTTCTTTGTTCCCACAGAGAACACAGGTCTTTTCTTTCCCTTTTTCTTCTAGAATCTGCTCAGCTTTAGCAGGAGGTTTCCATTCAGTTGCCTGGCATATTCCCTCAGCAAATATTTATGGAGCAATTCCTATGTGCTGCATGCTGCTGCAGTACCAGGAATACAGCAATGGGCTGTTTCTGATATTAATTGTTAGTCTTATTGGGGTTCCTTTTTATGTGATGTGTCATTTTTCTCATGCTTCTTTCAAGATTTTGTCTTTATATTTGTCTTTGAACACAGACTTTGGCTATGAATATGTCTAGCTGTGGATCTCTGCGTTTATCATACTTGAAATTCATTGAGCTTCTTGGATATGTAGATTAACATTTTCCAGCATATTTGGTAATGTTTTCAGCAGTTAATTCTTTCAATTTTTTTTTGCTTCCTTTTCTCTCTCTTCTGAGACACCCATTATGTATATGTTGATATGCTTAATAGCATACCACAGGTCTCTGAGGGTCTCTTTGTTTTTCTTTATTCATTTTTCTTTTTGTTCTTCAGATTGTATAATCTCTAACGATCTATCTTAAAGTTTACTGATTTCTTCTGCCAGCTCAAATCTACTCCAGTGAGCACCTCCAGTGAAATTTTCATTTTGGCGATCATACTTTTCAACTCCATTTGGTTCTTTTTTTAAAAAAATGTCTACTTTGTTGATTTTCACTTTTTGATGAGTCATTGTCATCATGCTTTCTTTTAATTATATCAATATGATTTTCTTTAGTTTTTTGAATATATTTATAATAGCTGATCTCAAGTATTTGTCTGCTAAGTCTAATCTCTGGGACGTCTCAAGTGTAATTTTGATTGTCTTTTCTTTTTCTTGTTTAAGGGTCACACCTTCCTGTTTCTTTATATGTCTTGTAATATTATGCTCAAAACTGGATATTTTCGATAATATATTGCAGCATCTCTGGATTCTGATTAGTTTCCCCTTCCTCCTCCATTCCCATTGGGGCTTGTTGATGTTGTTGTTTTTGTTAGTTTGTTTAGTGGCTTACATAGACTAATTCTATGAAGTCTATTTCCCTCTCCCCCACTCTCCACCATTGTGTAGTCTCTGATGTCATGTTCAGGTTTTCACCTTTTTCCTTTGGTTTCATTTTTAAATAAAATAAAACCTAAAAGTTACCCTTGGATCAGCATGGCTTACTATTTGACTAGTGCTTGATCAGAGATTGTGCTCAAGCTCCTTGAGCCAGTAAGGCCTGTATTCTTTGCGATGAATCTGCATATATCTTGGGGAATGCTTTCAAGACTTCCCCATGTTCACCCAGTGACTAGTAGCTCTCAAGTACCCACTCTGGTTGCTCCTGAGTGGGAGCAGCCTTAGTGCATGCCCACAGCCTTCTGGGACAAATGTGATCTTAGCAGGACCTCTTTTAACTGTTTCTTTCCGCAGTTCTGTGTTAAAGTTGCTGCTACTAGTTTCATGGAGCTTTTAGCCTTCTTTTATTTGCTCATCACTAAGACCTCTATTATTTTTTTTTATAAATTTATTTATTTATTTATTTTGGCTGCGTTGGGTCTTCATTGCTGTGTACAGGCTTTCTCTAGTTGTGGCAAGTGGGGGCTACTCTTCGTTATGCTGTGCGGGCTTCTCATTGCTGTGGCTTCTCTTGTTGCAGAGCTCGGGCTCTAGCCACACGGGCTTCAGTAGTTGTGGCACGCAGGCTCAGTAGTTTTGGCTCACGGGCTCTAGAGCGCAGGCTCAGTAGTTGTGGCGCACGGGCTTATTTGCTCCGCGGCATGTGGGATCTTCCTGAACCAGGGCTCGAACCCGTGTCCCCTGCATTGGCAGGTGCATTCTTAACCACTGCGCCACCAGGTAAGCCCAGACCTCTATTGTTTTTGACAATGCCTTAAGGCCTGAGTTCCTCCACACTGTCTTCCCAATAAAGTCTGCCCACTCAATAGAACTGCAGTTGCCAGTTCTCCTTTCTTGCCTTCCCCTTAGTTAGATTTTCTACACTACTACATCAGAGTTAGGAGTGAGGGTAGTGAGCCAGCAAATGGTATCCTGAGTTCTTCTCATCTTGCCCTCCAGTGTGGAGCCTAGCAGTGAAAGCTGGGGAGGAAAAGGGAGGTTATCTGGGTCCCAGTAATCTAGGTTGGCCACGTCTGCAGTAGAGCCTCTATGGATGGGAGCCAGGTGTGGGAAGAGAGCCTCTGCCTTCTCAGCCCCTGGGGATAGAGTGTCTGATCTACTATATAACTGCATGTCAGAAATACTATATAACTGTGAAAAAAATAAGAAGCTTACGGTCAATAATTGCCTGTGTTAACTTCCATAATGTTTAAAAACAAAAGTGTAGGGACTTCTCTGGTGGTGCAGTGGCTAAGAATCCGCCTGCCTATGCAGAGGACATGGGTTCAATCCCTGGTCCAGGAAGATACCACATGCCGTGGAGCAACTAAGCCCGTTCGCCACAACTACTGAGCCTGCACTCTAGAGCCTGCGCGGCACCACTACTGAAGCCCATGCACGTAGAGCCCATGCTCCGCAACAAGAGAAGCCAACATAATGAGAAGCCCACGGACTGCAATGAAGATTAGCTCCCACTCACCACAAGTAGAGAAAGCCCGTACGCAGCAAGGAAGACCCAACGTAGCCAAAAAAAAAAAAATCCCAGAAAACCAAAAGTGTATCTAAAACATTTGATGACATTTCAGTATTTATCTATATTTGTGCCACTTTAACAAAATGAAATGATTTTTGCTATTATGTATGGTCCTATAGATCTAAGTATAAATTGGAGAGAGCCTTAATTATTTTTCAGTAGAAAAAATGCCATTTGTTCTCCTAAACTTATACAATTATTATAAACACATATATCCACATCCACACCTGCTAAAAGTCTCATTTATATTTACATTAATTCGAACTTCACCAGCCTTAGTTGGATCAACTTCAATCTCTTCAATGGATGGGGGAGCATTTGCTGTCCAGGCAATGGCTGCCTGGATGTGATAATCTATTTTAAAAAAACATAAAATGGTGGGACTTCCCTGGTGGCGCAGTGTTTAAGAATCCACCTGCCAATGCGGGGGACACGAGTTCAAGCCCTGGTCCGGGAAGATCCCACATGCCGCGTAGCAACTAAACCTTTGTGCAACAACTACTGAGCCTGCACTCTAGAGTCCGCGAGCCACAACTACTGAGCCTGCATGCCACAACTACTAAAGCCCGCAGGCCTATAGCCTGTGCTCTGCAACAAGAGAAGCCACCGCAATGAGAAGCCCGTGTACTGCAATGAAGAGTAGCCCCCACTCGCTGCAACTAGAGAAAGCCTGCATGCAGCAATGAAGACTCAACGCTGCCATAAATAAATAAATAAATTTATTTTTAAAAAAACATAAAAAAAGATAAAATGGTGAAATGGGCTTATTGCTATTAAACAAAAATTGGATGAAATATGTAGTTAAATTCACTTCTACTATGCTAACTGGTCATTCTGGTTATCTCACTTTGAAATGCAGATAATCTACTTCATTCATTGAAAGCAATAGCATATATACATGTGAATATATATAATATAAAATGTTGTAATGTGAAATCAGTGATATCTATCAATTTAGCTATCTGTAGAGAAAAGTAAGCCTATGTATATACCTCTCATATATCTCATGTCATTCTATGATATTGGTACATAGATAGTCTTTATTTAAAAATTGTTTTATCCCAGGCATCTGATTGATATACTTTACTCTTAAAGGATTTCTTTCATTCCAAATGGCCCGAGAAGTTAATCTTAGCCAACTGATCTATGGAGCACAGTTCAGTTTATAGAGTCTAAATTTCTGCATTATATGTCCTAATATTAATCATTTATTTAAAATAGGGACAATTATAATTCTTCATGTAAAGAAAATTATAAGAAAAGTTGGATGTTACTTTGGTTATAGGACAAAAGAAACAATATTAGTTTTCTTCTTTAGTCAAATTCATTCTTGTAAAACATCATGAGGAACATTTTATCTTATCTTGGCACTTAGTTCCTGTGTCTTATAGCTCGTATTCATTTATTGCATTTTTATTTTTAAATCTCTGTACAGTTCAAGCTTAGATATTTATCTATCGATTTTTTCCGTATGTTAGTAGGTGGCTGCAACTGGAGGATGATTTTAGTTTTATAGAAGGATATTTTTACTTTACAGAATGATTGATTAAGATGTTTCTTTAAATAATAATTGTTCTTATTTTATCACAGTTATGCTCTTATTTCTTAAAAATTGACTTACAGTTTACCAGGAATACTTCCATTGTGTAAAACATGGTGCACGTGTATTCCCATGGCAACTTCAACACAGCCTTAGATAATAAAGTTTCACCCACTAGTAAGATCATACACAGGACTACATTTCAAGAGTAAACCATGCCTTACTTTGCCGGCTATTTCTGTGGAGAGTTTAGCTTGCTCCATCATTCCCTTTGACTGGTGCAGAAGTGAGAACTTTTGTCTCTTCCCCTCACCAGTCCAGACTGAGTATGACATTGTTCTCAGACCTCAGCGTGATTCATAGCCATTACACACCAATCAGGGATGGAGAGATGAAGGGAGTGGAGAAATGAAAAACTGAGGGAGACAGGGGGAAGGAAAATGAAAGATATAAAATGGGGAGGTGAAGGATGAGGATGAGAACAATTTAAAGAGAAAGGAAGGAGGATTTTTGAAAGGAAAAAATGAAAGTAAATGGGGGTTTTAGAAGGAAAAATAAAAGAGATAAAGTAAAAATAACAAACTTTTCTTACAATGTATGTGGTGCTTTATGGTTTGGAAATTCTACATCCATAATCTCATTTTATTCTTAACCCAACCTCTAGACTAATTGTTCATATCATCCCTTTATTGATAAGGAGACTGAGTTTCACAAATATAATTTTAGCTACAGCTCAAATAAGATTTCTGATTTCAAATTCCATGATTTGGGGGGCCAAATAATGAAGAAAAATGTAAGAAATGATGAGAAGAGAGAGAAGTTTAGAAAGAATGGTAAAGATTGGTGAAAGATAGCAGGGAAAGAACATAAAAGAAAGAACAAAATTAAAGAGATTATTTAGAAAAGAACTGTGTTAGGACAGAAACCTAACTCAAACTGCAAAAATGGGTATTTAGTGGCTCAAGTAACCAAATAATCCACGTCATCTGGTTTTAGAAACAGAAGGATCTAGAGCAAGCTTTTTCAACCTTGATACTCAATCTGTAAATATGTATTTACTGGTTGCCTGCTGTTCCTCAGGTATTTTCTGTGTTGATGGAAATAGTGATGAGTAAAGATGCTGTAAATAAGACAGAGTATCTCTCCATCTCTGGTTGAAACCTGCCTCAATGTGGGCTTTATTTTAAAACTCACTTATTTTATCTCATTTTTCAATTTACCATTTTATCTTTTTGCCTCTTATTTTTATTTTAAATTTTCAATCTGTTCTTTTTCTTTAAGCTTACTTTTTTCTTTTCAAGGAAGAATTTTAAACAAATGTGACTTTATTGTTTTTTTGGAAAATTATACATGATCATTGCATAAAAAACAATTCATAGTAGTACAATTTGAAGGTAAGAATTAGCTGAAACTTCACAATACTAGCATAGTCACTATTGACTTTTGAGTGAATATCCTTTCAGAACATTTTCTTTCCTATTCTGTTCTGTTCTATTCCCCTCCCCTCCCCTCCCCTCCTCTCCCCTCCATTCCATTCCATTATATATCTATGGAGTCTATCTACATATGTATCTATAAAAAAGATAACTAGACTTACATAAATGGGATAATACTTAAATCAGTGTTTCTCAAAATGTGGCTTGGTGAGACCACCAGCATCGGAACACCCAGAATTAGTGGGATCTGCCTCTGAGCTAATGAATAGAATCCCCCTGTCTTGGATTTTAGACAGTCCACCTTAAACTTCCCATTTTAACCTTATTTTCTATTTTTTTATTAAGTAATATAAGTGCATAACAAAAATAAAATAGAACAGAAGGACCTATAATGAGAAAACAATTTACCATTTCCAACTTCACTAAACAGAGGTATACACACTTAAAATTTCCTGATTTTAGATCTTTTGGTAGTTACTCCATAGAATGAAGTAATATGCCTATACCTTATTTATTAATTTTAAACAAAATAATATATTGTGCAAGATGCAGCCAACTCTCTTTCTTCCTCTTCCTTAGAGCTTCTCATTATTATTTTTAGTTCTTCTACTGGTTACATTTATAATTTTAAATTGAAATGACGAAAATAAGATAATTTGTATTTCGTTCTCTCACTTTTTAATTCATATCCCAAGATAGGATGTCATATTTTTCAAGAAAAAACAATAATATGAATGAAAAAATGAAAGGACATGATAGAAAATAAGAATATTAGGAAAGTAATGGGTAGATCAGATGCGAGAAGAAGGGACTAAAGGGGTCAGGAGTGGTTTCTGCCTTTGCTGCTCATTTGCTTGCTCTGGGCACTCAACATGATCTCGTCTTCAGACATGGAAGCATAAAACCCTACCTATCAGGATAGTACAGTTTAGATTTATTACTTCTATCACACTACATTTGAAAATTACTGTTTTATGCCAATTTTAAACAAGTAGATTAGATAATGGAATAATCTCTCATGAATCCTCAGATAAATGTTATATTTTATAACATATTGTGGCTTATGTAATTTACAGCAATTTTTATAAAAATACACTAAGTTGAACACTTTATTCACTTTTCCAAAACTATTACAAAATTATTTCTTTTGAAAACTGTGATGATTTGAACGTTCTTTGTGATGCTGAAGCATTTAATTATTCAGGTTTTCTCACCTCTCACTTTACTTTGATTGTGTTTTGATCAGTCCAGATAGGAGGTGAGATGGAATTTCAGGTTAAATTAAGTTTTGTTCAGTCTATTTGAGAAACAAAAATAATAATACCCCAATGTCTCTCTGATTTTTTATTTTATTCATTTCTTTATTCATCAACTTTTAAAATTGTGTCTATTAATATATGCCACACCTTGGGCTAGTCAATGGAGAATAAAAAGGTTAGTAAGAAAGTCATGGTGGGTACAGATGAACCAGTTTGCAAGGCAGAAATAGAGACACAGATGTAGAGAACAAACGTATGGACACCAAGGGGGGAAAGCGGGGGCAGGTGGTGCTGGTGGGATGAATTGGGAGGTTGGGATTGACATATATACACCAATATGTATAAAATAGATAACTAATAAGAACCTGCTGTATAAAAAAATAAATAAAATAAAATTCAAAAGGCAAAAAAAACGAAAGTCATGGTGGGGACTTCCCTGGTAGTCCAGAGGGTAAGACTCCACACTCCCAATGCAGGGGGCCCAGGTTCGATTCCTGGTCGGGGAACTGGATCCTATATGTATGCCACGACTAAGAGTTCGTATGCAGCAACTAAGCGTCCGCATGCTGCCACTAAAGATCCCTCATGCTGCAGCGAAGATCCTGCGTGCCACAACTAAGACCTGGCACAGCCAAAATAAATAAATAAATATATTTTTTAAAAGTCATGGTGGATCCTCATCACAGACCTTTTTACAGGTTTTTATCTGAACTTGAGCCAATGTAAACTTGTGATTCAGGAGCTGTCTGTCTCAGTGTTTCCTCATCTGTGTAAGCATAGGTTGCATTAGATGACCTATGAGGAATAGTATCTTATTTTACTATTTGTATTAATGAATCTTATGCAAATATAGGCACTCAATGATTGAATCACTGATACTTTTCTTTTTTTTTTTAGTTTCTTCATTAAATAGAACAATAGCTGGTAGAGCAATTTTATCCAATTTATTATCCCTTTTCCTTGTAGCTTCAAGTGCTGTCGTTCTCTGTATTAGTCTCTTTTAGCCTTTCGATCAAATTTTGTTAGTAGTTTCCATCCAACTCCTCCTTTTCTTGACAAATATTTATTGAGCACCTACTATATTTCTAGCCACACATAGAGCTGAGGGAAGTTTCAAGCAGAGGAAACCATTGCAAAAACTTGAGGTGTTAATGAGCTTGGCACATTTAAGGAATTGAAAGAATGTCCTGGAGCTCTTGTAGAATGAGCAAGCAACAACATGGTGGGAAGTGAGATGGCCAAGGTAGGAACTTCTTTGGTACAAGCACCAGGCTGACAATGTGTAGGCATCCCAGGGAGCACTCCCCATACAGTAAGACTTTAGATTGCTTACTCTAGAACCTGCATCTAATTATTTGTTTATGGACTCCTGCATCTTTTCATGCTGTTAAATACATTGTACCTTTTTTTTTTTTTCTTGAATTGTTTTGCACTTTTCAGTAGAGAATTTGAGTAGGGTCTTGTCCTGGCCTTCCTCATTTACTTTTATCCCGTTTGTTACAAAAGGATAAAAAAAATAATACCCTAGTATTCCTGTGGATTTTGTTTTGTCAACTATTCATTTTGTTCCAGGAGGTTGCCTACATTATATATATAGTGCCTAACATTACATATAAACTTACAAATTACAGTTCACAGAAGTCTTAGGTAATTAAGAAAGTTGAAATCATAGGATCAGGGACTTAGACACAGACAGGAATGGTGTAAGAAGATACTATAAATTGTGTATTATTTGCACTCCGTAGTCAAATTTGACCAGGTCTTAATCTCTAGATTTGTTTTTTTAATTTACAATTTCAACCATTTTTAAAAATTTTTATTTATTTTTATTTATTTATTTGGCTGTGTTGGGTCTCTGCTGGCGGTGCGTGGGCTTCTCATTGCGGTGGCTTCTCTTGTTGCTAAGCGCGGGCTCTAGGCTCACAGGCTCTAGAGCGCAGGCTCAGTAGTTGTGGCGCACACGCTTAGTTGCTCCGCGGCATGTGGGATCTTCCCAGACCAGGGCTCAAACACTTGTCCCCTGCATTGGCAGGCGGATTCTTTAACCACTGTGCCACCAGGGAAACCCTACCACAGACATTTTAAAGGCATACACACTTTAAAGAAAAATCCTCTAGGTCTGAACAGGGAGTTTCCATCCCTAGGGTTGTTAATAGCGAGGCCTTTCTACTCTAGGTTTATTTTTTAATCTGTTAAAAGCTGTTTGAGTTGGCTTTCAATTATATTAGCTCCTTGAAGTATTGCTTTCTATCAAGCAAGAGCACATAAATTAGCAGAGAGGGAAATTATTTTGTCATGAAATTATTGTGAAACTTTATTTTATGAAAATTCCCAGTTGATTCCCAAAATTGACTTTGCCACATTAATAGAATAGTCTTCTCCCATTATATATAATTATATATAAATCATTTATATATATATATATATATATATATATATATATATATATATAAATGTTGTGGGGAGCATAGTAGATGGAAGGCCACTCCCACAAATGATGACACTTCACTTCCTTCTGGTTGCTCCCAGGGATTCCTTTAATGCAGTGTTCAGTAAATTACAGCCCACAGTCAAATCTGGCCCGCTATCTGTTTTTGCAAATAAAACTTTATTGAAATGCAATCATGCTCATCCATTTATGCATTGCCTATGGCTGCTTTATGGTACAATGGCTGACTTGGGTAGTTGTGACAGAGGCCATATGGCATTCACAGCCTAACATATTTACTATTTGGCTGTGTTAGTTTCCTAGGACTACTGCAACAATGTAACATAAACTGGGTGATTTAAAACAACAGAAATTTATTGTCTGATAGTTCTGGAAGCTAGAAGTCCAAAATCAAGATGTCAGCAGGGACACGTTCCCTCTGAAAACTGTGGCGGTATTCCTTCCTTGCCCTCTCCTAGCTGCTGGTGGTTACTGGCAATGTTTGGCCACCATGACATCCTAGGTTCCTTGACTTGCAGCTGCCTAACACCAGTCTCTGACTTTATCAACACATGAATTCTCCCTGTGTGTCTCTGCCTTCACATGGCTGGCTTCTTCTTAGGACACCAGTCATGTGGGATTGGGGGCCCACTCTCCTACAGTATGACCTCATCTCAACTTAACTAATAACATCTGCAACTGTATTTCCAAACAAGGCCACGTTTTGAGATACTATGGCTTAGGACCTCAACATATCTTTTTAAATTTTTTTTCTAGAAGGGACACAATCTGGTGCTTAACACTGGCCTTTCAAGGGAAAGTTTGCCAACCCCTGGTGTATAGGGAAACTTTTTTGTTGGGGACACGCCATTGGCATGCCCAACATTTTTGTAAAACTACACTGTGGTATAAGTTTCTTCCCACTGAATCCTTCCTTCTCTCTCTCCTTTAACAGGCATTGGATCAGCATTGCATTTTGGAATCCCTTTCTGCCCATTTCAGCTCCTTTCCTCTTTATCCTTCACAAGTTTTTAACCAATGAATATCTAATTCTGTCTTGCTAACTACTTCTCAGAGGACCCTAAAAGACACATCCCTTAGGATTTTCAAAACAAAATTGAGGCATCTGGGAGATCAATGAACAATATTCTCAACATTTTCCAGCTCAGGGTATTTAAAAATCTTCATTGGTTCTGTCCAAAGGTAACTTATGGGTTATAAGTGGGTTTATATTGATTCTTTTGGCAGGTAGTTGGTTATCACTTTGGTAACACAGTGGTTTTAACACCCTTTGAAAGTAGAAAGCAAATATTAACACAAGGTTAAAAAAATTAGAGCCATCAAAAATTAAAACATCCTACATTAGGTAGTAAATTGGTGCAGAATCATTAATGAGAGATGAGGGAGACATTCTACATTTAATCCTAGTAACAGTCTGATTCCATTTTGGACATTTGACTGCTGACTGATTTTAAGCCCTCACCCATCCCTATTCCATTCTTGCCCCACATCTGATCAGTATTATAAGAAATCCTGAATACTCTCCTTTGGTTCTGGGGGAAAATCCAAACCACATGCCGTGACCTGCTCACCCTGATCCACCCCTTAACCACAATGAAGGTCAAAGCCAGTCACCCCACCTAGTTCTCTCAAGCCATTTTTGAAACTGCTTAAGAGCATGTCTGCTCTCTTCATAAAGCTTATGTTAGTAATAAATCTTTTCACACCCTCTTGGTACATATGTGACATCATCAGTGCACATTTGAACAGATTTTAGCTGAGAGGTTCACATTCCTAAAACAGGTTATTCACTAGGACCCTACATAATGCTTTGCTCCTTCCGCTGCCTATGCCTCTGTCACCAACGAAGATCCTGTTTCTCAGGATTATAGGGAAAAATACCCATGGCACAGCCAACTTAAGCCGGGGGTCCTTAAACCCTATAGAGCAAGCAGTGCTGTAGGGGAGGCCCTGAACCCTGACAATGCTCATATGAGACTCTCTGGAGGAAGAAACTCTAAATATAAATAGAGCAGAGAGGATTTCCTCAAAGTATAGCCAGTTACTACCAAAAAAGAGACATCCACAATTTGACCCAATTGGAAATCCAAAACTACTAGAACTTTATACAACAGAAAAACAAACCAAAAAAAGGTTTTGTGCTTCTATCATGTAGGTTCTAAATTGTCTACAACAATAGACAAACTTTCATGGACTTAATATTAGGACTCAAGGTATAGTTATAACTGGGGATCCTACTGCATTTAAACAAGGTACCCTCTACATGGAGATTTGACTAAATTTAAATAAAAGGCTCCCTATACTCTTAGGGGAGTTACCAAATATAAAATAGAGGAAAATTAGGTATTCCTCATCTTAACCATCAGAACTATTGCCTTGCTTAAATTTCCCATGGTTATATAGCGTCCTTGTCCTAAAATATCTCCTAGTGGCCATGGATACTCTGGCCCAATAAGTAATAAATTAAATTAAATTAAATTAAATCTCTGGCACTTGGTTTGCAAAAATAACCCCTCACCCCTAGTTAAAATAGTTGATACAGCACTATATAAATTAGAATAGGGCTTTTAAGGGTTGAAAACCATTATACAAGACCTATTTAAAAAAGGGATGATAATCTCCACTGTCTATCCATTTAAGCTCTTTGTCAGGCAATTTGCATATCTCCATTTCTTTGAGGTTTGTTACTGGAAAATTATGTTCCTTTGGTAGTGTCATGTTTTCTTGATTTTTCATGTTTCTCGAAGTCTTGTACTGCTGTTTTCACTCTGAAGAAGCAGTAACCTCCTCCAGTCTTTACCAACTGGCTTTGGGTTCACCTGTTAGTCCGGCTAGGTATTCTGAGGCTTTCTCAGACCTCTATATTGATGCACCTGCTACACATTTCTTGTTCCCTCTTGGAAGAGGGGCATTCTTAAGATTGTATGCCTTCTCTCAATCCTGCAAAACCAGGCCAGGTGTTGAGAGCCCCTCATTTGTTTCCCTAGGATGGTGCCCTGGACTGCTCATGTTTGTGAGCCTTCTCTCCATCCTGCAGCGCTGGGCCAGCTTTCTGCACTTCCTCATTAGCTGTCTGCAAAGGCTTGCTCTTGCTGGCCATGGATGGACAGAGAGGATGGAGGGCATGTGTGAGGCACTTGGAGTGTTGGGGGTGACAGTGGGTCAGCTGGGGGTCCATAGATGATGCACCCCAGTGGCTCCTGGGCAGGATTCCTGGTGGAGACCATGAAATGGTTGGTAGAAAGAACCATGAAGTGGTTAGTAGAGTCTCTTTGATGAGTTCTGAGCCCTGGCTGCTATGCTTCCAGCCTCTCCCGGCCCCTCCACTTTGCAGATTACCTTGGAAATTTGGGTCAGGTGAGAAACAAGTGGGCCTCCTGGGAAGTGTTTCACATGGCTGGGGAAGCTGGACGCTCACTTCTACGCTCTCACTTTCCCCCTTGGGAGAAATTGTCTGTGACAGGGGTCTCTCCTGGCACCAGGCCATGCTACTTTGGGGGAGGAGTAATGCAGACATAGTGAAATGTTCTGTTTCCCCTCTTCAGTGTGTCTGTTCTTAGAAATTTTTGCTCCAACAATATGCTGGAACTTCTCCGCTGGACTCTCAGACTCCCGCAAAGGTACTCATCCCCGGGTGGCTGCCAAGATCAGTGTTATGTGGGAGGATGATGGATTAAAAACTTCTCTTTTGCCATCTTGCTGATGTCACTCCCAGACAACTCTCTTTTCTTAGCATAACAGTTCTACTTATTTTTTTAGTAGTTGCCCTAGGGTTTGCAATATACATTTGCAGCTAATACAAGTCCATTTTCAAATAACACTATACTGCTTCATGGGTAATGAGTACCTTATAATTACAAAATGATCCTAATTCCTCCCTCCTTTCTCTTGTATCATTGCTGTCATTCATTTCACTTAAATCTAAGCATATAATGTATATACACAAGCACAAATAATTGAATACATTTCTTCTATTTTGAACAAACTGTTATCTGCTATTTCAATTTAGAAAAAGTAAAAGTTTTTACTTTTCCTTCACTTGTTCATTCTCTGATGCGCTTCTCTTCTTTATGTAGATCTGAGTCAGACCTATATAATTTCCCTTCTTTCAAAAGAACTTCTTTTAACATGCCTTACAAGGCAGGTCTCCTGGCAATAAATTCCCTCAGTTTATGTTTGTCTGAGAAAGTTTTTATTTTGCTTCAAACCTTTTCTGTGGATGTGTTTTCTCTGAACTTGTGTATGTAAAGTGCTAATTAGAGGGATTTGCCAGTTTCTTTTTTCAGGAGCTTGTTACATCTTGTTTCCTCTGTTTTCTGTCTGTGGCTCTGCAGGTTCTCTGATTCTACAGTAACAAGCCATTCTATTCTCCCTGGTCTACCAGGCAGCTCCCTCATCAGGGCCCTGAATCAGGCCAGAGAGATTTCAGCCCCTTGAACACTCCTCTGAAATGCCTTCCCCTCGATGCACACCCTGCTCCTCACCTTCTCTCTCACTCTGAGTGACGTGAGACAAAAACCTGTCCATCTGGCAGGCTGCTCTCAGAAAGGTTGGTATGTTGGTGGCACACTACTCCTTTCTCTTCCTCCTGGGGGAGAAGTCTCAGGTTGTGCACCTTCTCTCCGTTGCACAAAGTTGTGCCAGTGCTTGAAGCTGCCCACCACTTTCCAGCGTCTCTGCTGACCCCCAGGCCGCCACACTGTGCTGATTCCATCAGCCCTGATTCAGGGGTGAGGAGAGACAGAAACTAGTCCTTCAGGCAGCTTTCAGAAAATCGCAGATGTGGGAGGCATGTTTTACTCCTCTTTCTTCCTCCCTCCCTCCCGGAGAAGTCTCAGGGTGATCGATTTATCCCAATTAAGCAAAACTGCGCCAGCTGGGCCTTCCGGTTTTCCACTGTCCTCCGCTGCCTCTGGGCCTCCAACCTACGGTGGTTCTGTTAACAGCTCTGAGTGAAAAGTGAGGCGAGGCAGAAACCAGGGCTCTGGAAAGCTGGTGTGGGATGCAAGGTCCACTCTCTTTTTCCCCCCAAAGTAGAAGTTGCAAGTTGAGGTCTTTCTCTCTTGGCAGTGAGCTATGTTAGCTTGGCGGTGGAGCTGATACAGGTAAAGTGATATTGCTTTTCTTAACCTTTTCAATGCAGCTGTTCTTGGTTTTGTGTTTGCTTGTGGTACTGAAACTTCTTAACTGGGATCTGGAATTCACATAAAGATGTTTGGGTTTGTATATCTTTATTAAATTGATGTTTCTGTGGGGAAAGGAGGACTAGGACTTCCTGTTCAGCCATCTTGCTGGTCTCACTCTCTGGGATTAGTTTTTTATTTGTAATCCCAGGATTTATTTTCAGTTTTATGTGCAGGTAATGTATAATTAGATAGAATGGGCTTCAAATTTTGTCTTGGTATCTAACAAGATAATATTACTCAGGTAATAACCTGAGTTGTTATGGAGAAAATGTGTTAATGGTTTAAAGTATCAGTTTTTAATCTATAAAACTTGATTTTTGCTGTTTAGACAGTTACATAGGAGAGTTTATAGGAAGCACTTCATAAAATTCTTAAACGTAGTGCTCAAAAAGACCACTTATTATAATTTAAAATTTTTTGTCTACATGAGATCAATTCAGTGTGTGGTCACAATTGATATTTGATACCCTTTCTCTGTGTCCAAAACCAATATTCAGTGTATTGATGAGCTTGGTTGCCTGAAATGCAAAATCAGTGCCCAAACCAGTCACTTCCACCACCACCTGATGGACGAGCATTTTGAAGTTCTGAGGGTTGAGGCAATCCCTCAAAGCTTCTCCTGGGAGTTTCTCCTCACATCTGATGTCAGTGCTGATGAGCCCAGTGGAAGAACCAGGTGCTCTGAACTTCAAGATGATGGCTGAACACATTCCCCCATGTTCATTGGTCATACAGGTGGAACATGTTGTGACCTGAGCACTCAGAAGTTACCTTGTTCAACTTGTTTTGCTGGATGAACCTGTATCATCAGCAAAACCACCACTGCTTTGACTGACTTGGCAACGTTAGTTCATTGTATAGACAATGTCTCTGAAACACTCGGGCATGCCTAACAATAGCTCTGTAGTGTGTGGACAATTCACCATTTTTACACTTGTAGTCTCCTATCAGGTAGTACATACTGTGAACATTCTTGTGCCACAAAAATGTTAAAAATCTTCCTCTGAAAATAAACCTATTACTTCCATCCAGTCCATCTAGCAAGAGGGAGTTTATTTTTCTGCAATAACACGGAAGCATACAGTAACAAGAGTTAAATAAAAAGCTCAGCTCTGGATAAATACTTGTGACGAAGTAAGCAATTTTGGTGAGAAGTTGTCAGTGAAAGAAACCAACTCTTCATTTTTAGGAAAAGACATATTTGGGGGCCTAAAAAGGAGGTACACTCTCTGCACCATCAACAAGGAAACATGAGAATATTATCAATAAGAAGAGGAAAATGTAAGGTGATTATCAGTTTGAACTGACTCATAAGATTAATAAAGTTATTTAAATACCATAAATTTTGTATGGTGGATCCATCCATTAGCTTTTAAGATTATAGTGACATATGATCACATAGCCATCTCTGCTATTTAAAGTTAACCTGGGCAAATAGATTTCAATAGAAATAAATTTTCTAATTATTAGAAAAGTTGATATGTATGTAAATTATCTTCCTGAAGATCATGGAAAACTATACCCAAGAGTGACACCAATATCCATGGCATGTGGGTAGGCATCACATATGTTTTGTTCATTGCTGTATCTTCTGTAACTATTTAGCACATAAAAAGTGCTAAATTCATATTCTGAATAAATGAATGTATACCGTAGTGATGCTTTCTCTTGGTAATCTAGTTTAGTGCTAGCAGCACAGAAGGGAATCAGAAAGGCCTTCGTTTGAAAGCCATTTCTGCGACTACCTAATTGCTGACCTTGAAAAATATGTTTAATTTTCCAGAGCCTCTGTTTGTTCATACGTAGAATGAAGAAAACTTACATCATAAGGCTTTTGTCAGGATAATCAGAGGGGCCTGTGAAGCACTTAGCATAGTGTGTGAAGCCTCAAAGCATTCAATACGTGGAAGCTACTATACATGTATGTTTTTAAAAGTTTTATTGAAATATATTTGATTTACAATGTTATGTTAATCTCTGCTGTACATCAAAGTGATTCAGATATATATATGTATATTTCTTTTCATATTCCTTTCCATTATGGTTTATCACAGGACATTGAGCATAGTACCCTGTGCTATACAATAGGACCTTGTTGTTTATCCATCCTATATATAATAGTTTGTATCTGCTAATCCCACACCCCCAATCCTCCCCTTCCGCATCCGCCCTCCCCTTTGGTGACCACAAGTTTGTTCTCTGTATCTGTGAGTCTGTTTCTGTTTTGTAGATATGTTCACTTGCATCGTATTTTAGATTCCACATATAAGTAGTATCATATGGTATTTGTCTTTCTCTTTCTGACTTACTTTGCTTAGTATGATAATCTCTAGGTCCAACCATGTTGCTGCAAATGGCATTATTCCATTCTTTTTTATGGCTGAGTAATATTCTATTGTATATATATATATGTGTGTGTGTGTGTATGTATATATATATATATATATATATATATATACACCACATCTTCTTTATCATTCATCTGTTGATGGACATTTATGTTATTTCCATGTCTTGGCTATTGTAAACAGTGCAGCTGTGAACATAGGGGTGCATGCATCTTTTCAAATTATAGTTTTGTCTGGATATGTGCCCAGGAGTGGGATTGCTGGATCATATGGCAACTCTATTTTTAGTTTTTTGAGGAACCTCCATACTGTTCTCCATAGTGGCTGCACCAATTTACATCCCCCCCCCAACAGTGTAGGAGGGTTCCCTTTTCTCCACACCCTCTCCAGGATTTGTTATTTGTAGACTTTTTAATGATGACCTTTCTGACCAGTGTGAGGTGGTACCTCATTGTAGTTTTGAGTTGCATTTCTCAAATAATTAGTGATGATGAACCTCTTTTCATATGCCTATTGGCCATCTGTATGTCTTCTTTAGAGAAATGTCTATTTAGGTCTTCTACCCATGTTTTGATTGGGTTGTTTGCTTTTTTTGTTATTGAGTTGTATGAACTGTTTGTATATTTTGGAAATTAAGCCCTTGTTGGTCCCATCATTTGCAAATATTTTCTCCCAGTCCATAGGTTATCCTTTCATTTTGTTTATGGTTTCCTTTGCTGTGCAAAAGTTTGATTACATCCCATTTGTTTATTTTGGCTTTTATTTCTATTGCCTTGGGAGACTCACCTAAGAAAACATTGGTACGATTTATGTCAGAGAATGTTTTGCCTATGTTCTCTTCTAGGAGTTTTATGGTGTCATGTCTTATATTTAAGTCTTTAAGCCATTTTGAGTTTATTTTTGTGTATAGTGTGAGGGTGTGTTCTAACTTCATTGATTTGCATGCGGTTGTCCAACTTTCCCAACACTGCTTGCTGAAGAGACCTTTTCCCCATTGTATATTTTTCCTCCTTTGTCAAAGATTAATTGACCATAGGTGTGTGGGTTTACTTCTGGGCTCTCTATTCTGTTCCATTGATCCATATGCCTGTTTTCGTGCCAATACCACACTGTTTTGATTACTGTAAGAAGCTACTATAAATATTGAATGAAACTCTTCTATAGGTGGCACATGCTCCTAGGGGCTTAGAAATTTAGTGTATTTCTTTGTAGAGAAAAGACCTCTTAACCATATAGATTAAAGATGGAGAAGCAGGATGACTTGAGTTACTGTTATAAGTTCCCCATGTTGTTCAGAGAATGGTAAAGATAGTTTATAAATAAGTACGTATATTAAAATGTTTAGTATAACTTCTAAACTAGCACACAAAAGGAAATGGTGTGAGGTACTCAAAAAGAAGAAAGGAAAGAACATAGAAAAGACAACACAACATAGAAGGATAGCATAAAAATGATGAAGAAATAAAATCAAGTATATCAGTAATTATAGTAAGTGTAAGTAGATTTAATTGTCAGTAATTCAGTCAGACATCTCTTGAGTAACTTAACGTACCAGGCACATGCTAGGTCCAGTACGTAGAATGGTGAGTAAAAGCAATGTGGTGAGGATGCAACCTCTCTCCATCTCTTGGATTGCCTTTCCTGTGTTTTGGTTTCACTTTTACGTCAGTTGTTTTTAGCTGCCTGGAGCTGGTCAGAAATGTTCTACCAACTTAGCAACCCTGGCAGAAATAGCTGACCTCTTTCACAAAGCTCCAGTGGAAATCCTTGGATAGATTCTCAGGAGCCTGGCTGAGGCCAGAAATTAGACCACCATGGGGAGGGCTGTGTTACTCTAAAGATAAATTGGTGCTTTTGCCAATTTGAGTGGCAAATATATCCCAGGTGGGCCCAAACTGCAAACATTTGCAACACTTGTATTCTAATTAAAATCTGAAAATATGACGAGTAGTGAAGTAAAATATAATTGGTAATTACTAAATTTAAGCAAACAAAAAAAAAGAAAGAACTTAAATTTAGGTATGTGCCATGGACATTTGTAGTGTCTGAACCCTCAGTAATAGGTTCTTTTGCACAGGACCCACTTTCTGGATCTCTGGACCTCTCCCAGACTCCTATGCTCTTTCTCTCCAATCTGGATATAGCTGGGTTTAGAAAATAGGTTCAAAATAGTTTCCATTATGATTCTGAAGCCATCATTAATATTTTAATATCACTAATGAAGCTGATAAGAGGTATGAGATCAGCCTGATTTTAAATTTTTATTTATCTGTTTACTTATGAATTTATTGTCATGATGTGCTTTTTTCTGGAAGATTTTTTTTTTTAATTAATTAATTTATTTATTTATGGCCGTGTTGGGTCTTCGTTTCTGTGCGAGGGCTTTCTCTAGTTGCGGCAAGCGGGGGCCACTCTTCATCACGGTGCGCGGGCCTCTCAGTATCGCGGCCTCTCTCGTTGCGGAGCACAGGCTCCAGACGCGCAGGCTCAGTAATTGTGGCTCACGGGCCCAGTTGCTCCGCGGCATGTGGGATCTTCCCAGACCAGGGCTCGAACCCGTGTCCCCTGCATTGGCAGGCAGACTCTCAACCACTGCGCCACCAGGGAAGCCCTCTGGAAGATTTTTAAAAAAATCTTCTTTCTTCCTTGGTGTCCTGAAGTGTCATAATGATGACCCACTTGTGGGTACTTTTTTCATTAATTGTTTTTGGTACTTGATGAGAGCTTTTCTGGGGTGGAGAGGGAAGTATTCTATGTTTTCAGATCTTGGAAATTTTCTACTTATTTCTTTCATAATTTCCTGACTTTTTGCTTCTTCACTTGTTGAAATTTCAGTTAGTTGCATGTTTGGTATTATATGTTGCTCCCCTTAGTTTTTTTTCCTGTCATGATTTCTGTTTTCATATTTGCAGATTTCTGTTTTATCTTTTTCTCTTTTTTTGAAGGTTTTCTTGGATGGCTCTTAAAGGCTTCCATTATTATTATTTTTTAAAAAAAACTTAGAAATCATTTTAACTTTCCAGGAACTCTTTCTTCTCTGTTCCCCTTTCATACCATTCTCTTCTTGCTTCATAGTATTAATATTACCATTTGTGTTTAAATACTTGAAGCAAGTCAAACTAATTTCAAATGTATTTTTAAAATCCATGTGATAAACATAAAGCAAAACATTCAAAATTAGAATATGCTACCCTGGTTAGCCATAGACTTAGGGACTTATCTAATCAACACAAACCTTGACTTTTAAAAATACTGGATCCTTTTCTTTTTTAACTTTAAATTTAATACTTATAGGGGAGTGATTAAAAAAAGAACACAAATTTAGGTCTCTAGACATCCAAATGAAACACACAGAGTTTGTAAAATGTCTGCAACTTTTACTAATCTATGATTTGGGACGACTAGTTAGAATGGCTGGTTTTCCAATTTAAAATATTGTCAAATTATTCTGAGGGCTAACTTCCTACATACTTAGCACCACATAACTTCTCTGTAAAAAGAGTCAAACTAAATTTAGATTCCCCTATCTGTGGAACCTTGGGCAAGTCACCTAATATCTCTGTCTCTTATTTTTCTTGTTTGAAAAAGGGGGCTAATAACACCCTCCTTTTTATGTCCTTATTGTGGTTTAAATATGACCAATTATTTTGAGAGCCGCATTAGTTTTTATTGCTGTGTAACAAAACAAAGAAAAAACCTCACAGACTCAGTGGCTTAAAACAACACCTACTTATTAGCTGACTGCAGTGTAGGTCAGAAGTCTAGGCAGGCTCAACTGCGTCCTCAAAAGACCAGTGTCAAGGTGTTGGCTGGGCTGGGCTCTTATCTGGAAGCTCTGGGGAAGAATCCTCTTCTAAGCGCATTCAGGTTATTGGCAGAATTCAGTCCCTTGTAGCTGTAGGACTGAGGTCTCCATTTCCTTGATGGCTGTCACCCAGGGGTCACTCTTAGCTCTTAGAGACTACTCTACAGCCCTTCCTTGCACATGGCACCTCCATCTTCAAGCCAGCATCAGTGCATTGAATCCTTGTGTTTCAAATCTCTCTGATTTCTCCCCCAGCTTTTAAGGGCTCTTGTAATTAGATCAGGCCAGTTTAGATAATCTCCTTTGGCCATGTAACATAATAATGGAGATAACATTCATCCAATTCACAGTCCCAAGGATTAAGGTGGGGAATCTTGGTGGGGTATGGAATGCATTTTAGAATTCTGCCTGCCACAATGGTTTATCAGTGTGCCTGGATATATATATTAAAAATAACTGCCCTTTCTCCTTACCCCTTCTCCATCCTCATATTCACAGCATGTCTGCATGATTGACAGTTACAGCATCTGTATCAGTCATTTGTTTCTGTAGATTGAGATACAGCTTTTTTCCAGCTCAAGGAAATCCAGTGTGGTTCATCTCAGTTTTTCTGTGCCTGATTTTTGCTAAGCACTCCAAAACCACCAAAAGGAAACTGATGAAAATAAATTCTCTTCAGGAAGCAATTCTACAAATGATTCAATTTTTTTTGATATTTGAAAATTTTATTTTTTTCATCTATAATGTAATTTTATTTATTTTTTAATTTAATTTTTATTTTATATTGGAGTATATTTGATTTATAATGTTGTGTTAGTTTCAGATGTACAGCAAAGTGATTCAGTTGTACATATACATATACACATATCAATTCTTTTTCAGATTCTTTTCCCATATAGGTTATTACAGAATATTGAGTACAGTCCACTGTGCTATACAGTAGGTCCTTGTTGATTATCTAGTTTATGTATAGTAGTGTGTATACATTAATCCCAAACTCCTAATTTATCCCTCCCCCCACCTTTCTCCTTTGGTAACCATTACAAATGATTCAATTTTGATGAAGAGAATATAGCTTGAACTGGGAGTAAAAAGGCCTGAGCTCTGGTACTGACTCACTTTGAGTTAAATTTTCCCATTGGACAGGGTTCTTAAATTTCCAGACTTCAATTTCCTTGTCTATGAAATGAGGAGACTGGACTGTAGTATCTCCTTTAACTTCCAGCTCTAAAAATTCTGTGCTTCTATGTGATTTTTTTTTTTTGATGTAAGTTTTTCTGTTATTAGACCCAAAATCCTGAATATGTTCATATTCGTTCTTTGCTGTATCCTTAACACACACACACACACACACACACACACACTGACCACCCAGTCAAGAATAGTTTACTCAGACATTCTCTGGCACATCACCCTCTTTTATTTTCTTTATAACTACCTTCACAATTTGTTCACTTATTTATTCACTTATTCATTATGTCACTCCCTATATACCTGGAAAATAAGACTGGGGATTTTATTTTCCTTGTTGATCACCATATCTCCAGAATAAGAACAATGAAGTGTATGTATTTATTAGGTATATGGCAGATAATATATAAAACAGAATTGAAGATAGCTTTGGCAAGTATCTGAATTACTAGTATTGGTCTTGTGTTGTTTTTTTTTTTTCAACATCTTTATTGGAGTATAATTACTTTACAATGGTGTGTTACTTTCTGCTTTATAACAAAGTGAATCAGTTATACATATACATATGTTCCCATATTTCTTCCCTCTTGCGTCTCCCTCCCTCCCACCCTCCCTATCCCACCCCTCTAGGTGGTCACAAAGCACCGAGCTGATCTCCCTGTGCTATGTGGCTGCTTCCCACTAGCTATCTATTTTACATTTGGTAGTGTGTATATGTCCATGCCACTCTCTCACTTTGTCACAGCTTACCCTTCCCCCTCCCCATATCCTCAAGTCCATTCTCTAGTAGGTCTGTGTCTTTATTCCCGTCTTGCCCCTAGGTTCTTCATGACCTTTTTTTTTTTTCCCTTAGATTCCATATATATGTGTTAGCATACTGTATTTGTTTTTCTCTTTCTGACTTACTTCACTCTGTATGACAGACTCTAGGTCCATCCACCTCACTACAAATAACTCCATTTCGTTTCTTTTTATGGCTGAGTAATATTCCGTTGTATATATGTGCCACATCTTCTTTATCCATTCATCTGTTGATGGACACTTAGGTTGCTTCCATGTCCTGGCTATTGTAAATAGAGCTGCAATGAACATTTTGGTACATGACTCTTTTTGAATTATGGTTTTCTCAGGGTATATGCCCAGTAGTGGGATTGCTGGGTCATATGGTAGTTCTATTTTTAGTTTCTTAAGGAACCTCCATACTGTTCTCCATAGTGGCTGTATCAATTTACATTCCCACCAACAGTGCAAGAGGGTTCCCTTTTCTCCACACCCTCTCCAGCATTTATTGTTTCTAGATTTTTTGATGGTGGCCATTCTGACCGGTGTGAGATGATATCTCATTGTAGTTTTGATTTGCATTTCTCTAATGATTAATGATGTTGAGCATTCTTTCATGTGTTTGTTGGCAATCTGTATATCTTCTTTGGAGAAATGTCTATTTAGGTCTTCTGCCCATTTTTGGATTGGGTTGCTTGTTTTTTTGATATTGAGCTGCATGAGCTGCTTGTAAATTTTGGTGATTAATCCTTTGTCCGTTGCTTCATTTGCAAATATTTTCTCCCATTCTGAGGGTTGTCTTTTCATCTTGTTTATGGTTTCCTTTGCTGTGCAAAAGCTTTTAAGTTTCATTAGATCCCATTTGTTTATTTTTGTTTTTATTTCCATTTCTCTAGGAGGTGGGTCAAAAAGGATCTTGCTGTGATTTATGTCATAGAGTGTTCTGCCTATGTTTTCCTCTAAGAGTTTGATAGTGTCTGGCCTTATATTTAGGTCTTTAATCCATTTTGAGTTTATTTTTGTGTATGGTGTTAGGGAGTGTTCTAATTTCATTCTTTTCCATGTACCTGTCCAGTTTTCCCAGCACCACTTATGGAAGAGGCTGTCTTTTTTCCACTGTATATTCTTGTCTCCTTTATCAAAGATAAGGTGACCATATGTGCATGGGTTTATCTCTGGGCTCTCTATCCTGTTCCATTGATCTATATTTCTGTTTTTGTGGCAGTACCATACTGTCTTGATTACTGTAGCTTTGTAGTATAGTCTGAAGTCCAGGAGCCTGATTCCTCCAGCTCCATTTTTCTTTCTCAAGAATGCTTTGGCTATTCGGGGTCTTTTCCGTTTCCATAGAAATTGTGAAATTTTTTGTTCTAGTTCTGTGAAAAATGCCAGTGGTGGTTTGATAGGGATTGCATTAAATCCGTAGATTGCTTTGGGTAGTAGGTCTTGTGTTTCAAAATCACCATTTTTTTCTATGGATATTTATCTTGTGTTTTAATAATTGAAAATATGGTAGTAGTTCAATTACTGTGTGCCAGGTACTATGCTAAAATTCTTATATTCTCTCATTTAACTTACCTGAATGCTTTGCTTTTTAATAATTTTCAATATCTAAAATTTGATAGTTGGATCTGTTCAGACTATGATTGACCTTCTGCCAATGTATTAGATAGGATATTATTTGGCTGCTTTAATAACATAAATACCCCAAATTATAGTGGCTTAAACAGGATGGAAGCTTATTTTTTGTCATGTGTGTCCAGTAGGTTTCCTGAAGCTATCATGGCAGCTCCATAACTGTCAGGGACCCAGGCTCCTTACTGTCATGCTGCTATGTCATCTTCAACATGGAGTTTTTGTCTTGTGGCCAAGATGGGCTTTATCATGATCTTATCCCAGCTAGTTGGAAGGGGATACAATGGAAAAATGCTCTACACTTTAGGAGCATCACCAAGGACTTCATTCATCATTTTTTGCTGAAATCCCATTGACCACAATTTGATCACATTGCCATACCCATCTGTTAGTGAGACTAATAACATGTGGTCATTATTCTAAAAAGCTAAATTTCAATGTTTTTATTATTGAAGGTTTTTATTATTAAAATTTAAAACAGTAAATTTCAACATGTTTATTATTAAATGGCAAATATACATGAGGGATGATTAGTGGTCTCTGCCCCAATAAATAAATAGGGGTCATGTTTTCTCAGCTCTGGGAAGACACTAAGATATGAATATTCATGTATTTTTGTAGGATTTGCTAATGACTATATGATTAGTTTGGGCACATTTTAGGAGCTAAGAGGCAATAGGTCTGTGTTGTCCACATTCATCCCAAAATTCAGGAAGAAGTTTTATCAAAATTTCTAACATGTTGATTCTTAAAGAATTCCATTATTGGAATTCTAGATAGCTCTTTGAGCTGATTTCAGACATTGTCACTCCACTTCAGAAAAAGTGGCCTCATCACTTTCATGGATTCATTAATTCATTATTGCAAATAACATTTGATCACCTACTGTGAACCAGATTCTGAGATAGTTGCTCATATTTAAAAGGTAAACAAGATAGGCAAGTTTCCTACTCCTTACAGGCACGTCCCCAGGTTTTTTTCATTGGGGACTTGAGCCAATATTAGTATAACATGTTGAAAATTGGCTTCAGTTATTTGTGTCATTTAAAGCTATGCCATGTGGGATACATGCTTTCCACTGGTTAATGAAATCAGTGAATGGTTGTTGAGGTCCTTTCTGTTTAGAATAGTTCACAATTTTGATTTTAAAAACTACATTTGACCATTTAATTTTCTCTTGTTCTTTTTATGTCTAAAACTTTTAAAAGTCAATATGGTATTTAGCCCAGTCTCATACCCTAAAAATATTATTTAGTTGTAATTCAAGGCCATATATATATATTAAAAAAATTCATGTACTCAGTTTTTGTTTTTACATCACTTCTATATGCATCAGCTATGCATGTTTATACTAAAAATTCAAATAGTACATAAGAAGTAAAGTGCAAGGTAAAAGAACTTCATCTTCTTTACAACCCAGATTAGAGGAATGAAAAAATAGTTTTGGTACATATTAGCCAGTTTATGGCCCAGCTGAAAACACCAACAATTAACAGCACTTCACAGGTTTGGTACAGTCATGGAATATTGACAAGGAGAGAGGAGGCGAATCTGATTGAAGTTATATGTGCTGTTTTCTTTCCATCTCCATTCAATCTCTATGGTTCTCTATGATTCCAATTATGAGAGGTAAGAAATGAAAGTTAGCTGGCTGGGTCTAGCTTATGGTCTTCTGTCCTATGAGCTTGGGAAAAACACCTGGGCAGCAGGGGTCCCATATCCATATACGTATCCATATCTGTGTCCATATCCATATGTATTTAGGCCACATTTTAAAAGCAGAGTTGCTGAGACATCAAGCATCAGCTCTTTCCATTTTTAAAATTCAAGGCACAAAAAATAATCCCTGACTGCCCGTTTCTTCCATTCTCTACTGTTCCATTTCCTTCACAATCTGAAATGAATTCAGTCTGTCTTTTCACTCTCTACTCAGTTTTTGGAGCTCTTGTACCACCAGATCATATCCTTTGTGCTTCCCTCATAGCAATTTATTTATATCACAAATACAGAAATTATAATAAATAACAGCCTTATATGTTTATGAACTCCTTGCTAAATGGTAATAAAAAAAAATGATTTAAGAGCACAGACACTATGATTACATTGCCTAGATTTTAGTCTTTGTTGTGTCAACTATTTGATGTTGAGCAAATTAATTAATCTCTCTGTATCTTAGTTATTTCATCTGTGAAATGAAGATAATATTCCCCAACATATAGGGCAGAGATGAAGATTACATGATGATTATGGAGTACTTAGCACAGTGACTAGTATTTAGTAAGTACTCAATTATACTCTGGTGGCTTATTTAGGAAGGGAATGTCATATTACTCTTCGAACTTCCAGCATCCATTGTGTATAGTAGATAAAAATTGAAATCACCAGGTAGATAATTTTTAATCTTCACCTTTAAATATAACAGTGGATACAAATCCTTATCCATTCTAGCCCTGTTCCATCATCTCATCTTCCTACATCTTCATTATTCTGGTGCTCTCTGAATTGGAGATTCTTAGACTATTATTCTCCTTTCTTCCTGCCTTTCTGCCTCCCTTATTTCTGAAAATACTCATTGTTTTAGCCTACAGCATTGAGCAAAGCTTCTTAATTTGGCTTTAATTTTTCTGATTTATTCTCTCAAAAAAATTCATTGAGCACTTACTTTGTGCTACATACAGGGGATAAAGATATGAAAGGCACAGGACTTGCCGTAAACGATAAACCAGGAGATAATATTCGTAAAGTGTGATGGTGCTATTGTGGTCTCACAAGAGAAATAATGACCCCATAACACTTTGACTTCTTGAAATCTAAGAAAAATGTTATGTAATTAATAATCCTTTACTTAGGGAAATTATGTGATTCAAATCTGGGTTGGTTTTTTTTTCAAAAGCAGACAAGATATAAAACCTACCCAACTGTCCTAGGGAGGACAGAACATGAGGCAACTGGTGGTAAAGAAAACAGAAGTAAGTGTGTGAAATGAAGTTTTCACTAATAAATAACTGGAGACATTTCGAAGACAGTGTTAGAAATAGAGGGAAACACCCTAAGGGCTATGACGTAGAAAAGAGATATTATGAAGGCTACAGAAATACAACTAACTAAGACTCTGTTTTTATAAAATTGTTCAAAGGTCAATCACAGAGGAAAAGACTGATAAGAGGAAGCAACAATTTCGATGCATTAGAGTCAACTTAGTGTCTCTCTAATCTAATCTAGATACGGGGAGCTGTTTTTTCCCCTTCTCCCAATCTCCCAACCCTAATGAGGAAATGATTATTTTGGTTTAGGTTTGGTGAAGAGAAAAGACTTGAAAGGAAGTTATGAGGTTGTAGGTATGGATGAGTTCCCCTGAGAGAGCCCCATGCATGCTTCCTAGGGGTGCAGGTGGCAAGATTCCCAAATGTGTTTGTGTGTGTGAAAGCAGATGGGAACTGTGCCTCAACATGTCATAGATACAGGCATAGGATGGTATGAAGACCTCAGGATAGAAAATAGCTTACTGTGTCCTGAGATAGCCTTCCAGAGATTTATGAGACCCCAGTGTGTTGTAGAAGCAGCAAAACCATCATGTAAACCCTAGAGTGGTGTGAAAGATACAGAGAAATCTGTACGTTATGAAGAATAGGAATAAAGGATAACCAGGGACAACTTTCATGGACCAATGACAGAGATCAGTTGGGTTGATGGACATATCAACAATGTCATCAATCAAATCCCACCACCTCTCTTTTTAAAGTTATGTAACATCTGTTCTCTGAGAAGCTATTTTATAATAATTATATTCAAGATGCACTTATTTCGTTTTGTGCAATCACACTGCATTCCCATCTCTTTTGCTCCTCTTTTCACTGCACTGGAACAATTGGGGAGGTGAAACAGGAAAGGAATAAAGTCCCCAAGGATGCCCTTGCACCTTTCATCATCTAGGGTCTCAGAACAGCAGAACACAGCAGATGCTGAAACATAAAAGTGCAATAATAAAACAATTGAATTCCTTGAGAAACAGTGATTTCAGCAAAGCAATTATGCACCGTATTGAAACACTGCATTGCTTACCTATCCCCACTCCCAACTCCACCTTCAACCTAGTTCACCTATATGAAATATAGGATTTGATGAAAGCGGGATTGAAAATCAGCTGTGAAAGGAAGGCCCCAGCTCTGAGCACCATTTCCTCGGGCTGCATAACCACAAAGACATCTAAACCTGCTACAGCTTCTGATCAGCTTCCATCAGCCCCAGAATCTAGTTCCATGTCTAATTAGGGAGGAATAAATGGGTTCCCTTGGTTCCTTTCCTTTTGCAGTGTGTCTACTGCCTGCTAGATCCACCCACCTCCTTGATAATTTGTTTCTAAAATTTCAGATGAGTTTTCGTGGCTTTTCATTCCAGATTTAAACGGGCTGACATGCTAGGTGTAAACCAACAAGGTATAGCAGGGTAAACTTTAAGTACCTGGATTAAAAATTTTTTAAATAT
The DNA here is from genome assembly GCF_965194805.1 of Balaenoptera borealis. Classification (NCBI taxonomy): domain Eukaryota; kingdom Metazoa; phylum Chordata; class Mammalia; order Artiodactyla; family Balaenopteridae; genus Balaenoptera; species Balaenoptera borealis. The sequence continues at coordinate 19,670,838 of NC_138861.1, forward strand.
CTTAAAACAAGCAAAGGATATAGGTAGAGGAGCAGGGAGAGAATATGAAAGGGAGATGTGCTTGGAATCAGAATTAGAAAATCAAAGCATTCATCACAGGAGTAATTCCTTATTTACTGCTTGTTGCTTGTTCTCCGCTGTGTCTCCAGCACTTAGGACAGTCCTGGCAAATAGTGCACCATCACTAAATATATGCTGAGTGAATAAATTAACACATTGAGTGAACACTCCATCCCTGAAGGTGTGCAAGCTGGAGCAGACCGACCATCTGTCAAGAAATGATGTAGAAAGGTTTTGTGCCCTGGGTGGAGTCTAAACCTTTGTTTCTAGGAGTCCTTGTAAGATTTTATGACTCCAGTAATGTCGAATCATTTATTCTAGGTCATTTCTCTAACGAGAAAAATAATGCATAATTGACCAACGTGGAGTAGACTGGTTCTTGGTGTTATACTGAATTCTCGAACATTACTTTGAAATAGGTTAATACAGATGTTTCCCAAAGAGGAGCCTGCAGGTAAAACCTTTTCTTATTCTGGTAACAATAGGAAATAGGGTAGAGTGTGTGAAAGATACTGAAGGTCCAAGTAACCATCTCTTTATCACAAAACCACTTGGAAACGTTTGAAGAGTCATTTTCTCTGTGAGTTCAGGGTACAGGAGATCATCAAAGAAAACACTCACGTTTTTCCAGCATGGTACAACTCGCAAGCTTTGTGGAGTTGGTCAAAAGGCAGCTGATGGGTTATCAATGGATCCATATTAATTTTATTTTGTAGGTAATCAGTCACTAGCTGGGGAATACAGTCTGTGGTTTTATAATCTGCAAAACAGAAAGGTTGTTGTAATAAGATTTGAGAAATATCAAACCAACCAAAAGAAAAATAATCAAATAAGTCATGGAGATGGGTAAAGTATTCTGAAAATTCGTCATTGAAGATGGAAGATAATTAATTCATTGTACATCAGAAGCTGTTGGCTGCTGTTGCTAAGTGTGGCTGCTACAGACAGTTCTGTTGCCTAGAACTCCTTTGGAAAAGAATTGGATCGATATTCACATGTTACTGAGATTAAAAATAGTCCTTTTAAATAAGCTAGCAGTCTCCAACCCACCTCCTGGGCTTACCATTATACAAGAGTTTCTTCATCTCTCTATTCACACACATTGAGATGGCATGTGAACTTTCCATCAGAGCAATGGATGGAGATGGGAATGTTAATTTAGTAAAGCTATTGGTCAGTATTGTTCAGAAATAAGGACTCCACTGGGAAGACAAAAATCAGTGCCAAATACCAAGTTGGTGCATGTGATTATCCAGAAAGCATTGCTGTTAAAATAGCATGACAAACTTTGAATCCACCAGTGCAGAACTGAACTTAACTGAGTTATTCCAAACACTGGGAAAACCCCAAAAATTATTTTGCAGGATATAAAAATTTTATTTGAATGTTAAAAAACCTATTTAATTAAATTAACTAAAATTGATTTGCAAAATATACCAATTCATTGGAGGAGAAGTCTTTGGCAATGTCTACCATTATAGGTCTGTTTCCCCAAGGAGGGGAATTTTGAATTCCATGTTTCTACAAAGTTGAAAGGGATTTCATGAGAGCAACCAACTGGTTCCTTCTATTCACTGACCTACCTCCTAAACATACACCCTTCAGTGTCCGTCCAGGGACAACCTTCGGTGCATCAAGGCAAAGCTGTGAATTCGGTGGAGGTAGCCCAGTGATCCTACAGACACCATAGTTCAGGTGGCAGGAGTCCCAAGCAGCAATCTGATAATGATAATAATGACCATAAGCACATTCCCATACATAAATAACAACTACCAGCAGTGGTGGAAGGAATTGTGGGGTTCCTAGATTTCAAACCTCTTCCTGGGCAGATGCTACTTCAGGCTCAGCTTCAACACTGCCAGTGATGGAATCTCATGAGAGAACCAGTAGAGTTTAGTGGTAAAGAGCACAGACTCTGCTGCTGTGTGACCTTAGGCAAGTTACTTAACTTCCCTATGCCTGTTTCTTTATTTGTAAAAAGAAGAATAATACTACCTATTTCATAGAGTTGTTATAAGGCTTAAGTGATTTATCACACTTAAAACATTTAGAACATTATCTGGCACAGAGTAAGTACCATGTGTTTATTTGATAAAATTACCCACTGCCTCAAAGGCCACACATGCTATTCTTTGCCTGAACTTCTCACTTGCTATGACTCTCTGTCCAAATCATTTCTATTCAAACAAAACAAATGTATACCTATGTGTGTGTGAAGCTTCATTTAAAAAAATTTTATTTTCTAAGGGTGTACAGTATACAGTATACATCAATCTATTTTACTTCCTTTTCTGGTTCTTAACCTTGCTCTCTCTCCCCTTTCCTCTGTTTTGCCTTATTTTTCTCTTTTCTGTTACATAACTACCTCTACTTCCTTCATCCTTTGACCATGTACATTAGGTACACACTGAAATGTATTGAATGCCTACGTTCTCTCCTCTACCCTGTCTGACTGAAGAGTCTGGTGCCTATTTGATTCTCCCTGAACTTAACACACTGGTGCATAGGAGCTCATTTTTCAAATAAATGAATGGTTCTGATACAGAACACACATGAATAGCGTATGTGAATTAAATAATGTTCATACTTAAATATAATAACATGTATGTGAATAAAGAGCTAGGAATACAGGAAAGGAAATACTTGAATTGTAGCCTTTTGCATGTTTAAGCTTTGTATACTACAATGACATATCTTTAAGTATATATTGCTTTATTTTATTTATTAATTTATTATTTTTTTAACATCTTTATTGGAGTATAATTGCTTTACAATGGTGTGTTAGTTTCTGCTTTATAACAAAGTGAATCAGTTATACATATACATATGTTTCCATATCTCTTCCCTCTTGCATCTCCCTCCCTCCCACCCTCCCTATCCCACCCCTCTAGGTGGTCACAAAGCACAGAGCTGATCTCCCTGTTCTATGCCGTTGCTTCCCACTAGCTATCTATTTTACGTTTGGTAGTGTATATATGTCCATGCCACTCTCTCACTTTGTCACAGCTTACCCTTCCCCCTCCCCATATCCTCAAGTCCATTCTCTAGTAGGTCTGTGTCTTTATTCCCGTCTTGCCCCTAGGTTCTTCATGACCTTTTTTTTTTTCCCCTTAGATTCCATATATATGTGTTAGCATACTGTATTTGTTTTTCTCTTTCTGACTTACTTCACTCTGTGTGACAGACTCTAACTCCATCCACCTCACTACAAATAACTCCATTTCGTTTCTTTTTATGGCTGAGTAATATTCCATTGTATATATGTGCCACATCTTCTTTATCCATTCATCCAATGATGGACATTTAGGTTGCTTCCATGTCCTGGCTATTGTAAATAGAGCTTCAACAAACATTGTGGTACATGTATCTTTTTGAATTATGGTTTTCTCAGGGTATATGCCCAGTAGTGGGATTGCTGGGTCGTATGGTAGTTCTATTTTTAGTTTTTTAAGGAACCTCCATACCGTTCTCCATAGTGGCTGTATCAATTCACATTCCCACCAACAGTGCAAGAGTGTTCCCTTTTCTCCACACCCTCTTTATTTATTGTTTGTAGATTTTTTGATGATGGCCATTCTGACATGGTGTGAGATGATATCTCATTGTAGTTTTGATTTACATTTCTCTAATGATTAATGATGTTGAGCATTGTGTTTGTTGGCAATCTGTATATCTTCTTTGGAGAAATGTCTATTTAGGTCTTCTGCCCATTTTTGGATTGGGTTGTTCGTTTTTTTGTTATTGACCTGCATGAGCTGCTTGTAAATCTTGGAGATTAATCCTTTATTAGTTGCTTCATTTGCAAATATTTTCTCCCATTCTGAGAGTTGTCTTTTTGTCTTGTTTATGGTTTCCTTTGCTGTGCAAAAGGTTTTAAGTTTCATTAGGTCCCATTTGTTTATTTTTGTTTCTATTTCCATTTCTCTAGGAGCTGGGTCAAAAAGGATCTTGCTGTGATTTACGTTATACAGTGTTCTGCCTATGTTTTCCTCTAAGAGTTTGATAGTGTCCAGCCTTACACTTAGGTCTTTAATCCATTTTGAGTTTATTTTTGTGTATGGTGTTAGGGAGTGTTCTAATTTCATACTTTTCCATGTACCTGTCCAGTTTTCCCAGCACCACTTATTGAAGAGGCTGTCTTTTCTCCACTGTATATGCTTGCCTCCTTTATCAAAGATAAGGTGACCATATGTGCGTGGGTTTATCTCTGGGCTTTCTATCCTGTTCCATTGATCTATGTTTCTGTTTTTGTGCCAGTACCATACTGTCTTGATTACTGTAGCTTTGTAGTATAGTCTGAAGTCCAGGAGCCTGATTCCTCCAGCACCATTTTTCTTTCTCAAGATTGCTTTGGTTATTCGGGGTCTTTTGTGTTTCCATAGAAATTGTGAAATTTTTTGTTCTAGTTCTGTGAAAAATGCCTGTGGTGGTTTGATAGGGATTGCATTGAATCTGTAGATTGCTTTGGGTAGTAGAGTCATTTTCACAATGTTGATTCTTCCAATCCAAGAATATGGTATATCTCTCCATCTATTTGTATCATCTTTAATTTCTTTCAGCAGTGTCTTATAATTTTCTGCATACAGGTCTTTTGTCTCCTTAGGTAGGTTTATTCCTAGATATTTTATTCTTTTTGTTGCAATGGTAAACGGGAGTGTTTTCTTAATTTCACTCACAGATTTTTCATCATTAGTGTATAGGAATGCAAGAGCTTTCTGTGCATTAATTTTGTATCCTGCAACTTTACCAAATTCATTGATTAGCTCTAGTAGTTTTCTGGTAGCATCTTTAGGATTCTCTATGTATAGTATCATGTCATCTGCAAACAGTGACAGCTTTACTTCTTCTTTTCCGATTTGGATTCCTTTTATTTCTTTTTCTTCTCTGATTGCTGTGGCTAAAACTTCCAAAACTATGTTGAATAATAGTGGTGAGAGTGGGCAACCTTGTCTTGTTCCTGATCTTAGTGGAAATGGTTTCAGTTTTTCACCATTGACGATGATGTTGGATGTGGGTTTGTCATATAAAGCCTTTATTATGTTGAGGAAAGTTCCCTCTATGCCTACTTTCTGCAGGGCTTTTATCATAAATCGGTGCTGAATTTTGTCAAAAGCTTTCTCTGCATCTATTGAGATGATCATATGGTTTTTCTCCTTCAATTTGTTAATATGATGTATCACGTTGATTGATTTGCGTATATTGAAGAATCCTTGCATTCCTGGGATAACCCCACTTGATCATGTTGTATGATCCTTTTAATGTGTTGTTGGATTCTGTTTGCTAGTACTTTGTTGAGGATTTTTGCATCTATGTTCATCAGTGATATTGGCCTGTAGTTTTCTTTCTTTGTGACATCTTTGTCTGGTTTTGGTATTAGGGTGATGGTGGCCTCGTAGAATGAGTTGGGGAGTGTTCCTCCCTCTGCAATATTTTGGAAGAGTTTGAGAAAGATAGGTGTTAGCTCTTCTCTAAATGTTTGATAGAATTCGCCTGTGAAGCCATCTGGTCCTGGGCTTTTGTTTGTTGGAAGATTTTAAATCACAGTTTCAATTTCAGTGCTTGTGATTGGTCTGTTCATATTTTCTATTTCTTCCTGGTTCAGTCTCGGCAGGTTGTGCATTTCTAAGAATTTGTCCATTTCTTCCAGGTTGTCCATTTTATTGGCATAGAGTTGCTTGTAGTAATCTCTCATGATCGTTTGTATTTCTGCAGTATCAGTTGTTACTTCTCCTTTTTCATTTCTAATTCTACTGATTTGAGTCTTCTTCCTTTTTTTCTTGATGAGTCTGGCTAATGGTTTATCAATTTTGTTTATCTTCTCAAAGAACCAGCTTTTAGTTTTATTGATCTTTGCCATTGATTCCTTCATTTCTTTTTCATTTATTTCTGATCTGATCTTTATGATTTCTTTCCTTCTGCTAACTTTGGGGTTTTTTTGTTCTTCTTTCTCTAATTGCTTTAGGTGCAAGGTTAGGTTGTTTATTTGAGATGTTTCCTGTTTCTTGAGGTAGGCTTGTATTGCTATAAACTTCCCTCTTAGAACTGCTTTTGCTGCATCCCATAGGTTTTGGGTCGTCGTGTCTCTGCTTTTATTTTTAAGATGAATGTTTTAGAGTGAATTTACATTCCATTTTTAGATTTGGGTTCCACAGGTGAGTTTTATGCTAAATGTGTACCCACCCATTAAGCATCTAGAGGCACACCTCGTTTTATTGTGCTTCACATTTAGCAGATACTGCGTTTTTTACAAACTGAAGGTTTGTGTGCATTGAGTAAGTCTATCAGTGCCATTTTTCCAACAGCATTTGTTTCCTTTGTGTCTGTGTCACATTTGGTAATTATTGCAGTATTTCAAACATTTTCATTATTATTGTATTTGTTATTGTGGTATGGGATCAGTGATCTTTGATGTTACTCTTGAAAAAAAGATAATGACTCACTGAAGGCTCAGATGATTAGCATATGTTAGCAATAAAGTATTTTTAAATTAAGGTGTGTATATTGTTTCTTCTAGACTTAATTGTATTGCATACTAATAGACTACAGTATAGCATAAACATAACTTTTATATGCACTGGAAAACCAAAAAAATTAGTTGACTCGCTTTATTGCAATATTCACTTTACTGTGGTGGTCTGGAACTGAACCTGAAATATCTCTGAGGTCTGCCTATACTCACTGTTACCCAAGCCCACACACCATGGTATCTGAGAGTCCCATGGCCTTAAGAGCAAAGTTGACACCAATGCCTGTCATTTCCGTGACCACCTCCTGGATGGGCTTCTTGAGGTTTCGAGGGTTGAGACGATCAGTGACCCCTAATGGTCTTGCCTGGGGAAATTTCTCCTCATTGATATCAACCCCAATGATTCTAGAAGCACCAGAGGCTTTACAGCCCATGGCAACGGCTGAGCTGATTCATCCAAATCCAAAGACCATGCAGGTAGAACCGGGAGTGACCTACAAATTCACAAGGCATGTTGTGTTAGGAATCAAACCTGGACACATGTATAATTAAGAAAACAAAAACAACCATTGAGACTTTTGGAACTATATACACTAGTTGAAACATTTGGACCGTTTTGGTCTTGTTTTGATGTTTTCTAGGCAAATCACTATGACATACTAACACAGTGATTTTCCTCACCTTGGCTGAGTGAACAGCGGCCCCATAGCCTGTCACAGCTATGACACAAACTTTGTCCACGGGAGCAGCAGCATCAGTTTTTACCACGGAAATTTTCATGCACAACAGTATATTCAGTGAACGTGCTTGTGCGGAAAGAGTGATAGATCTTTTCTCCTTTGCAGGTAAATCTGCTAGTCCTGTCCAGTATTATTCCAGAAGAAGGTAGAACGCTGGCCTGTAGTGACACGGGCACCGGCACCAGCACCAGCACAGACACACGGAGTTGTAAAGAGAGAAATGAGTACCTTTGCTCCAGGTCAGTGTTTGCACAATATAAGCGATTTAATAAGAGAGTGGCAAAGTAAATAAAAGCCAGGCAAATCTACTAACTCTTGCTTCTCACAGAAGTTTCCCTTGGGGTGCAAGCAGGCACTGCATTCTCTACACTGTGGAATAATGAGTGTGAGGACTTTATCTCCTATATATCCAAAAAAAGGATCATTAATTTAATATGTTATTGGAACAGAAATACAATAATATCACCATATTATTATATTTTTAAAATTTCATATAAAGGTTTCATTGAATGGTTTGAAAACTTGCTGCGGACGGATTATGACAACCAGTATAACATAGCCCATGGCTGTTTTGAAGGAGAAACCATATAACCTGGTTTCAGAAATCCCATTATTCTTTTGGGCAAATGATGGAAATATGGGGCTATTCCTTGCTGGATAGGTAATTGTAGGTCTGCTTTTACTCTGGAAATAGACTAAAAAACCAGGAATGACCCTTAGAGATGTCATCTACTTTAACCCTTTTGTTTTTCATTTTGAAAGATTTAAATCCCACAGTGCTTGTACCTGCCTGAAGTGGCCCAGCTGGATAATAGCAGAGCCCTTTCCATTGAGTCTACCTGCCCCATGACGGCTCACTGACCCACAGCAGGCCTCTGACATGTGTTCTTTAGTGGGGCTAAGGTCCAAGATATGCTAACTTCAAGAGAGTAAAAGGAATAGCTTTCCCTCTGCAGGGAGTGGCTGTTTCTGGGACACTTACTACAGAGGGTGGTTTTTAGGTTGCAGAGTTCTGGAGAGGATATTGATTATGTTTGGATCAAGTCATTAGCCCTCCTGGGCCCTAGAGTGACAGGCTGGGTAGGGTCTAAGAAGAAAATTAACACAGTCATCACAGACTTAAAAAGCCTCGCAAAGCCTTGCCAGAGGTCTACAACCTTGTCCGTATATTGGTCCTTACAAATGTTTATAACACAGAAATAATCCCCTTTGGCCTCTTGCAGAGTTTAGATAGCTTTAAAAATCTCTTGTAAGTTTAGATAAGGAACATCTTAACTTTCATTGGCCCTAAAAATCCCAAACGTACTGGATCTCAAATTCAGGAGAATCTCAAATTCTGCTCTCTTATCTTTTCCCTTCAAATACTCATCATTGTCCACAAAACTTCCACTGGAATTTGTTTAGTTAGAGAGGAATTAACTAACTACTATTTGCATTATCTTCTTGGAGATGTGGAGACTATGGAAAACAACATGGAGGTTCCTCAAAAAATTAAAAATAGAACTGCCATATGATCCAGCAATTTCACTTCTGGGTATTTACCCAAAGAAAACAAAACAACTAAGTCAAAAAGATAGATGCACACCAATATTTATTGTAGTATTATTTATAATAGCCAACATTTGGAAGCAACCTAAGTGCCCATCAATAGACAAATGGATAAAGAAGATGTGGTATGTGTGTGTGGGTGTGTGTGTGTGTGTGTGTGTGTGTGTGTGTATATATATATATATATATATATACATATACATACACGTGTGTGTGTATACATGCATACACACATATGTATATGTGTATATATATATATACACATATATATACGTGCATACACATAACTGAATATTATTCAGCCATAAAAATATGAAACCTTGCCATGTGCAATAACATGGATAAATCTAGAGGGTATTATGCTAAGTGAAAAAAGGCAGACAGAGGAAGACAAATACCCCATCATCTCACTTATATGTGGGATCTAAAACACAAACAAACAAAACAAGATGAAAACAGACTCATAGATGCAGAGAACACTCAGGTGGTTGCCAGAGGGGAGGGTGTGAGGGGGCAAAATAGGTGATGGGGATTAAGAGATACAAACCTCCAGTTATGAAATAAATAAGCCAAGGGGTTGTGATATACAACATAAGGAATATGGTCAATAATATTGTAATAACTTTGTTGGGGACAGATGGTTACTAGACTTATCATGGTGATCATTTCATAATGTATGCAAATATCAAATCACTTGGTAACACACCTGAAACTAGCATAATATTGTATATCAACTATATTTCAATAAAAAAAGAAATACTGAATTCTTTTGCAACTATGTCAGAATAAATTAACTTGCCAGATTATAGAAATTTCCCTTTCTGTTGACAATTTATTAGAAAAAGTTTTTATTGAGATATGTTTGATATACAAAATTGCATGTAAGTTTATATTAATTTGATACATTTATATTGCAATATGACTGCCATTATAGCATTAGCTAACCCTTCTATTGTGTCATATAATTATAATTTCTTTTAGTCTTGGGAACAATTAAGATCTAGTCACTTAGCAAGTGTAATGTTTATAATACAGTTTTATTGTCTATTAGAAAAAAAAAAAAAAAAAAAAAAGAAGCAGTCCCTGCTCCTAAGGAGATTTTAATCTATTTAGAGGTACACTAGTCCTATCTCAACTCTCTTTCGGCCGTGAATGCATACTTGGCTCACCACTGCCCCTCTGGATTGCTAGCAATGACAGCAGAGTAACTGTGTGGCTCTTGGAATCACTGGATACATTTAATATCATGATATGTGATTACTTAAAAGAATTTAGAGTCAAACCAACTTATTCTCCTGTAAATATGTTAATGCATTTTATTTTATTTTATTTGTGTATTTTTTAATTGAAGTACAGTTGATTTACTATGCTGTGCCAATCTCTGCTGTACAGCAAAGTGACTTAGTTATACACATAGAAACATTCTTTTAAAATATTTTCCATTATGGTTTATCACAGGATAATGAATATAGTTCCCCGTGCTATACAGTAGGACCTTGTTGTTTTGTTAATGCATTTTAATGGCAGGCTGTTGGTGTGAAGGTTTTTGTGGCCCATTTCCTGCCTGGTTTCACTGAGCTCATTCCTCCGCCAGTACTCTTCACAATCCCAGCTCCTTCATGGCCTGTTATTAAGGGAAAGTTCACTGGGAATAATCGTTTTAGAGCATGATCATCAGAACCACAGATCCCTGAAGATATCATCTGTATAGGAATTAAGTAACCAAGGATCAGTTGGTTTGGAATTTTTCTTTTTCTTTTATCTGAGACTGATTATTAACAATTTTTTTACATGAATGATCTCAGTTGATCCCTATAACAGCACCCAGAGAAACACAGGGCAGGTCTTATCACCCCCAATTTAGAGATGTGGAAAGGGAGATTCGAAGGCTTAGAATGACTTGCCCAAAGTCACATGGTGCATGTTCAGACCTGGAAATAAACTAGGTCTTTTGAAATCTACTTTGTACATCCTGTGTCATCAACTAGTTTTGAAATATGAGGGGCAATTGCATACAATGAAGGACTTTTTGACCACATATCAATAGCAGCACCATTGAGAAACCAAGAATTTTAGGCCCAATATTGTGGAATGTTTTCCCAATGCTCTGGGAAAATTGATTTTAAACTAGTATATTGAAAACATTCTTTAAGTTAATAATGTAAAATGAGTTTGAGTTAAACTAACTGTTGCAAAATTTAATTGACATTGAGAAGTTTTAAAACTTCTTAGTTAATGGCCTAAGTTTTCTTGTCTGTGGATAGACCTAATCCACTTATATTGATCATAGAAATGAAACATTTCCTGTACCATAGCCACTATATTACTGCTCTGCCTGGAATTCAGCCAGGAAAGTATTTGCCCAAGCATACTGACTAGTTTTTCCAGTATCTGTAGTGGGAGAGGCAGCATTTATAGCTGGAACACTGGGAACAACTTTGGTATATGATTGTGGCAAATGGGTGAAGCGATATTCTCATGAGAAAAATGCTGTGGTTTTCGTTTCCACAGTGCTAAAATGGCTTCAAGATGCTATCAAAGGCAAGGAGTGATATTTTAGGTATGCAGCAGGCTGGAATCTCCTTCTTAGTTTTATTCTACATACCAAATAAGAATGCACAACTCTTTCTGGGAAGCTCTCCATAGCATAAACCAGAGGTGGGATTGTCTGTCGTTATGGGCAGATCCAGTCCTCAACCTCAACTTTGATTTTATTTTGGGTTCAGGGTGATATTGCTCAGGTCCTTGCTGCTGCAACTTCCACCTTGGTGGGCTATTCTGGATTTATTATTTACGGTGTAACCTTTGTAGTAAGGAGAATACCAGTGTAAGAATGGGAACATTGGCTAATTAACTAGTAAACATTTCAGCAGATGACCCAGTATGCAATAAGCAATAATTAAGTGCTGTTTGGGTGAATGATTAATAGAAAAGTATAGCTTCTGAATAGCAGTCAGTTATACTAAACTCGTTTCTTCGTGTACATTCTTTTTTTTTTTAATTTTTATTTATTATTTATTTATTATGTTTTTATTTTTGGCTGTGTTGGGTCTTCGTTTCTGTGCGAGGGCTTTCTCCAGTTGCGGCAAGTGGGGGCCACTCTTCATCGCGGTGCGCGGGCCTGTCACTATCGCGGCCTCTCTTGTTGCGGAGCAGAGGCTCCAGACGCTCAGGCTCAGTAGTTGTGGGTCACGGGCCAAGTTGCTCCGCGGCATGTGGGATCTTCCCAGACCAGGGCTCGAACCCGTGTCCCCTGCATTGGCAGGCAGATTCTCAATCACTGCGCCACCAGGGAAGCCCCCGTGTACATTCTTATTACTTCTCATTTTGTTCTTTACCATCTCTCATTGATGAAATAAAGTCTTTAACATAATGCCAGACATGAAGATAATAATTTATTTAGTGTTAGTTCCCATATTCTCCTGTTTTGTCTTTCATTGCCCATCCATCTTTTTCTACTTTCCTCCTTCACTCCATCTCCTTTTCCTTCTGGTGTCTTTCCAATTCCCTTCATTCCTTTTCTCTGTTACTCTTCTAACCATCCCCTTATACCTTCCACTTTGATTAGATACAGTGTGGACTAGAAGCATATAGTTTTCAGTCTTTGTTGTATTCATCGAATTAAGTGTTGAATTTCCTGGGCTTAAATTAGAAGGTAGGTGAATTTAATGTTTAAAAAGATTGTAAGCAATAATACTCTGAATCTTGGCTATTTAATGATTTTGTAAAATGTGAGGTATATTGATTCAGAGGTTGATTTGAGAGTGGCAAGGCTGCTAAGACAGGTCAGTGTTTTCCCATCCCTGGTCTAGGCTCTGTTCAGTAATTATTAACTCTTCCAAATCACTTTGAAGTCCATCATGGAGTTCTAGCTGCTCATTCCTAGAGATTGAAATTTACCACGTGGTGTACTTTTTCAGACAAATTCTGAGACAAATTCTGAAATTATAATTAGTGAGCACAGAAACAATAGAGATGAAAAGTTCATCTTTTAGTTACTGAGTATTTGTTGATATCAACTTTTTATCCTAGAAGTATGGGGAAATGCATTCCTTGTCCCTTTTCCCTCAGAAATCTAAAGCACCTAACACTTAGAACACCTTCTAGGTCACACTGTAAAGCATTTAGGCCTATGATATTATATGACTTAAATAAAAATTTCAGTAATTAAAAAACTTATAGTGGGAGAGTGAACTACCAATAATTTACAATTATTAAGAATATCTCAAACACTCATTAACTCTATTTACTTATCTTAGTTTTTAAGATTCTTCTTTTACTAAGAAAAGTGGACAGACCAAAAATGCAAATTTTGTACCATATATATATATATATGGAAATAAGATATATGTATAATATATATCTTATTTCATTTTATATATATATAAAATGAAATAAGATTTCCTTACCCTTGCCTTCAAAGCTAAAGGTTCAGAGACTTAAATTTACCTTAATATGAACTTCCCCAGCCTTTGGTGGCTCAACTTGCACATTCTCAATTGAAAGAGGAGAATTTGTTGTCCAGGCAATGGCTGCCCATCATGTGATAGTCTGTTGACACGAGGACAATAAAATGACATCATTTAGCGATAACATTTAACTTCTGACCATACAAATGACACTTACTTGCTATAATTTGTAAAAATAAGAAAATCATAAAGAAACAGAAAAAAGATCATTGCAATTTCAGACATACGCTGTTAAAATTTTAGCATATTTCCTTTCAGTCTCTTAAAGTAATTTTTATATAGTAGAGATCATGTCATATAAGCAATTTTGCATTTTAGGGTTTTTTTTGCTAATGAAAGCCACCATATATTGAACATTTACTTGTTCTAAAACATTTTCTCATGACTTCAAAATACTTTATAATCATAATTTTAAATGGCTGTTTTATATTTCATCATTTGAATAGGTCCTAATTTGCTTAATCAGCAACTACCTAGACATATAATTATTTCTATTGTTTTGACTATTATAAAGTATATTGTAATGAACTTTGTTTATACTTTTCTTTTTTTTTTTTTTAATGTTAAATGGAGCATTTAGGGGAAGAACATACGTTGTTACTATTCTTGCAAATTTTCGGAGGTTTCAAAGTAGGTTTTTTGTTTGTTTGTTTGTTTGTTTTTTAACTTTTGGGATTTATTTATTTATTTATTTATTTATGGCTGCTGTGTTGGGTCTTCGTTTCTGTGCGAGGGCTTTCTCCAGTTGCAGCAAGTGGGGGCCACTCTTCATCGCGGTGCGCGGGCCTCTCACTATCGCGGCCTCTTTTGTTGTGGGGCACAGGCACCAGACGCGCAGGCTCAGTAATTGTGGCTCACGGGCCTAGTTGCTCCGCGGCATGTGGGATCTTCCCAGACCAGGGCTCGAACCCGTGTCCCCTGCATTGGCAGGCAGATTCTCAACCACTGCGCCACCAGGGAAGCCCTGTTTATACTTTTGACTTGCCTGGTTTCCTTAAGTAACGGATACATACATTATTAGGGTTAAATTGATTTCTAAATCTCCTTACAGAAAGTTTGAATTATTTGGCACAGTTCCTAGAACTATAAAAGAATATCTGTGTCATCATTTTTTCCACCCTCATTATCATTGACTGTAGTCATTAAAAACAATGTATCTGAGGAGCTTCAAGATGATGGAAGAGTAAGACGTGGAGATCACCTTCCTCCCCACAAATACATCACAAATACATCTACATATGGAGCAACTCCTACAGATCACCTACTGAACGCTGGCAGAAGATCTCGGACCTCCCAAAAGGCAAGAAACTCCCCACGTACCTGGGTAGGGCAAAAGAAAAAAGGAAAAACAGAGACAAAAGATTAGGGATGGGCCCTGCGCCAGTGGGAGGGAGCCATGAAGGAGGAAAGGTTTCTACACACTAGGAAGGCCCTTCACGGACGGAGACGGGGTAGTGGATGGGGGGGAAGCTTCGGAGCCACAGAGGAGAGCGCAGCAGCAGGGGTGCAGAGGGCAAAGCGGAGAGATTCCTGCACAGAGGATCGGTGCCGACCAGCACTCCCCAGTCCGAGAGGCTTGTCTGCTCACCTGCCGGGGCGGGCAGGGGCTGGGAGCTGAGGCTTGGGCTTCGGAGGTCAGATCCCAGGGAGAGGACTGGGGTTGGTGGCGTGAACACAGCCTGAAGGGGGCTAGTGTGGCATGGCTAGCCGGGAGAGAGTCTGGGAAAAAGTCTGGAGCTGCCGATCAGGCAAGAGACCGTTGTTTAGGGGTGCACTAGGAGAGGGGATTCAGAGCACGGCTTAAAGGAGCTCCAGAGATGGGCTCAAGCAGCGGCTATCAGCGCGGACCCCAGAGACGGGCATGAGACACTATGGCTGCTGCTGCCGCCACCAAGAAGCCTGTGTGCAAGCACAGGTCACTCTCCACACTGCCCCTCCCTGGAGCCTGTGCAGCCCGCCACTGCCAGGGTCCCGTGATCCAGGGACAGCTCCCCTGGGAGAACACACAGTGCATCAGGCTGGTGCAATGTCACGCCGACGTCTGCCGCTGCAGGCTCGCCCCGCATCCTTACTCCTCCCTCCCCCACGTCTGAGTGAGCCAGAGCCCCCGAATCAGCTGCTTCTTTAACCCCGTCCTGTCTGGGTGGGAACAGACGCTGTCAGGAGACCTACACACAGAGGCGGGTCCAAATCCAAAGCTGAACCCCAGGAGCTGTGGGAACAAAGAAAGGGAAATCCCTCCCAGCAGCCTCAGGAGCAGCGGATTAAATCTCCACAATCAACTTGATGTACCCTGCATCTGTGGAATACCTGAATGCACAATGAATCATCCCATATTGAGGAGGTGGACACTGTGAGCAACGATATATATATTTTTTTCTTTTTTTGTGAATGTGTATGTGTATGCTTCTGTGTGTGATTTTGTCTGTATAGCTTTCCTTTTACCACTTGTCCTAGGGTTCTGTCTGTCCATTTTTTCGTTTATTGTTTTTAGTATAGTTTTTAGTGCTTGTTATCATTGGTGGATTTGTTTTTTGGTTTGGTTGCTCTCTTCTTTCTTTCTTTTTTTTTTTAATTATGTAAATAAAATTTTTTAAAGAAATTTTTATTTTAATACCTTTTAATTTAATTTAATTTTATTTTATTTTCTTTCTTTCTTTCTTTTTTTTCTCCCTTTTATTCTGAGCCATGTGGATGACAGGTTCTTGCTGCTCCAGCAAGGCTTCAGGGCTGTGCCTCTGAGGTGGAAGAGCCAAGTTCGGGACATTGGTCCCCAAGAGACCTCCCAGCTCCATGTAATATCAAATAGTGAAAATCTCCCAGAGATCTCCATCTCAACGCCAAGACCCAGCTCCACTCAACGACCAGCAAGCTACAGTGCTGGACACCCTATGCCAAACAACTAGCAAGACAGGAACGCAACCCTACCCATTATCAGACAGGCCGAGTAAAATCATAATAAGGCCACAGACACCCCAAAACCACCACCAGACGTGGACCTGCCCATCAGAAAGACAAGGTCCAGCCTCATCCACCAGAAAACAGGCACTAGTCCCCTCCACCAGGAAGCCTACACAACCCACTGAACCAACCTTAGCCACTGGGGGCAGACACCAAAAACAATGGGAACTACGAACCTGCAGCCTGCGGAAAGGAGACCACAAACACAGTCAGTTAAGCAAAATGAGAAGACAGAGAAACACACAGCAGATGAAGAAGCAAGGTAAAAGCCCACCAGACCTAACAAATGAAAAGGAAATAGGCAGTCTAGCTGAAAAAGAATTCAGAATAATGATAGTAAAGGTGATCCAAAATCTTGGAAATAGAATGGAGAAAATACAAGAAATGTTTAACAAGGACCTAGAAGAACTAAAGAGCAGACAAACACTGATGAACAACACAATAAATGAAATTAAAAATTCTCTAGAAGGGATCAATAGCAGAATAACTGAGGCAGAAAAACGTATAAGTGACCTGGAAGATAAAATGGTGGAAATAACTACTGCAGAGCAGAATAAAGAAAAAAGAATGAAAAGAATTGAGGACAGTCTCAGAGACCTCTGGGACAACATTAAACACACCAACATTCGAATTATAGGGGTCCCAGAAGAAGAAGAGAAAAAGAAAGGGACTGAGAAAATGTTTAAAGAGATTATAGTTGAAAACTTCCCTAATATGGGAAAGGAAATAGTTAATCAAGTCCAGGAAGCACAGAGAGTCCCATAAAGGATAAATCCGAGGAGAAACACGTCAAAACACATACTAATCAAACTATCAAAAATTAAATCCAAAGAAAAAATATTAAAAGCAGCAAGGGAAAAACAACAAATAACATACAAGCGAATCCCCGTAAGGTTAACAGCTGATCTTTCAGCAGAAACTCTGCAAGCCAGAAGGGAGTGGCAGGACATATTTAAGTGATGAAGGGGGAAAACCTACAACCAAGATTACTCTACCCAGCAACGATCTCATTCAGATTTGATGGAGAAATTAAAGCCTTTACAGACAAGCAAAAGCTAAGAGAATTCAGCACCACCAAACCAGCTTTACAACAAATGTTAAAGGAACTTCTCTAGGCAGGAAACACAAAAGAAGGAAAAAACCTACAATAACAAACCCAAAACAATTAAGAAAATGATAATAGGAGCATACAATATCGATAATTACTTTAAATGTAAGTGGATTAAATACTCCAACCAAACGACATAGACCGGCTGAATGGATACAAAAACAAGACCCATTTATATGCTGTCTACAAGAGACCCACTTCAGACCTAGGGACACATACAGACTGAAATTGAAGGGATGGAAAAAGATATTCCATGCAAATGGAAATCAAAAGAAAGCTGGAGTAGCAATTCTCATATGAGACATAATAGACTATAAAAGAGACTCTTGCAAGAGACAAAGAGGTACCCTACATAATGATCAAGGGATCAATCCAAGAAGAAGACATAACAATTGTAAATATTTATGCACCCAACATAGGAGCACCTCAATACATAAGGCAAGTACTAACATCCATAAAAAGGGAAATTGACAGTAACAGAATCATAGTAGAGGACTTTAACACCCCACTTTCAACAATGGACAGGTCATCAAAAGTGAAAATCAATAAGAAACACAAGATTTAAATGATACATTAAACAAGATGGACTTAATTGATATTTATAGGACATTCCATCCTAAAAGAACAGAATATACTTTCTTCTCAAGTGCTCATGGAACATTCTCCAGGATACATCATATCTTGGGTCACAAATCAAGCCTTGGTAACTTTAAGAAAATTGAAATTGTATCAAGTATTTTTTCCGACCACAACGCTATGAGACTGGATATCAATTACAGGAAAAAATCTGTAAAGTACAAACAGATGGAGGCTAAACAATACACTACTTAATGACCAAGAGATCACTGAAGAAATCAAAGAGGAAATCAAAAAATACCTAGAAACAAATGACAATGAAAACACGATGACCCAAAACCTATGGGATGCAGCAAAAGCAATTCTAAGAGGGTAGTTTATAGAAATACAACCCTACCTTAAGAAACAAGAAACATCTCAGATAAAAAACCTAACCTTACACTTAAAGCAATTAGAGAAAGGAGAACAAAAATACCCCAAAGTTAGCAGAAGGAAAGAAATCCTAAAGATCAGATCAGAAATAAATGAAAAAGAAATGAAGGAAACGATAGCAAAGATCAATAAAACTAAAAGCTGATTCTTTGAGAAGATAAACAAAGTTGATAAACCATTAGCCAGACTCATCAAGAAAAAAAGAGAGAAGGCTCTAGTCAATAGAATTAGAAATGAAAAGGAGAAGTAACAACTGACATTGCAGAAATACAAAGGATCATGAGAGATTACTACAAACAACTCTATGCCAATAAAATGGACAACCTGGAAGAAATGGACAAATTTTTAGGAATGCACAACCTTCTGAGACTGAACCAGGAAGAAATAGAAAATATGAGCAGACCAATCACAAGCACTGAAATTGAAACTGTGATTTAAAATCTTCCAACAAACAAAAGCCCAGGACCAGATGGCTTCACAGGCGAATTCTATCAAACATTTAGAGAAGAGCTAACAACTATCCTTCTCAAACTCTTCCAAAATATAGCAGAGGGAGGAGCACTCCCAAACTCATCCTACGAGGCCACCATCACCCTGATACCAAAACCAGACAAAGATGTCACAAAGAAAGAAAACTACAGGCCAATATCACTGATGAACATAGATGCACAAATCCTCAACAAAATACTAGCAAACAGAATCCAACAGCACACTGAAAGGATCGTACACCATGATTAAGTGAGGTTTATTCCAGGAATGCAAGGATTCTTCAATATACGCAAATCAATCAGTGTGATACACCATATTAACAAATTCAAGGGGAAAAACCATATGATCATCTCAATAGATGCAGAGAAAGCTTTTGACAAAATTCAACACCCATTTATGATAAAAACCCTCCAGAAAGTAGGCATAGAGGGAACTTACCTCAACATAATAAAGGCCATATATGACAAACCCACAGTCAACATCGTCCTCAATGGTGAAAAACTGAAACCATTTCCACTAAGATCAGGAACAAGACAAGGTTGCCCACTCTCACCACTATTATTCAACATAGTTTTGGAAGTTTTAGCCACAGCAATCAGAGAAGAAAAATAAAAGGAATCCAAATCGGAAAAGAAGAAGTAAAGCTGTCACTGTTTGCAGATGACATGATACTATACATAGAGAATCCTAAAGATGCTACCAGAAAACTACTAGAGCTAATCAATGAATTTGATAAAGTTGCAGGATACAAAATTAATGCACAGAAATCTCTTGCATTTCTATACACTAATGATGAAAAATCTGAAAGTGAAATTAAGAAAACACTCCCATTTACCACTGCAACAAAAAGAATAAAATACCTAGGAATAAACCTACCTAAGGAGACAAAAGACCTGTATGCAGAAAATTATAAGACACTGATGAAAGAAATTAAAGATGATACAAATAGATGGAGAGATATTCCGTGTTCCTGGATTGGAAGAATCAACATTGTGAAAATGATTCTACTACCCAAAGCAATCTACAGATTCAATGCAATCCCTAACAAACTACCACTGGCATTTTTCACAGACTAGAACAAAAAATTTCACAATTTCTATGGAAACACAAAAGACCCCGAATACCCAAAGCAATCTTGAGAAAGGAAAACGGAGCTGGAGGAATCAGTCTCCTGGACTTCAGAGTATACTACAAAGCTACAGTAATCAAGACAGTATGGTACTGGCACAAAAACAGAAATATAGATCAATGGAACAGGATGGAAACCCCAGAGATAATCCCATGCACATATGGTCACCTTATCTTGTTTTGTTTTGTTTTTTTTAAGAGAAGAAAGATATTCACCATGTATTTCTTCTTTAGGTCTTTTTTTTTTTAATTTATTTTTTTTTTGTATTTATTTTTGGCTGTGTTGGGTCTTCGTTTCCGCGCGAGGGCTTTCTCCAGTTGCGGCAAGTGGGGGCCGCTCTTCATCGCGGTGCGCAGGCCTCTCACTATCGCGGCCTCTCGCTGCGGAGCACAGGCTCCAGACGCGCAGGCTCAGCAGCTGTGGCCCACGGGCCCAGTCGCTCCGTGGCATGTGGGATCCTCCCAGACCAGGGCTCGAACCCGTGTCCCCTGCACTGGCAGGCAGACTCTCAACCACTGCGCCACCAGGGAAGCCCTGGTTACCTTATCTTTGATAAAGGAGGCAAGAATATACAATGGAGAAAAAGCCTATTCAATAAGTGATGCTGGGAAAACTGGACAGCTACCTGTAAAAGAATGAAATTAGAACACTCCCTAACACCATACACAAAAGTAAACTCAAAATGGATTAAAGACGTAAATGTAAGACCAGACAGTATAAAACTCTTAGAGGAAAACATAGGCAGAACACTCTATGACATAAATCATTGCAAGATCCTTTGTGACCCAGCTCCTAGAGAAATGGAAATTAAAACAAAAATAAACAAATGGGATCTAATGAAACTTAAAACTTTTGCACAGCAAAGGAAACCATAAACAAGATGAAAAGACAACCCTCAGAATGAGAGAAAATATTTGCACATGCAGCAACTGACAAAGGATTAATCTCCAAAATATAGAAGCAGCTCGTGCAGCTCAATATCTAAACGAACAACCCAATCCAAAAATGGGCAAAAGACCTAAATAGACATTTCTCCAAAGAAGATATACAGATTGCCAACAAACACATGAAAGAATGCTCAACATCATTAATCATTAGAGAAATGCAAATCAAAACTACAATGAGATATCATCTCACTCCGGTCAGAATGGCCATCATCAAAAAATCTAGAAGCAGTAAATGCTGGAGAGGATGTGGAGAAAAGGGAACCCTCTTGGACTGTTGGTAGGAATGTAAATTGATACAGCCATGATGGAGAACAGTATGGAGGTTCCTTAAAAAACTAAAATTAGAACTACCATACGACCCAGCAATCCCACTACTGGGCATATACCCTGATAAAACCATACTTCAAAAAGAGTCATGTACCAAAATGTTCATTGCTGCTCTATTTACAATAGCCAGGACATGGAAGCAGCCTAAGTGTTCATCGACTGGTGAATGGATCAAGAAGAAGTGGCACATATATACAATGGAATATTACTCAGCCATAAAAAGGAACGAAATTGAGTTGTTTGTAGTGAGGTGGATGGACCTAGAGTCTGTCATACAGAGCGAAGTAAGCCAGAAACAGAAAAAAAATACTGTATGCCAACACATATATATGGAATCTGAAAAAAAAAAAAAAAAGGTCATGAAGAACCCAGGGGCAAGATGGGAAAAAAGATGGAGACCTACTAGAGAATGGACTTGAGGACATGGGGAAGGGGAAGGGTAAGCTGGGACAAAGTGAGAGAGTGGTAGTGTATATATGGACATATATTCACTACCAAATGTAAAATAGATAGCTAGTGGGAAGCAGCCTCATAGCACAGGGAGATCAGCTTGGTGCTTTTTGACCAGCTAGAAGGGTGGGATAGGGAGAGTGGGAGGGAGGGAGTCACAAGAGGGAAGAGATATGGGGATATATGTATATGTATAACTGATTCACTTTGTTATAAAGTAAAAAGTAACACACCATTGTAAAGCAATCAAACTCCAATAAAAATATTTAAAAAAATAAATAAATTCCTAGAGCAATTTTGAAAAATACCCACATTCAAAATCATTTATAAGTATTCAATTAGCACTTCATTTTTATTTTAAGACTGAAGTCAAAGATGTTGAGGGAGTTGAAATGCTTGCCAATGTTCTTGTAGCTTGGAGCTGGGATCCTTGCCATGAAGACCATTACACGTCAGTCTTGTTTGCATATCTCCTGAGGGTCTTGGGAAATAATATATGAGAAGCCAAAATCCAAAACAACAAAGATGTACACTTTTGTCTTCTTGATGAGAGCCAAACTACAAACAATCTGAATGTCCCACAAATGTTTTGGTGACTTATTTCAAATCATTTTGATGATGTGCTTGGCAGATGCAAAATATAATTACCGAGAAGTTATAGAAACACCAAATGTTCATAATACTTTAAAAATAATACAAAGTAATACAAATGCCATGGTTGCAACCATATAAAACTATCTTAAAACTAAGAATAGTTCTCTAAGGGTGGAGAGTTTTCTTCTCAAAAATTTAAAATATAATTATTTTCTATGGAAAACAAATGATTACTATCAACATCTAATATTCATAGAGTGTTTAACTTGCTAGGTACTTTATATACATTGTCTCATCTAATTGAAACCCTAAAATTAGCCTATAAAGTAGATATCATTGTTATGTACATTTTATAGATGAGGACACTGAGGCCTAAGGAGTTTATATAAATTTCCCAGGATAAACAACTGGTGGTAGAGCCAGTATTCCAGGAGGCCTAACTGTAACAGTTTAATAACAGTTTAATAACCTGCCTGATGATGATGATGATATCTGATATCTTTGTCGCTCTCAGTGTGTTCTAAATGCTTTACATTTATCAAGTCATTAAATCCTCACAATAACTATGCAGTAAGTTCACTATTGTCCTCATTTTAGAGCTGCATGTGTTTCATCAATATCTTTGTCATCATTAAAGCCACTTGAGTTTTGTAGCACAGTTTTCCAGAACGTGTCAACTTTACCTCCATCTAAATTTCTCGAGACACTTGGCGTTTTCAAGCAGGAGCCAGCACAGTACTGGAAATTTTATTCCCAGACACTTTTCTTACTGGAGTCTTTGGCTTGTACCAGTGTGGGCTGGGGGTGCTCTGCATCTGGGCACACATGCCATCCTCGAGCTTCTCTGCCCTTGTCCTGGGGAATCCCTTCACTCTCTCCAGGGTGAGACCATCAGCTTCCTAGATCCCATGTTTTTCTCTTGAATTCACTTACCACTTTAGGAGAACTTCATCAGGTAGTCTCCTGAGAAAAATTCATTGGGGGGGGGGATAGATTTTTTGAGATCTTTTAATTTTTCTATTGGAGTTCCTTTTCTGCTATGATAATTTTTAATTCCCAAGAGCTCTTTTTTTTTTTTTTTAATTACAACCTGTTCTTACTTCGTGTATACCCTATCTTCTTGTCTCTTTCAGGATATTAATAACAGCCTTTTTGAAGATTTTTACATTTTCTCTTTTCATGGATTATTTCTTCCAACTTCTCTTTTCTTTGTTTGCTTTGTTCTCTCTCATATTAGAAAGCTATTGATAGAATCACATCAAATGTCTGCTGATTCTTGGTTGTCTGCTTCTGTTGAAGAATGGCACACTAATAAGCTATTGGGAAGCTCAGAACACATGGATGGCTTTTTTTGAATGTGGGATTTGCTGTAGAATTATCTGGTGTGTTTTATTGTTAGGGAATCTCAATGTTGGTATGTTGAGGTCTTTTCTCTTTTGGCTGGTCAGATTATTCAGAGAAGAATTTTCAAGTTTCCTATGTGGAAAGTACATACCCAGCTGCCACCATTCTGGGGTCCAAGTGAAGATCCAAAGATAAGCCCATTGGGAAAAAAAAATGCAGAATCCAGAACTATGCAGGTAACTCCAGAAAGTTTGTTTATATTAATTTCATATAACTACCAGCCAAAAATCTATTAGACCTTATAATCTCATGTTTAAAAGCTCTAAACATTTTTTAAAGGCCTGTGAAAAATGTTTCTTACATCTAGCCTTATATATCTGCCTTAGATAATTACAGGTTCCTAAATGATCCATTAAGAAAAACATGTTTACGACTCCATGAGTAATGTGCAAAATGGACAAAGAGTTTTGAAATCTCAAGATTTTAGAGACATCCCCAAACAGTTTATATTATTTTGACAATTATTGGGCCAGAGTGTTTTTTCTAAAATGAAAACAAAAATCACAATAACTTCAAGTTACTTCACAGTTACATATGTATGTTAGCAGTTGAAATCTTTCATTTCTCTACAGTTTCTTTATAGGTAATAAAGTCATAAGTCTCATTGTAACAGGTGAAGCCAAACAGTTGCAGTTAAAAAGTTAACTTTTGTTCTCCAACTCACTTCAGGCCAGGTTTCTGAGGTAAACAGCCTGTATGTACATTTCCACACCTTTCTCCATGCTCATATAAACCTATATACTAATAAATGGGAATATATTTTTGGTTTGTTTTCATCTTTCACGAAAACTGGATCATACAATACACATTACTACACTGTACTTCGGTTTCTACATGTAATGATGTATCACATTCATCCCTCTTAAAAGATGTAAGTTGTTTTTTTAAACATCCACTTAACATTCAAAATAAGGGTTTATCATTCCTTACTCTGTCAATTAGACTGTTTAAAAATTACTTATTTTTTTCTTCTACAAGCAAGGCTGCAGTAAATAATCTTGTCTTTACATCCTCACACCCAGATACTTTTATTTCTAGGAATTGATTCCCAAGCATAGTACTCCTGGGGAAAAGGACAGGTGTACTTTAGCATTTTAATAAATATTGCCAATTGCTTTTCAGAAACCTATAACAATTCACATTTTTATCAGTAGTATAAGCTAGAAGGCTTTTATTTATTTATTTATTTATTTATTTTTAACATCTTTATTGGAGTATAATTGCTTTACAATGGTGTGTTAGTTTCTGCTTTATAACAAAGTGAATCAGTTATACATATACATATGTTCCCATATCTCTTCCCTCTTGCATCTCCCTCCCTCCCACCCTCCCTATCCCACCCCTCTAGGTGGTCACAAAGCACAGAGCTGATCTCCCTGTGCTATGCGGCTGCTTCCCACTAGCTATCTATTTTACGTTTGGCAGTGTATATATGTCCATGCCACTCTCTCACTTTGTCACAGCTTACCCTTCCCCCTCCCCATATCCTCAAATCCATTCTCTAGTAGGTCTCTGTCTTTATTCCCATCTTGCCACTAGGTTCTTCATGACCTTTTTTTTTTCCCCTTAGATTCCATATATATGTGTTAGCATACTGTATTTGTTTTTCTCTTTCTGACTTACTTCACTCTGTATGACAGACTCTAACTCCATCCACCTCACTACAAATAACTCCATTTCGTTTCTTTTTATGGCTGAGTAATATTCCGTTGTATATATGTGCCACATCTTCTTTATCCATTCATCTGATGATGGACATTTAGGTTGGTTCCATGTCCTGGCTATTGTAAATAGAACTGCAATGAACATTTTGGTACATGACTCTTTTTGACTTCTGGTTTTCTCAGGGTATATGCCCAGTAGTGGGATTGCTGGGTCGTATGGTAGTTCTATTTTTAGTTTTTTAAGGAACCTCCATACTGTTCTCCATGGTGACTGTATCAATTTACATTCCCACCAACAGTGCAAGAGTGTTCCCTTTTCTCCACACCCTCTCCAGCATTTATTGTTTGTAGATTTTTTGATGATGGCCATTCTGACTGGTGTGAGATGATATCTCATTGTAGTTTTGATTTGCATTTCCCTAATGATTAATGATGTTGAGCATTCTTTCATGTGTGTGTTGGCAATCTGTATATCTTCTTTGGAGAAATGTCTATTTAGGTCTGCCCATTTTTGGATTGGGTTGTTTGTGTTTTTGTTATTGAGCTACATGAGCTGCTTGTAAATTTTGGAGATTAATCCTTTGTCAGTTGCTTCATTTGCAAATATTTTCGCCCCTTCTGAGGGTTGTGTTTTTGCCTTGTTTCTGGTTTCCTTTGCTATGCAAAAGCTTTTAAGTTTCTTTAGCTCCCATTTATTTATTTTTGTTTTTGTTTCCCTTTCTCTAGGAGGTGGGTCAAAAAGGAACTTGCTGTGATTTATGTCATAGAGTGTTCTGCCTATATTTGTCTCTAAGAGTTTGATAGTGTCTGGCCTTACATTTAGGTCTTTAATCCATTTTGAGTTTATTTTTGTGTATGGTGTTAGAGAGTGTTCTAATTTCATTCTTTTACATGTAGCTGTCCTGTTTTCCCAGAACCGCCTAATGAAGAGGCTGTCTTTTCTCCATTGTATATTCTTGCCTCCTTTATCAAAGATAAGGTGACCATATGTGCGTGGGTTTATCTCTGAGCTTTCTATCCTCTTCCATTGTTCTGTGTTTCAGTTTTTGTGCCAGTACCATACTGTCTTGATTACTGTAGCTTTGTAGTATAGTCTGAACTCCGGGAGCCTGATTCCTCCAGCTCCCTTTTTCTTTCTCAAGATTGCTTTGGCTATTCGGGATCTTTTGTATTTCCATACAAATTGTGAAATTTTTTGTTCTGGTTCAATGAAAAATGCCAGTGGTAGTTTCATAGGGATTGCATTGAATCTGTAGATTGCTTTGGGTAGTAGAGTCATTTTCACAATGTTGATTCTTCCAATCCAAGAACATGGTATATCTCTCCATCTATTTGTATCATCTTTAATTTCTTTCATCAGTTTCTTATAATTTTCTGCATACAGGTCTTTTGTCTCCTTAGGTAGGTTTATTCCTAGATATTTTATTCTTTTTGTTGCAGTGGTAAATGGGAGTGTTTTCTTAATTTCATTTTCAGATTTTTCATCATTAATGTATAGGAATGCAAGAGATTTCTGTGCATTAATTTTGTATCCTGCAACTTTACCTAATTCATTGATTAGCTCTAGTAGTTTTCTGGTAGCATCTTTAGGATTCTCTATGTATAGTATCTAGAAGGCTTTTAAACTTTTTATTTTATATTGGAATATAGTTGATTGACAATGTTGTGTTAGTTTCAGGTGTACAGCAAAGTGATTCAGTCATACATATAAATGTATCTATTCTTATTCAATTTCTTTTTCTATTTAGGTTGTTACATAATATTGAGCATAGTTCCCTATGCTATACAATAGGTCCTTGTTGGTTATCCATTTTAAATATAGCAGTGTGTACATGTTGATCCCAAACTCCCTAATGATCCCTTCTCCCCTGGTAACTGTTTTCTAAGTCTGTGAGTCTGTTTCTGTTTTGTAAATAAGTTTATTTGTATCATTTCTTTTTAGATTCTGCATATAAGTGATATCATATGATATTTCTCTTGCACTGTCTGACTTACTTCACTTGGTATGATAATCTCTCGGTCCATCCATGTTGCTGCACATGGCGTTATTTCATTCTCTTTAATGGCTGAGTAATCTTCCATTGTATATATGTACCACATCTTCTTTATCCATTCCTCTGTCAATGGACATTTAGGTTGCTTCCATGTCTTGGCTGTTGTAAACAGTGCTGCAATGCACATTGGGGTGCATATATTCTTTTGGACCTTGTTTTTCTCCGGATATATGCCCAGGAGTGGGATTGCAGGATCATATGGTAGCTCTATTTTTAGTTTTTTAAGGACCCTCCATACTGTTCTTCATAGTGGCTGTTCCAATTTTCATTCCCACCAACAGTGTAGGAGGGTTCCCTTCTTTCCACACCCTCTCCAGCATTTATTGCTTGTGGATTTTTTGATGTTAGTCATTTTGACTGGTGTGAGGTGATATCTCATTGTAGTTTTGGTTTGCATTTCTCTTATAAATAAGGATGTTGAACATCTTTTCATGTGCCTCTTGGCCATCTGCATGTTTTCTTTGGAGAAATGTCTATTTAGGTCTCCTGCCCATTTTTGATTGGGTTGTTTGTTTTGATGATATTAAGCTGCACGAGCAGTTTCTAAATCTTGAGGACTAATCCCTTGTCGGTCACATCATTTGCAAATATTTTCTCCCAATCTGTGGGTTGTCTTTTCCTTTTGCTTAATGGTTTCCTGTGCTGTGCAAAAGCTTTTGATTTTAATTAGGTCCCATTTGTTTATTTTTGTTTTTACTTCCATTACTCTGGGAGACAGATAACAAAACATATTGCTGTGATATATGTCAGAAAGTGTTCTGCTCTGTTTTCCTCTAAGAGTTGTAGAGTGTCCAGTCTCACATTTAGGTCTTTAATCCATTTGAGCTTATTTTTGTGTATGGTGTTAAAGAATGTTCTAATTTCACTTTTTTTACATGTAGCTCTCCAGTTTTCCCAGCACCATTTATTGAAGAGACTGTCTTTCTCCGATTGTATAGTCTGGTCTCCTGTGTTGTAGTTTAATTGACCATAGGTATGTGGGTCTATTTCTGGGCTTTCTATCCTGTTCCATTGATCTATATTTCTATTTTTGTGCTAGCGCCATACTGTTTTGATGACTATAGCTTTGTAGTATAGTCTGAAGTCAAGGAGCCTGATTCCTCCAGTTCCGTTTTTCTTTCTCAAGATGGCTTTGGCTATTCGGGGTCTTTTATGTCTCCATACAAATTTTAAGATTTTTCTAGTTCTGCGAAAAATGCCATTGGTAATTTGATAGGGATTACATTGAATCTGTAGATTGCCTTGGGTAGTATAGTCATGTTGACAATATTGATGTTTCCTATCCAAGAACATGGTATATCTTTCCATCTGTTTGTGTCGTCTTTGATTTCTTCCATCAATATCTTATAGTTTTCGGAGTATAGGTCTTTTGCCTCCTTATGTAGGTTTATTCCTAGGTATTTTATTGTTTTTGATGTGATGGTAAGTGAGTTTGTTTCTTGAATTTTTCTTTCTAATCTTTCATTGTTAATGTATAGGAATGCAAGAGATTTCTGTGCATTCATTTTGTATCCTGCTACTTTACCAAATTCATTGATTAGCTCTAGTAGTTTTCTGGTGGCAGCTTTAGGATTATCTATATATAGTATCATGTCATCTGCAAACAGTGACAGTTTTACTTTTTCTTTTCTAATTTGTATTCCTTTTATTTCTTTTTCTTCTCTGATTGCTGTGGCTAGGACTTCCAAAACTATGTTGAATAATAGTGGCGAGAGTGGATATCCTTGTCTTGCTCCTGATCTGAGAGGAAATGCTTTCAGTGTTTCACCATTGAGAATGATGATTGCTATGGGTTTGTCATATATGGCCTTTATTATGTTGGGGTAGGTTCCCTCTATGCCCACTTTCTGGAGAGTTTTTATCATAAATGGGTGGTGAAATTTTTCAAAAGCTTTTTCTGCATTTATTGAGGTCATCGTATGGTTTTCATCCTTCAATTTGTTAATATGGTGTATCACCTTGATTGATTTGCATATATTATTGAAGAATCCTTGCCTCCCTGGGATAAATCCCACTTGATCATGGTGTATGATCCTTTTAATGTGTTGTTGGATTCTGTTTGCTAGTATTTTGTTGAGGATTTTTGCATCTATGTTCATCAGTGATACTGGCCTGTAATTTTCTTTCTTTGTGACATCTTTGTCTGGTTTTGGTATGAGGGTGATGGTGACCTCGTAGAATGAGTTTGGGAGTGTTCCTTCCTCTGCAATTTTTTGGAAGAGTTTGAGAAGGATGGGTGTTAGCTCTTCTCTAAATTTTTGATAGAATTCACCTGTGGAGCCGTATGGTGTAAGTTTAGATTGTTTATTTGAGGTTTTTCTTGTTTCTTGAGGTAGGATTGTATTGCTATAAACTTCCCTCTTAGAACTGCTTTGCAGCGTCCCATAGGTTTTGGGTCATTGTGTTTTCATTGTCCTTTGTCTCTAGGTATTTTTTGATTTCCTCTTTGATTTCTTCAGTGATCTCTTGGTTATTCAGTAATGTATTGTTTAGCCTCCATGTGTTTGTGTTTTTTTACTCTTTTTCCCTGGTAATTTATTTCTAATCTCCTAGCATTGTGGTCAGAAAAGATACGTGATATGATTTCAGTTTTCTTAAATTTACTGATGCTTGATTTGTGACCCAAGGTGTGATCAATCTTGGAGAATGTTCTGTGTGCACTTGAGAGGAAAGTGTAATCTGCTGTTTCTGGATGGAATGTCCTATAAATATCAATTAAATCTATCTGGTCTGTTGTGTCATTTAAAGCTTTTGTTTCCTTATTAATTTTCTGTTGGATGATCTGTCCATTGGTGTAAATGAGGTGTTAAATCCCCCACTATTATTGTGTTACTGTCAATTTCCTCTTTTATAGCTGTTAACATTTGCCTCATGTATTGAGGTGCTCTTATGTTGGGTGCATATATGTTTATAATTGTCATATCTTCTGCTTGGATTGATCCCTTGATCATTATGAGGTGTCCTTCCTTGCCTCTTGTAACATTCTTTATTTTAAAGTCTATTTTATCTAATATGAGTATTGCTACTCCAGCTTTCTTTTGATTTCCATTTGCATGGAATATCTTTTTCAATCCCCTCACTTTCAGTCTGTATGTGCCCCTAGGTCTGAAGTGGGTCTCTTGTAGACAGCATATATACACGTCTTGTTTTTGTATCCATTCAAAGAGCCTGTGTCTTTTGGTTGGAGCATTTAATCCATTCACATTTAAGGTAATTATCGATATGTATGTTCCTATTACCATTTTGTTAATTGTTTTGGGTTTGTTTTTGTAGGTCCCTTTCTTCTTTTGTGTTTCCCACTTAGAGAAGTTTCTTTAGCATTTGCTTTAGAGCTGGCTTGGTGGTGCTGAATTCTCTTAGCTTTTGCTTGTCTATAAAACTTTTGATTTCTCCATCAAATCTGAATGAGATCCTTGCTGGCTAGAGTAATCTTGGTTGTAGTTTCTTCCCTTTCATCACTTAAAATATATCATGCCTCTCCCTTTTGGCTTGTAGAGCTTCTGCTGAGAAATCAGCTGTTAACCTTATGGGAGTTCCCTTGTATAGTGTCATTTTTCCCTTGCTGCTTTTAATAATTTTTCTTTGTCTTTAATTTTTGTCAATTTGATTACTATGTGTCTGCATGTTTCTCGTTGGGTTTATCCTGCCTGGCACTCTCTGAGCTTCCTGGACTTGGGTGGCTATTTCCTTTCCCATGTTAGGGAAGTTTTCAACTATAATCTCTTCAAATATTTTCTCAGGTCCTTTCTTTCTCTCTTCTCCTTCTGAGACCTCTATAATGTGAATGTTGGTGCTTTTAATGTTGTCCCAGAGGTTTCTTAGACTGTCTTCATTTCTTTTCATTCTTTTTTCTTTATTCTGTTCTGCAGCAGTGAATTCCACCATTCTGTCTTCCAGGTCACTTATCCGTTCTTCTGACTCAGTTATTCTGCTATTGATTCCTTCTAGTGTATTCTTCATTTCAGTTTTTGTATTGTTCATCTCTGTTTGTTTGTTCATTAATTCTTCTAGATCTTTGTTAAACATTTCTTGCATCTTCTCGATCTTTGCCTCCATTCTTTTTCCGAGGTCCTGGATCATCTTCACTGTCATTATTCCGAATTCTTTTTCTGGAAGGTGTCTATCTGCAATTCATTTAGTTGTATTTCTGGGGTTTTATCTTGTTCATCATCTGGTACACAGTCCTCTGCTTTTTCATTTTGTCTATCTTTCTGTGAATGTGGTTTTCGTTCCACAGGCTGCAGGATTGTAGTTCTTTTTGCTTATGCTGTCTGCCCTCTGGTGGATGAGGCTATCTAAGTGGCTTTTGCAAGCTTCCTGATGGGAGGGACTGGTGGTGGGTATAGCTGAGTGTTGCTCTGGTGAGCAGAGCTGAGTAAAACTTTGACCTGCTTGTCTGCTGATGGGTGGGTTGGGTTTCCTCCCTGTTGGTTGTTGGCTTGAGGCGACCCAACACTGGAGCCTACCCGGCTCTTTGGTGGGGCTAATGACAGACTCTGGGAGGGCTCACGCCAAGGATTACTTCCCAGAACTCCTGCTGCCAGTGTTCTTTTTCCCACGGTGAGCCACAGCCACCCCCCCACCTCTGCTGGAGACCCTCCAACACTAGCAGTTAGGTCTGGTTCCGTCTTCTGTGGAGTCACTGCTCCTTCCCCCTGGGTCCTGATGCACACACTACTTTGTGTGTGCCCTCCAAGAGTGGAGTCTCTGCTTCCCCCAGTCCTGTCGAAGTCCTGCAATCACATCCCACTAGCCTTTGAAGTCTGATTCTCTGGGAATTCCTCATCCTGTTGCTGGACCCCCAGGTTGGAAGCCTGACATGGGGCTCAGAACCTTCACTGCTGTGGGTGGACTTCTGTGGTATAATTGTTCTCCAGTTGTGAGTCACCCACCCAGCGGTTATGGGATTTGATTTTATTGTGATTTAGTCCCTTGTACCATCTCATTGCTATTTCTCCTTTGTCTTTGGATGTGGGGTATCTTTTTTGGTGAGTTCCAGTGTCTTCCTGTCAATGATTGTTCAGCCTTTAGCTGTGATTCTGGTGTTCTCACAAGATGGAGTGAGTGCACGTCCTTCTACTCTGCCATCTTGAACCAATCTCAACATAACTTTTAAGTTAAACATAATATTAAAGGTTATATGTAAGGCAACACATGAATACTTGACATATAAGCTGTAGGAATATCTGTTTAGAGGTCAGAGGAGGAGAAATCTGCTGCCATGTCTTGTGATGTCCATGTTCTCATTGCTGTGCAGCTGTTGTTACAATAAAGGTGCTTTGATGTCTCTTACAGAAATATTTTAGTAGCTCATTTGTTTTTTCACATTTTTGTTTCTCTCATCAAAGGCTGTTGATAGTAATAATAGCAGCAATTATTTATCAATAGCTTTCTATGTGCAGGCAGTGTTCCATGGTAGTGAGTGTTTGATGGCATTTTATGTTTGGCAGACTTACCTGTGGGAGGAAGAGTAGGCTAGGTGGTGGGCCTCCAGTTCAAATTTTAGTGTGGGGTTTGGGAAGTCTAAAGTAACCCTAAGAAGTGTATTAGTTAGAAATGTATTCAAGAGCAAATAACTGAAAACTTGACTCTGAGGGGACTAAACACTTAAGAATTATTTTCTTACCAAATAATCATAATTTAGAAGTAGGGATTTTTCTGCATGTGTTCAGCAGCATGGTGACATGAAACCCAGTTTTTTTTTTTTTCGCTGCATTGGGTCTTTGTTGCTTCACGCAGGCTTTCTCTAGTTGCGGCGAGTGGGGGCTACTCTTCATCGCGGTGCACGGGCCTCTCACTATCGTGGCCTCTCTTGTTCCGGAGCACAGGCTCCAGACACGCAGGCTCAGTAATTGTGGCTCACGGGCCCAGTTGCTCCACGGCATGTGGGATCTTCCCACACCAGGGCTCGAACCCGTGTCCCCTGCATTGGCAGGCAGATTCTTAACCACTGCGCCACCAGGGAAGCCCAGAAGGGATTTCTTGAGGGAGGTATTTCTTTGCATAAGCAAAGGGATTTCCATCTGACTGGTGTGAGGTGGTAACCTCACTGTAGTTTTGACACTTAAATCACAATTTTGCATCTTGTAATTTTTTTCGGGTGGGGGCCATGGGAGAATTCAATGCTAGAAAAGGTGGACTTATACTACAGGGAATTATCAACATGGGAATCAACCCCGAATCTATATATTTAGCTCAGAACTTAATTCGTAGCTGCAGACTTTGTATAAACAGCTCCATATGAAAATCTTAGAAGCACTTCAAACTTGTCAAGTCCAATGCCAATCTTAACCATCTTCACTACAAATACTTGGTGCTGTTCTTAGACCCCAAGTTGGTGAAGGGGCCTACTGTCCACACCCAGTTGCCAAGACAGACACATTGGAATAAGCCTCAATTCTGTCTCCGTCTACCTTGCATCCTGCACTCCATCAGTCTTTGTGCCAAGTCACCTATACTTCCTAAGAATATCTCATTTATCTGATGCACTCCTTCCCCTTTGACACTGCTCTAAAACAGGCTCCATTCCCTCTTGCCTGTACATAGCTAAAGCCTTCTCACTCTGTTCCTCTCGTCACTTCTAATGTCCCCTCCCCAGGGTTGCAAGAATGAATTTCTAATGTTTTAATATGATCATATCACCAATCTGCTCAGAAAATTTCAACAGAGGTCCCATTGCCCAGAGGATGAAATCTAAAGCTCTTGCAAGGAATTCAGAATTCACTGTTACCTGACCCTAGACATTTCCCACTGTGAAGTCTGCAGGTCAGCAGTACTAAATGCTTACATTACCTAAACATATTCTGCTCTTTCATGCTGAGCCCTCTGTCTGGGAAGCCCAATTTTCCTTCTGTCATACTCCTCTTCATCCTTTCAATTTAGGTATAAATATTTGCTTCTAGGTAACAATCAACATAATCACAGAATGCAAATCTCAGGTTAAACAAAGACAGTTTCTCCTTTAGGTATTAGTTTTGGATGTACTTGTTATCCTCTCCCCTTCCTTCTTCACTCCCTTCTTTTTCTTCAGAACTATTGGAGAGATGGAGAACAAATGGCTCAGAGAGACTTAAATCTCTCTCACACTCAAAAGTCAACCAGCATATTCTTCAAAGATCTATTTTTCAATGTCCTTGAAGGAAGGGAAGGTAGCAAATATAAAATAAATGGTCATTGACAGCTCTAAATCTTTTCTGCTATTCATTATAGTTTGAAGACTTTAGAAAGATAAAACCAAATGCCTTAGAATTTCCTTCCATTAATGCAGGAGTGTACTTCACTCCAGCTTTTCTTTCACTTCTAATTTTCTGATGCTTGAATTCAGGTGCAAAATGAAATAGAGATGAAAAAGACTATAGAAAAGTTCAGTGAAACTAAGAGCTGGTTCTTTGAGAAGATAAGCAAAACTGACAAACCTTTAGCTAGACTTAACAAGAAAATAAGAGAGGGCTCAAATAAATAAAATAAGAAATGAAAGAGGAGACATTGTAACTGATACCACAGAAATACAAAGGAGCATAAGAGACTGCTAGGAACAAATGTATGCCAACCAACTGGACAAACTAGAAAGAAATTTTGGGAAACATACTACCTTCCAGGACTAAATCAGGAAGAAATAGAAAATCTGAACAGACTACTTACTAGTAAGGAGATTGAATCAATAATCACAAACCTCCCTACAAACAAAAGTCCAGGACCAGACAACTTCACTGATGAATTCTACCAAACATTCAAAAAAGAATTAATACCAATCCTTCTCAAATTCTCCCAAAAAATAGAAGAGGAGGTAACACTTCCTGATACCAAAATCAGACAAGGATACCACAAGAAAATAAAATTACAGGCCAAGATCCCTGATAAACATAGATGTAAAAATCCTCAACAAAATATTAGTAAACTGAATTCAACAATATATAAAAGGGATCATACACCACAATCAAGTAAAATTTATTCCAGGGAGGATGGTTCAATATCCTGAAATCAATCAATGTCATATACCACATTAACAAAATGAAAGCTAAAAATCATATAATCATCTCAACAGATGCAGGAAAAGCATTTGACAAAATTCAACATCTGCTTATGATAAAAGCTCTCAACAGACTGGTTACAGAGGGAATATACCTCAATAAAGGCCATATATGAGAAGCCCAGCTGACATCATACTCAATGGTGAAAAACTGAAAGCATTTCCTCTAAGATCAGAAACATGACACGGATGCCCACTCTCGCCACTTTTATTCAGCATGGTATTGGAAGGCCTAGCCAGAGCAATTAGGCAAGAAAAAGAAATAAAAGCATCCAAATTATAAAAGAAGGAAAACTGTCACTATTTGCAAATGAGATGATAGTGTATAGAGAGAACCCTAAAGACTCCACCAAAAAAACCTGTTAGAAATAATAAATAAATTCAGTAAATTTGCAGGATATAAAATCAATATACAGAAATCTGTTACATTTCTATACACTAATAATGAGCGACAAGAAAGAGAAAGAAAAGAATCCCATTTACCGGAAACCAAAAAATACCTAGAAGAAAATATAGGCAGTAAGCTCCTTGACATTGAACTTGGTGATAATTTTTTGTATTTGACACCAAAAGCAAAAGCAACAAAAGCAAAAATAAACAAGTGGGACTACATCAAACTAAAAAGCTCTGCACAGGAAAAAAACTATCAATAAAATGAAAAAGC
Organism: Balaenoptera borealis; assembly: GCF_965194805.1. Taxonomy (NCBI): domain Eukaryota; kingdom Metazoa; phylum Chordata; class Mammalia; order Artiodactyla; family Balaenopteridae; genus Balaenoptera; species Balaenoptera borealis. The sequence continues at coordinate 19,706,949 of NC_138861.1, forward strand.
CACCTACTAAATGGAACAAAATATTTGCAAATAATCTATCTGGTATGGTGTTAATATCCAAGATATATAAAAACTCATATAACTCAACAGCAAAAAACCAAACAATTGGATTAAAAATGGGCAGAGGACCTGAAAGACAGTTTTCCAAAGAAGAGATCCAAATGCCCAACAGACACATGAAAGGATGCTCCATATCATTAGTCATCAGGGAAATGCAAATCAAAACCACAATAAGATACCACCTCACTTGTTAGAATGGGTATTATCAAAAAGACAAGAAATAACAAGTGTTGGCAGGGATATGGAGAAAAGGGAATATCTGTACAATGTTGGTGGGAAGGTAGAAATTGATGCAGCCACTATGGAAAATAATATGGAGGTTCCTCAAGAAATTAAAAATAGAACTAGCATATGATCCAGCAATTCTACTTCTAGGTATATACCTGAAGAAAACAAAAAACTAACTGGAAAAGATATATCCATCCCCATGTTCACTGCAGCACTATTTACAATAGCCAAGATATGGAAACAAACTAAATGTCCAGATGAATGGATAAAGAAGAAGTGGTCTATATATACAATGGAATTTTATTCAGCCATAAAAGAGATGAATACTTGCCACTTGTGACAATATGGATGGACCACGAGGGCATTATGTTAGGTGAAATAAGTCAGACATAGAAAGACAAATACCGTATGATCTCACTTATATGTGGAATAGAAAGACAAATACCGTATGATCTCACTTATATGTGGAATCTGAAAAAAAAAAAAACACATGGATACAGAGAACAGAATATTTGCCAAAGGTGGAGGTGCCGGGGGTGGGCAAAATAGGTGAAGGGAGTCAAAAGGTACAAACTCTCAGTTATTAAAAAAATCCTGAGGATGTAATGTACAGCATGGAGAACATATTAGTTAATAATATTGTATTGCATATTTGAAAGTTGCCAGGAGACTAAATCGTAAAGGTACTCATCACAAGAAAAAAAAATCAGTGTCAAAAGAAATACTTAGTCTTCATGTTATTTCCCAGTCTCTCTCTCAGCCATGCTGAAACATGGAATTACCTAGGAGATATTCAGTATTTAAATTTAGAATGAACTAAAATTCTTCTTGCTTCAAAGCTGTAGTTATGACCCTTTAAGGCAATTAGACATCTCCCAAATCACTATAAATTATTGGTTTATGGTGAGTAGTAGTCTTTTTTTTTTTTTTTAATTTTTGGCTGCGTTGGGTCTTCGTTGCTGCACGCGGACTTTCTCTAGTTGTGGCGAGCGGGGGCTACTCTTCGTTGTGGTGTGCGAGCTTCTCATTGCGGTGGCTTCTCTTGTTGTGGAGCATGGGCTCTAGGCGCGCAGGCTTCACTAGTTGTGGCACGCCCTAGAGCACGTGGGCTTCAGTAGTTGTGGCTCGCGGGCTCTAGAGTGCAGGCTCAGTAGTTGTGGCACATGGGCTTAGTTGCTCTCTGTGGCATGTGGGATCTTCCCAGACCAGGGATCGAACCTGTGTCCCCTGCATTGGCAGGTGGATTCTTAACCACTGCACCACCAGGGAAGTCCTGAGTGGTAGTCTTTAAACATCATTTTTAGATAAGAATTGTCTGATGATTTCTGACTTGCTTTTGTTCCTAATAAATCTACCGAGTTATTTTTTGACATGGCAAATACCTCAAAGAGCAAGACTGGAAAAGGAAACCAGATGCTTTACTCTGTCTAGTTATCTTTGCTCATGAGTTAGTTTTGTCTACAAGTTATTCAGCAACCTCTGGGTTCTTTTGATGACTGTGGTAGGGCTGTGCAAGATGATCTTCTGGCCCTTGGATCCCAAGTGAATGAAATGAGCAAACCAGGTAGACATATATGACAAAAATTTCATCAAAATGGTGTTTGGCCTCTAGTGCTCCCACTCTAGTTTTATTCTTGCCACACTAATTTTGGTTTCTCTTCCTATGCAATGGTCCATTTCCTGAATGTTTGCTGGGTATTTGACAGATAAATATAATTTGATATACTTCAAAAAAATGGTCAGTTTCACATTTTTGGAGAATACTTAATAGAGGTTATTTGTGCAATAATCATTTGCTAACAGAATTAAGTTGTCAGGTGTCTAAGAATGTAATTATTAAATACATACTTGCTCTTACTCTACTTCAACTTCTGAGTAATTTTTTAATGCTTCTGTCAAAATGACTTTTTTTCTAATCCTAGAGTAGCTTGTGTCATTTGTAACGTAGCAAAGGGTTAAATCAGACTTTGATTATATGACTCCTTTTTGTTTATTTACTATTTCTGGAGGAGCTAAGTCACTGTATCAGAGCTATTAGTTAAACCATCAACATGAAATTCTTTCTCTTCAAATTTTGAAAATTTTCTTCATTTTGACTAAGTTTTTTTGCAGCTGGCTAAAAGTGAGTGCAAGCTATGTGCATTTATAGTTACACTTTTTAAAGGAGACCAACAAATATGGAAATTCTTGATTGTAGAGTCAAAATTATTGCTGGAGGCCAGCAGGACACACTGACCATGTGTACCGTTATAGGTCTGTCAGGATACCAGCCACTCTGTGGTTCCATTTTTCTGCTTTGATTTCAACATGCCTCCTTCCCCACCAGTGTCAAAGTAAATAGAGAGGAAGTTCTGAGTGCAAAAGGCACCCCCCAACCTCCCCGCATACACCTCATGGAGCACTGTGCCCCTCCATGAGAAAACTGACATGCCAGCAAATCCTGCTCTCCGCCTGCTCCCCACAACCTGGGAGGAAGGAGGGTTGGAGCTGGATGCAGGCCTCTGTGCAACCAGTAGGATTTTATGCCCACTATTGTGACATGGGCATTTAGAACCATCTTTTTTTCCTCTGAATCTCACATTATCAGCACCAATATAAAAACATTAGATTACCCAGTAACATGGGAACATAGTGTTCCATGATGTTAGGACATTCTGAAAACTTAGGGACATTCTGAAAGCTCCCCTAACCCTCAATATCTCCTTCAGTATCTTTGACAAAAGAATTAAACTGTTCCCTACATTTACGTGGCACTTCATAGTTGACAAAGCCTTTTTACTAGCATCATTCCATCTAATCTTCATGAAGCTGTAATGGGTTGGTAGAGTAATTTTTTAAAACAAAGGATAAAATGGGTTTAGAGAGGTTGAGTAATTTACTGAAGGTCACAAATAAGTGGTAGATCACTTGCTCTAAGTCTAGAGTCCTTTCCACAATGTCAAACAAATTGTAGACGTGGAAACAAATCACACTTTTAAAGATAGCTAAAACTCCTTAAAGGAATAAGCTTTTCATTACACATTTAGAGATGAAGCTGAAAGTGCAAATCTTCCCCTGAGAAAGCACTAACAAATGGGGACCATAGACTTTCACATGTTCAAAGAATTAATTCCAGGATTATAAACTTAAGACATGGTAGTTAATAGAAAAGTTCTAGTTTGAAAAGATTTTTGCAAAAATGTACATCTCTATGTATATATACATCTACTTAGAAAATCTATTGCTTTGGATGTTTGTGCCATTTCTTAGTTACCCTTTTTACACGCTGTTTCCACAACTGCTTTATTCCCATCCCTAGACTTCAAGCCACCGTATTATTTTTAATTACCTTAGGACTTATTTTCAGTCAGTTGTAATAATGAAGATCATTTAACCAATAAAGTACTTTCTTGAGTAAAAATTATAGACTTTTGGAATATGGTTCCAAGAGCAGTTCAATTTTCAGATTTACTATTCAAACCTCACATTTATCACATGTAGTATGAAACTGTAGTATAAAACACTTCCCTTCACCTTGAAAATATGTGACATTTCCCTAAGAAATTCCCTGCATTTAGAAGTTCTGGACCTTCTCCACTTATAAATCTGAGTGTATCCTTTCGCAGGCTACATGTTTTTACTGTAGGGTTTTGCTACATTTCATAAAAAGGAAAATACAGACAGTAGAAGTACAGGTAGAAGACTTGGAGCACAATAGTCCATCACATGTATGTTGGGGAATAAGTATCATGAGGACTTTCTCAATGACTAAGGCTTCAAAGACTAAGGGTGGCAAAGATACAAAAAGTGCAAAAGGTCAAAAGAAATACCTTTCCTCAGTGGGAAAGATGACATGATTCAACATGAGTGGAATGATTAAGAAGGAGGGTTTATTGGACTCAATTACCCATGTGATGGTTCATCTAGCTCTCACTTGAATTTTAAGCATTTGCTTAAAAAATGATTTCACATTAATTTTATTTCTTTTGGAAAGCCCCCATGTATAATTTATTGGTAGTATCTCTGAAGAATAGAATTATTGATGATGTTTGGCTGATGTTTCAGATGATGGAGGAGCCGGGAGACTGCTACAAGTGAAGGCATGTGTATAGTCTCAAAATGTCAGGACGGTACGGACACTGAAACAGAAAATAAAAGATACTAATTGTTTTAATGTTTAGATAATATACATTCTTCCATGTGAGAGTACAAGGAGCACTCGATTTGTCTCTTTGAAAAGCTATCTTTGTTTCCTGCTATTTCATTCCCATCCATAATGCACTCAAGTCAAGTCAAGTAAAACGTCATCTCCTCTTTTCCTGTTGTGTTTTCTCCAACCTGAAGCTCTATTATATCCTGAATATGACTGCGATTTAGGCTTCATTAAGTATTAGATTTTCAAAATATAATTTTTGAGATCCCACATGCCTTGTATAATAAGGAATACAAAATAACAATGTGTAATGATATGTAATAAGTTCATGCTATTTGTCACATACTATGTAGATGCTTTTCATGTATTTTATCATTTAAACCTTTACTTAAACAACAATGCTAGGAGGCAGTTTCTAATATTATTTCCATTTTAGAGATTGTAGATACTGAGACTTGGAGAGACTTGTAACTTTCTTTAGATCACACATCTAGTGTGGGATCCTGGGATTTAAATCCAAACACAAAGTTGCACAAATTACAAGATGATAGGTAATGTGCCTAAAGGTGCTGATAATGTAATAAAGTTAAGAGCATGTTGAAAGTTTAATAGAGCTTTGATAAAGAAATGTTTAAGGAGACTTAGAAGTAGAAAAAAAAAGAATTGATTTGTACTGGGTGAGACTTTATTCTTGGAAACATCAGAAATGTTACATTTTACTGGAACTAATGTCCTTTCCAGAAACCATCTTCTGATGGGTAAATACTTTAGAAAAAGGTGGTCTTTGTATTTTAAAAAAATTATATATATGTATACGTGTGTGTGTATATATATAATATATATGAAAAATGTATGTAGATAATTAGAAAGTAAAGGACAGTATAAAGAAGAAAGTAAAGATAACCTGTAATCCCACAGCCCAGAAATAATCAGTGTTAATATTTTCTTGAATTTTGATCAACTTTTTCTAAACATATGCAAGTTTTTATTGCTCTTATTGAAAACTTGGAACCCTATTGTATATATAAGTTTGTTTTCTCTACTCTATAGCCTAAAATTACATCAGGAGAATTTCCCAATTTAATGAAATCATTTTTAAATGGCTTCATTGATTTCTAGTACATGTTTGGAATTTATTTAACTATCCCCTTAATGTTAAACTTTTGGGATGTTTCCAATTTTTGATATTATAGATAATAGATGAACATGCTTAAACATATGTACATTTGCATATCTCATAATTTCTGTAGAATATATTCTCAGAAATGGCATTGCTGGGACATGGGATCTAAGTTTTATTTTTTTGTTTTGTTTTTTAAGGTTTCTGATACAAATGACCAAACTGCTTTCTAGAAAGGATGTAATCTGGTACTGTTTGGATGCTAGTTTCTTTTCTTCCTCAATAATATTTATCAGACTAAGTGCCTAGTATGTGTTATGCGTATGGGTGCTAAACAAATATTGCTTAAAATTGAAAACCTCATGAGAAGAAGTGTGAAGTTGCAGAAAAAAGCAGGGACTATGGAACAAGAAGGGGAGAGTTAGGTAAAACTGCCTATTATTAATTGTGCCCCATATATAAATGCAAATGATAAAATTCTTCTTTTTAGGTGGTTGTAAAAGTTAAACGTTAGAGGTAGAAAATGGAACTGGCTTGTTTTCCTAAGCTTTGAAGAACATGTAAGATTTAAAGATTTAAAATAGCATTATGTACCCTTCCTCTTTGCAATAATTTTTATATGTGAAAAATTCTTTGTAAATGGAAAAAAGGAATAACAATAATAACATTTTAATGAAGAAAGTAATATCTGTATAGAAAATAATGCCTATATACCTCCACCAGCTCCCATAATGAGTTTTTGGGATGTCTTGAATGTAATTTAAATTTATAGCTATTAATAGTCAAATAGTCAATAGTTTTAGGTGGCCAGGCAGGGACTGCAGTAACTCCATGTTATAATATGACTGTGTGTCTCATTCTTTTTCCTTGCAAAGGTGAGAGTTCTCTTGTAAAGAAGGCAGAGGGCTCTGATCATTCAGATTTGCTGTGACCAACATAATTTGGGTTCAACAAAACAGGCAATGCAAAGCATTTAACTTCTCACAACGTGATCTTAAGTGTTCTACATGCAAAGATTGAACTGGGAATGGAAAACCAAGGTACTGCATCCTTGTCTTTCTCTCATCCTTCTACCTTTTTTTCTCTGTTAGTCAAACCGCACCATAAAAAGAAACTTAAAGTCTACCTCTTTCCTGAGCGAAGCAGGTCAAATCCTTCATTTATTTTTTCAAAGGGTAAAACATGGGTTATTAATGGATCCAGTGGAAACTTCTTAGCCATAAAATCAGCCACAAGTTTGGGGACAGAATCTTTACTTTTAAAGCCTGAAAAGGAAGTGACATCAATGTTAGATTCAGCCAGATATGAGGAGAATTGGAGAGGAGACTTTCCACATAGAATTTAAATGAAAGTTTATAAAACGTCCACAGACTACTATTACTGAGGTTAAGAGAGATGGTGTGTTTCAATATCCTTTTGGAGTGGTTTGACTTTTTAAAACAATCTCCCCAAACAAACTAGAGTCCTTGGTTACTATTTCTCTCATAGAGAACTCGTAGTACAGATGGTTATTCTCAAAGTGAAGAAGAAAATTTAACAACTGTCTAAATTTGGGCAGTGAGTGCAGACATAAATTATCGCTATGGATTTCCTGGATCCTCCTAGGTATTTCAGTGCATTGTGCAGTCACAAGTATCAAAAGAGATGATGCTGAAAGATCCTTGTTAGTTTATGGGGACTCATTAAAGTCTATCTTGGGACTTTCTGTGTGCATTAGTTCCACATCTAGTTGATTTGGAACCTATAGATACAAAGGAATTTTAGTTTATTTTTAAACTACATTGCATTTTATTTTTTAAAATTAATTAATTTTGGCTGTGTTGGGTCTTTGTTGCTGCGCGCGGGCTTTCTCTAGTTGCAGCGAGTGGGGGCTACTCTTCGTTGCGGTGCGCGAGCTTCTCATTGTGGTGGCTTCTCTTGTTGCAGAGCATGGGCTCTAGGCGCCCAGGCTTCGGTAGTTGTGGCATGTGGGCTCAGTTGTGGCTCGCAGGCTCTAGAGCACAGGCTCAGTAGTTGCGGTGCCTGGGCTTAGTTGCTCCGCGGCATGTGGGATCTTCCCGGACCAGGGATCAAACCCATGTCCCCTGCATTGGCAGGTGGATTATTAACCACTGCACCACCAGGGAAGTCCCTACATTGCATTTTAAAACCTGGCCTTGTCACTTGTAAAAAGGAAGAAATCCTGACGTTAGTAAGAATTTGGCCCTCAAGCCTAACTACGTACCACCAAAAATAGCTCCTTTCCAGGTACGTCCAGTCAACAGCAACATGGGGTTCACAGAGAGATTTTGGGCACTAGGAGGTATTCCTACAATGACGCTTACACCATATGCTTCTTGACAGCACAACAAGGCAGCCATCTGGAATAAAATTAATATGTAGCATCATTAAAGTGGATTTTCTGGTAGTCCCAACTTATGATACACAGTATCATGTAATATGGATCTAGCTAAATTGTGAGTGTGTGGCCGGAAGAGATTATGCCTTTTTCTTCATTCCCCATTATTTCCTAAAGCCACTAGGTGTGGCTTTGGAAAATGCCCAGAAAATATTTTTGAATGAGACAATAGATGAATGAATTTGTATGTTTGTATGTACTTAAGTCTTCTTTAGAAAATAATAAAGAGGTAAATATCATTACATATATATAATCTGATTCCTCAAATAAAGGTAATGTTTATCATCACATGACCCCTGGGCAATCTGAGTTAGTTAACTCATTCTTCATTTACTTATTAAGTAGATATTTTGAACTCAGTACTTTGAACCAGGTATTTTGATGGTGAACCAGATACAGGGTCAATTACATCATCAACATTTCTCTCTTTCCCACTTCACAGTCTCCCTTTTTAATGGATCCCCATTTCTACCACCCATTTCTAGTGGACACTTTTTTCCTAATTTGTGTACTTTATTTTTTTTCCAGTTTTGTTGTAGTATGAATGACAAATGAAAATTGTTTATTTTTAGGTTGTACAACGTGATTTTTTAGGGTGAACAATGTGATTATTTAATATACATATGCCATGTGAAATGATTACCACAATCAAGTTAATTCACATTCATCACCTCACATAGCTACTACCTTTTTTTGTAGTGAGAACATCTGAGATCTACTCTCTTAGCAAATTTGAAGTATACAATACAGTAGTATTAACTATAATAACCATGCTGTACATGGAAGTTTCCAGAACTTACTCATAACTAAAAGTTTGTACTCTTTGACATCTACCCATCATTCCTCCCCCACTCCTCCAGACCCTGGCAACCACTGTTCTACTCAGTAGAACATGTCCATCTGTCCATCATGTCCATCATGTCCATCTATGTCCATCTGTTGTCAGTGGTTCTAAGAATTTGATTTTTTTAGTTTCCACATATAAGAGAGGTCATATAATATTTGTCTTTCTGTGTCTTCCTTATTTCACTTTGCATAATGTCCTGCAGGTTATTCCATGTTGTTGCAAATGGCAGGACTTCTTTTTTATGGCTGAGTAATACTCATTCATATGAATTAATATTATATATATTATATATACATCACAATTTCTTTATCCATTCATCCATCAGTGGACATTTAGGTTGTTTCCATATCTTGGCTATTATCAATAATACTGCAATGAACATGGGGATGCAGATAGTGATTTCTATATTCTTTGGATATATACCCAGAAGTGGGATTGCTGGATCATATGGTAGTTCTATCTTAAATTTTTGGAGGAACCTTTATACTGCTTTTCATAATGGCTGTACCAGTTTTACATTCCCACCAACAGTGCACAAAATTCCCTTTTCTCCACACCATCTCCAACACTTGTTATTGCTTGTCTTTTGATAATAGCCACTCTAACAAGTATGAGGTAATATCTCTTTGTGGTTCTGATTTGCATTTCCCTGGTGATTAATGATGCTGAGCACCTTTCCATATAGTTGTTGGCCTAGAATGGGCATGTTTTAAATGTGCTTTTAACTCCGGTGTGAATTTACTTTAAACTACACCTATTACTCTGGAACTTGAAAAGAAAGTCTTTCCCCTCCAGTCAGGTTTTTAAGCAGGTTTGCAGTAAGAAAGTTGTTTAGGATCCCCCCCCAAAATATATAATAATCAGTCCTTTGATTTTGGAGTATGACATTTGGAAGACCAGAGAACTTTAGAACATGTGGCTATCAGATATTTAAAACAGTCCAATTCCACAAGAGAAAATGGAGGGAAACCCATAGAAAAATGGCATAAGGAGAAAGGCTAGAGCCTTGGAAGAAGTTGGATTGTATTGGAACTTCAGTCATCTATGGCATATTGTCCCAGGTCAAGGCTGCAAAGAGCTTTACTTTTTAGGTGCTGCTTCCTACTACCAACACTGCTGGGACTTACTGGAGAACCTTAAAAGTGGGCTTTTTTTTTTTGTTGGTCTCTGGGGGTTTTTTCATTAGGATTCTAGAGAATTCTGGTTAGGTGAAATGTAGCTAGGGATGTGTTCTCTGTTGCAATTGATAATTGTAATTATTTGAAAGTAATATCATGTATATTTTAAAGATGATGTAAGTGCTGCAAGATTGCAAACAGTACTGTATGTTGACGACACCAGCTGACGTTTATTAAGAGCTTGCTACTGACAGGTGGCACGTGCTAAGTATTTTACATGTTTATCTCACTTAATCCAGAAACAACACTATGAGATACGTATCACTTAAATTTTTTTGGTGGAAAAACCTGTTGACTTTTTAAAGTATTCAGTTCAACACACAGATTTGGATGCATATTATGTACCAGGCACTGTGCTGCCTGCTGTGGTAAAACAGGGCATATTTTCTGTTAATAAAATGATACGGAGCCTAAAGTTGCTCATTTTTTCTTTTGGCCAAAATATGATATCCATTAAAACCTATAAAAATTGTCAAACCATTTTTTGTTAAGAATGTGGGGGAAAAGTCAAACTTGCCAACTTGAAAACAGAATTTATATTCTTTATATTGACTTGAGTTTGAATTTTTTTTGAACTAAAAATTAAATTTATGATGGCTCAGTAAAAAAAACCCTCTTCTGTCTCTAAAAAGGAAATAATACTTGTGACAGTTATACTTAACTGATGGAATGAGATTCCTCATAATAATAATTAAGCAATCCAGGTAACAAATAGGAGATGGAAAATAGCCATAATTTTAAAAATATTCTTTATATATAATGTTTATATTCTGCTGCATAAAAGTAGACTCTAGAATACAGAAGCTGATATCTCAAGGCATTTCAGGGTACATACCATGGTGTCAAAACGACCAACGACTTCAAATGAAAAATCCACACCTCCACCACTCATTTCCTTCAGCACCTCCTCGATGGGTTTCTCATAGTCCCGAGGGTTGATGCACTCAGTGGCACCCACCTCTTTGGCCTTTACAAATTTGTCTTTGTTGATGTCCACTGCAATGATCCTGGCTGCTCCAGCTGCTTTACAGCCCATGATAACAGACAGGCCAACTCCTCCGAGGCCAAACACGGCACAGGTGGAGCCCTGGGTGACCTGTGTTTTCAGAAAATGCAAAAACAGATTAAGTAATGATTGTTAGAAAGAGCCTAAATTGTATAAAGTGCCATGCTTTTCCCTTGTCAGGAGCTACTCAAACTATGTCCATCTGTTGTCAAAACTTCTTTTGGCTTCAGCTGCTTCATGTTTAAAATGAAGGGGTTGAATTAGATCAGTGGTTCTCAAATTTTGCTGGACATTAGACTCACCTGGGGAGCTTTGAAAAAAATCTGAACACCCAGGTCACAGCCCATAAGCAATTTATTTATTTAGTTATTTATTTTTTAAATTTATTTTTATTTATTTATTTATTTATTTATTTTTGGCTGTGCTGGGTCTTCGTTTCTGTGCGAGGGCTTTCTCTAGTTGCGGCAAGCGGGGGCCACTCTTCTTCGCGGTGCATGGGCCTCTCACTATTGCGGCCTCTCTTGTTGGGAGCACAGGCTCCAGACGCACAGGCTCAGTAGTTGTGGCCCACGGGCCTAGTTGCTCCGCGGCATGTGGGATCTTCCCGGACCAGGGCTCGAACCCGTGTCCCCTGCATTGGCAGGCAGATTCTCAACCACTGCGCCACCAAGGACGCCCCCATAAGCAATTAAATCAGACTCTCTGCAGGTAAGACCAAGTCTCCAGGTGACTCCAATGGGAAACCCAAGCTGGGAGCCAGTGGACTGGATGATCTTTGAGCTCTAAATGCTAGTGACCCCCTCTTAAAGAGAATCTATTGACAGCCAGCTTCAGTCCATCACACATACACAAACACAATTTTGGGGAAATTAAATAATAAGTAGAAGAGAGGAGACTGAAAAAAAATAATCCAATTGAACCCTCAATAATTAACTCCTTGGTTCATTAACTTTCAGTAGTCATGACCAGTATAATGAGAGCAGAAATTAGCTGTGAATCATAGAAGAGTTATCCTCAGCTTAAAGCAAACTTAACAACAGGGGAAATTTAACAGGTAATTTTAAGATAATACTGCTTGGGAACAGTGTGCTCTGAGTGGGTCTTTATGTCTGCTTTTTAAAATACACTAATGAAGAATAATGCAATGAAAAGCTAGTCTATATTTTAATAATGGATGAAATTCATCATCACAAGTGCCCTTGGCTTCTGCTCTGTGTGTAGGTTCAGTTGGACCACCTGCTCAGATGATGCAGTTGCACAGGGGACTTAGTGCTAGGGTCACAGAAATTTGGAAAACATGTGCTCTCAATTGTTTAACTTGCCTAAGGAATTGTTTAATAAACCTAGTCTGCTATAGTTAGCCTTCAGTGTGGGTGAAATGTTCCTCCTGTCCCAAGTAAACTTTCTGTGGGGTACAACACCACTTTTTTACCTTAGAAAAACATGAGGCTTGTGATTGTGATTTAAAAGTGCTGGTAATTATGTATTATGGTTTATGATTCAGCAGGAGTTTTGAGAAAGAGGCTAGTCACAGCTGTCATATTAACCAGTCGTGAGATTTTGGGCAAATAGCTTTATGTCTCTGGACCTCAGTTTCATAAAATGAAAGGATACTACTAGATTTCCAACCTTTTGGGAAGAGGAGCCTTTAAAGAATTTCACCTTAAAATCTACCACTTCTGAAGTGTGTGTGTGTGTGTATTCGTGGCAGGGGTGGAGGTATAGCAATGGAAAAAATGCTTCATGCATCATTGAAGCTTCATTGCTTTCCTCATAGAGATCCACAGAGTGGGTATGTTGGCGACCCTCAGTTTGGAAGTATATTGGGATATCAGGTAAGGCTTTGAAATCTACTGTTGATCCTAATTCTGGGAGTAGAAGATCCATGGACTAGATACTCCTCAAAGGCAACCCCTTCATTTCATTTACTTTTCCTGACTCAGAACTTAGTGGAAACTGCTGTGTATGGCTCATGTTGGTGCTAACTACAAAATGAATGACAAAATGAGCTCTCAGCTCTAAAATTTAGTAATCCCATAAAAAAACACATTCAGAAGAATAATTATTGAAAACATCTTTACTTTCTCTTAGTTAATTATCAACAGCTTTTCATTTGTGATTAACATAAATTTTCTAGGATGTGCTCTCAATTCCTTCTGAGGGCATTTTCTACTTATAATCAACACCCTCAATTCTATGGAGCATGTCAATGTTATTATGGTGGTGGGGGGAGAAGCTACCAGTAAATCTGTGTAGAATGATCTCTGATTCCTGTGAGAAACTGCTCTCCTTTTAGCTCCTGACAGTCTGAGTGTAGCTGATTTTATCACCCATTGTAATTCCTACCTTGGCAACTTTGACTGCAGACCCATAACCAGTAGAAAATCCACAGCCAATGAGACAGACTTTCTCCAGCGGTGAGTCTGCATCAATCTTGGCCACTGACATCTCATCCACCACTGTGTACTGGGTGAAGGTGCTGGTGCCGATGAAGTGGTAGATGGGCTTCCCTCTGCAGGTGAACCTGCTGGTACCATCCATAAGGGTCCCCCGAGGCTTGGTCACACTGGTCAGTGCAACACACAGGTACATGAGGGTATGAGACAGGAGTATAACTGATGTGCAAATTCCTTGGCTGCATAAGGAGAGTATCAGAAACTTACGTGTTTTTCAGGCAGAAATTGCCTTCCGGGTGTTTACAAAGACTGCACTTTCCACACTGGGGAACAAAGAGTGGGATGACTTTATCACCTGGGGAAGGGGTAAAACAAATTCTTCTTAAATTTCTACCCAGGAATTAATAGAGCTAGAGCTTAAAGCTTACATATATGTATTAGAGGCACTTGACTTTGAAAAGTCTCCAAGAATAGGGTCCAGTCAGCACTATGTCTTGGTCATTGCCTGCCAGCATCGTTACCAGTTTGGGTTTACGTATGCCTGAAGATGCCCAAAGAAAATGCAAATGTGGAAAACAACATGGAGTTTTAGAAGTGGTTCCACTGTGTTGATAGTTATCTTTTATTGTGTGCCCTTTCTCTTGAGGATTTTATATGTATCATCTCATTTAATCCTTATAATTAAAACAAATATTCTCACTGTAAGTGTAAATATAAATTTAAGTTGTGAGCAGGCTGCCATAGTTCCACTAGATGATCCAGTATTTTGTAATAGTTTGGGGTACAATAACAGTGAGAATCTCAACAACTATTTCTTGGCTTTTCAAAGTGATTATGCTTATCTCTACTATGAAATGAGTCCTTTTTTTTAAAAAAAAAATCCTTTTTAAGGAAAACATACAAAAATAGGACACATAAGAACTTAAGAAATGCCTTTGAAAACCTCAACCCTCAATAATAAGTTAGACACTTTCTTTTAGGATAAGAACTGACTTTCCAATGTTTGTAGCTGATAATTTGTGGATAGTTCATTTTTACTGCTATGGTGGAGGGAGCAGGGGTGAAAAGTAGGGGTGTCATTTATTATTAATAGATTTCTAACTAAAGGAAATACTGAGAGCTGAAACTCAAACCAGACAACTTATTTTATTATTTTCTGTTCACAGGTCAATTAAGTATTTGGTAAGCAGGGAGGTCATATCTACTGGCTAAAGTGATTTTTTAGAATTAAAAATATTTATTTTTAATCATCTATACTACTTATCCAAAAGACTCAGAAAGATAACATTTAATAGATAAACTTTATATGAGATGATAGCATGGAAATTTTCTGTTTATTCACAGTTTACCTCTAAAAATATTTATCTGTATTAATACACAATAATATTAGGATAAAATAAATATTAAAGAAAAATAGTACTTGGTAACCAGTCACATTTAATCATGGTTAAAGGTAATAAAACAGATATTGTTTATGGCAGGATGCCTTCTGCTAGTTCTCTTTCATTTCCTGCCAACTAGTCTGTTTTGTTCATTCCGTGTTCAGGAAAGAAGGCCATATTGGAAGGGGAAATCAGTGAATGGGCTCCACTTCCCACCTGAGAAGAGATCATGTTGATTCAGTCATGGCCTCACAATCCCCATTGTGTGAAGTCAGCACAGAACAGGTTCCATACACTGATCTAGAGGCTCAGGACACAGACATGTTTTTTCCCTTGTCTCATTTGTAGTTTTCTTTGGACCTGATAGAAGACACTGCTTAGCAACACTAAAATGGGAATTAATTCATTATGAACTCCACCCTGGCAGGCACTGGGTCTTTTTTGATCCTCATGTATTCCCAGGATCTAACATGGTGGCTGACATCTAGTAGGTCCTCAAGAAATACTTGCTGAAGGAGAGAATACAGGAGTGCATGGATGCATACATGCCTGAGACAGGCAGGGAGGGAGGAAAGGAAGAGACCTCCAGTCAAGTCCTAGCTCAGCCTTGAGCAAGTGCTTTCATCTCTTATTACTTCAGTGTCATCATCCAGGCTGGATCGTCTTGGAGTCCTGAACCAAAGCACATTCCCCAACTGTGAATTCTGTACCTGGTTTTACTGTAGTCACCCCTTCTCCAATGCTCTCCACAATGCCAGCTGCCTCATGGCCTATGATCGCAGGAAGAGGTGTGAACAAAGATCCATTAATCGCATGGTCATCTGAGCGACAGACTCCTGTGGCCACCATCTACAGGGTAAAGGGAGGATGATTACATTCAGAAAAGATTATGACCCTCACTCAGATGGACTTAACATACCCAGTTTCCTGAATTTGCGCTAAAGAGTTTTCACGGGTTTTACTGATAATTCCTACTCTTCCCAAATACAGATTCAATTTATACCCAAGATTATTCAGCCTAAAACCCTCCTCTACTTTCCTTTCATGCATTAAACAATTTGGAATAATTGGTGAAATAATTGTTTCTGAAATATTTAAGTCATATAATATACAAGGAGGCCATTGTTTGTATAGAAGTAGGAAATGCAGATTAGCACCAAGAAAATAGTTACTTAAATGCTACCATCTAATGCTAATTGATTTAAAATCTGGATATATATTCCTTTGCACTTATTTTTCTGTATTAACACATAAATTCTTTTTTATTTTACTAGATTTATACTGTATATACTCTTTGGTCTCTTTTTTTTTTTAATCAGTCAATTTTATACACATCAGTGTATACATGTCAATCCTAATCGCCCAATTCAGCACACCACCATCCCCACCCCACTGCGGTTTTCCCCCCTTGGTGTCCATACGTTTGTTCTCTACATCTGTGTCTCAACTTCTGCCCTGCAAACCGGTTCATCTGTTCCATTTTTCTAGGTTCCACATACATACGTTAATATACGATATTTGTTTTTCTCTTTCTGACTTACTTCACTCTGTATGACAGTCTCTAGATCCATCCACTTCTCAACAAATGACTCAATTTCGTTCCTTTTTATGGCTGAGTAATATTCCATTGTATATATGTACCACAACTTCTTTATCCATTCGTCTGTTGATGGGCATTTAGGTTGCTTCCATGACCTGGCTATTGTAAATAGTGCTGCAATGAACATTGGGGTGCATGTGTCTTTTTGAATTACAGTTTTCTCTGTGTATATGCCCAGTAGTGGGATTGCTGGATCATATGGTAATTCTATTTTTAGTTTTCTAAGGACCCTCCATATTGTTCTCCATAGTGGCTGTATCAATTTACATTCCCACCAACAGTGCAAGAGGGTTCCCTTTTCTCCACACTCTCTCCAGCATTTGTTGTTTGTAGATTTTCTGATGATGCCCATTCTAACTGGTGTGAGGTGATACCTCATTGTAGTTTTGATTTGCATTTCTCTAATAATTAGTGATGTTGAGCATCTTTTCATGTGCTTCTTGGCCATCTGTATGTCTTCTTGGGAGAAATGTCTATTTAGGTCTTCTGCCCATTTTTGGATTGGGTTGTTTGTTTCTTTAATATTGAGCTGAATGAGCTGTTCATATATTTTGGAGATTAATCCTTTGTCCGTTGATTCGTTTGCAAATCTTTTCTCCCATTCTGAGGGTTGCCTTTTCATCTTGTTTATAGTTTCCTTTGCTGTGCAAAAGCTTTGACGTTTCATTAGGTCCCATTTGTTTATTTTTGTTTTTATTTCCATTATTCTAGGAGGTGGATCAAAAAATATCTTGCTGTGATTTATGTCAAAGAGTGTTCTTCCTATGTTTTCCTCTAAGAGTTTTATAGTGTCCGGTCTTACATTTAGGTCTCGAATCCATTTTGAGTTTATTTTTGTGTATGGTGTTAGGGAGTATTCTAATTTCATTCTTTTACATGTAGCTGTCCAGTTTTCCCAGCACCACTTACTGAAGAGACTGTCTTTTCTCCATTGTATATCTTTGCCTCCTTTGTCATAGATTAATTGACCATAGGTGTGTGGGTTTATCTCTGGGCTTTCTATCTTGTTCCATTGATCTATGTTTCTGTTTTTGTGCCAGTACCATATTGTCTTGATTACTGTAGCTTTGTAGTATAGTCTGAAGTCAGGGAGTCTGATTCCTCCAGCTCCGTTTTTTTCCCTCAAGACTGCTTTGGCTATTCGGGGTCTTTTGTGTCTCCATACAAATTTTAAGATGATTTGTTCTAGTTCCGTAAAAAATGCCATTGGTAATTTGATAGGGATTGCATTGAATCTGTAGATTGCTTTGGGTAGTAGAGTCATTTTCACAATATTGATTCTTCCAATCCAAGAACATGGTATATCTCTCCATCTGTTGGTATCATCTTTAATTTCTTTCATCAGTGTCTTATAGTTTTCTGCATACAGGTGTTTTGTCTCCCTAGGTAGGTTTATTCCTAGGTATTTTATTCTTTTTGTTGCAATGGTAAATGGGAGTGTTTCCATAATTTCTCTTTCAGATTTTTCATCATTAGTGTATAGGAATGCAAGAGATTTCTGTGCATTAATTTTGTATCTGCAACTTTACCAAATTCATTGATTAGCTCTAGTAGTTTTCTGGTGGCATTTTTAGGATTCTCTATGTATAGTATCATGTCATCTGCAAACTGTGACAGCTTTACTTCTTCTTTTCTGATTTGGATTCCTTTTATTTCTTTTTCTTCTCTGATTGCCGAGGCTAGGACTTCCAAAACTATGTTGAATAATAGTGGTGAGAGTGGACATCCTTGTCTTGTTCGTGATCTTAGAGGAAATGCTTTCAGTTTTTCACCATTGAGAATGATATTTGCTGTGGGTTTGTCGTATATGGCCTTTATTATGTTGAGGTAGGTTCCCTGTATGCCCACTTTCTGGAAAGTTTTGATCATAAATGGGTGTTGAATTTTGTCAAAAGCTTTTTCTGCATCTATTGAGATGATCATCTGGTTTTTATTCTTCAATTTGTTAATATGGTGTATCACATTGATTGATTTGCATATATTGAAGAATCCTTGCATCCCTGGGATATATCCCACTTGATGGTGGTATATGATCCTTTTAATGTGTTGTTGGATTCTGTTTGCGAGTACTTTGTTCAGGATTTTTGCATCTATATTCATCAGTGGTATTGGTCTGTAATTTTCTTTTTTTGTAGTATCTTTGTCTGGTTTTGGTATCAGGGTGATGGTGGCCTCATAGAATGAGTTTGGGAGTGTTCCTTCCTCTGCAATTTTTTGGAAGAGTTGAGAATGATGGGTGTTAGCTCTTCTCTAAATGTTTGATAGAATTCACCTGTGAAGCCATCTGGTCCTGGACTTTTGTTTGTTGGAAGATTTTTAATCACAGTTTCAATTTCATTACCTCTGATTGGTCTGTTCATATTTTCTATTGCTTCCTGGTTCAGTCTTGGAAGGTTATACCTTTGTAAGAATTTGTCCATTTCTTCCAGGTTGTCCATTTTATTGTCATAGAGTTGCTTGTAGTAGTTTCTTAGGATGCTTTGTATTTCTGCGGTGTCTGTTGTAACTTCTCCTTTTTCATTTCTAATTTTATTGATTTGAGTCCTGTCCCTCTTTTTCTTGCAGAATCTGGCTAATGGCTTATCAATTCTGTTTATCTTCTCAAAGAACCAGCTTTTAGTTTTATTGATCTTTGCTATTGTTTTCTTTGTTTCTATTTCATTTATTTCTGCTCTGATCTTTATGATTTCTTTCCTTCTGTTAACTTCGGGTTTTGTTTGTTCTTCTTTCTCTAATTCCTTTAGGTGTAAGGTTAGATTGTTTACTTGAGATTTTTCTTGTTTCTTTAGGTAGGCTTGTATAGCTATAGACTTCCCTCTTAGAACTGCTTTTGCTGCATCCCATAGGTTTTGGATCGTTGTTTTTTCATTCTCATTTGTCTCTAGGTATTTTTTGATTTCCTCTTTGATTTCTTCAGTGATCTCTTGGTTATTTAGTAACGTATTGTTTAGCCTCCATGTGTTTGTGTTTTTTACGTTTTTTTTCCCTGTAATTCATTTCTAATCTCATAGCATTGTGGTCAGAAAAGATGCTTGATATGATTTCAGTTTTCTTAAATTTACTGAGGCTTGATTTGTGACCCAAGATGTGATCTATCCTAGAGAATGTTCCATGCGCACTTGAGAAGAAAGTGTAATCTGCTGTTTTTGGATGGAATGTCCTATAAATATCAATTAAATCTATCTGGTCTATTGTGTCATTTAAAGCTTCGGTTTCCTTATTTATTTTCATTTTGGATCTGTCCATTGGTGTAAGTGAGGTGTTAAAGTCCCCCACTATTATTGTGGTACTGTCGATTTCCTCTTTTATAGCTGTTAGCAGTTGCCTTATGTATTGAGGTGCTCCTATGTTGGATGCATATATATTTATAACTGTTATATCTTCTGCTTGGATTGATCCCTTGATCATTATGTTGTGTCCTTTCTTGTCTCTTGTAACATTCTTTATTTTAAAGTCTATTTTATCTGATATGAGTATAGCTACTCCAGCTTTCTTTTGATTTCCATTTGCATGGAATATCTTTTTCCATCCCCTCACTTTCAGTCTGTATGTGCCCCTAGGTCTGAAGTGGGTCTCTTGTAGACAGCATATATATGGGTCTTGTTTTTTTATCCATTCAGCAAGCCTGTGTCTTTTGGTTGGAGCATTTAATCCATTCACGTTTAAGGTAATTATCGATATGTACGTTCCTATGACCATTTTCTTAATTGTTTTGGGTTTGTTTTTGTAGGTCCTTTTCTTCTCTTGTGTTTCCCACTTAGAGAAGTTCCTTTAGCATTTGTTGTAGAGCTGGTTTGGTGGTGCTGAGTTCTCTTAGCTTTTGCTTGTCTGTAAAGCTTTTGATTTCTCCATCAAATCTAAATGAGATCCTTGCCGGGTAGAGTAATCTTGGTTGTAGGTTCTTCCCTTTCATCACTTTAAGTATATCATGCCAGTCCCTTCTGTTGTAGAGTTTCTGCTGAGAAATCAGCTGTTAACCTTATGGGAGTTCCCTTGTATGTTATTTGTCGTTTTTCCCTTGCTGCTTTCAATAATTTTTCTTTGTCTTTAATTTTTGCCAATTTGATTACTATGTGTCTCAGCGTGTTTCTCCTTGGGTTTATCCTGTATGGGACTCTCTGTGCTTCCTGGACTTGGGTGGCTATTTCCTTTCCCATGTTAGGGAAGTTTTCGACTGCAGTCTCTTCAAATATTTTCTCTGGTCCTTTCTCTCTCTCTTCTCCTTCTGGGACCCCTCTAATGTGAATGTTGTTGCGTTTAATGTTGTCCCAGAGGTCTCTTAGGCTGTCTTCATTTCTTTTCATTCTTTTTTCTTTATTCTGTTCTGCAGCAGTGAATTCCACCATTCTGTCTTCCAGGTCACTTATCCGTTCTTCTGCCTCAGTTATTCTACTATTGATTCCTTCTAGTGTAGTTTTCATTTCAGTTATTGAATTGGTCATCTTTGTTTGTTTGTTCTTTAATTCTTCTAGGTCTTTGTTAAACATTTCTTGCATCTTCTCGATCTTTGCCTCCATTCTTATTCCGAGGTCCTGGATCATCTTCACTATCATTATTCTGAATTCTTTTTCTGGAAGGTTGCCTATCTTCACTTCATTTAGTTGTTTTTCTGGGGTTTTATCTTGTTCCTTCATCTGGTATATAGCCCTCTGCCTTTTCATCTTGTGTATCTTTCTGTGAATGTGGTTTTTCTTCCACAGGCTGCAGGATGTAGTTTTTCTTGCTTCTGCTGTCTGCCCTCTGGTGGTTGAGGCTATCTAAGAGGCTTGATGGGAGGCTCTGGTGGTGGATAGAGCTGACTGTTGCTGTGGTGGTCAGAGCTCAGTAAAACTCTTTGGTCTCTTTTTAAAAAGTTTAACAATTTATACTTACAACTTTCCTTGGCTATGAATGTAATTCCACTGTCTGGATAACCACATGAAAAGTGCCTCTTAATGGATTTTGGTAATTTTCATTGTTACTCTCTGAAATTTTTAAACCTAAGATTAAATAGAAATGGAAGAAAGTTTTACCTTAATACGAACTTCATTGGCCTTAGGGGGTGCAACCTCCACCTCCTCAATGGAAAATGGTTTTTTGAGCTCCCATAGCACAGCTGCTTTGCATTTTATTACCTGAAAATTGAACAGAAAGATGATAACAGTTTTTCCCCACCCTTGAAGTCAGGGGTTGTGTCTTTTACCTTTTTACGTGCAACATCTAGCCCCATGTCTGGAACCTAACATTGTTACACAGAAATGAAAACCTTTGATTTGCAAAAAGAATAATAGTACCTCTTTATAAAAATTTGTAAAGCAATACCACAAGGAAAGAGAAACAGAATTAACTATAGTGAGACACTGAGATAAAATGGAATATATTCTTTTATGAAGAAAGAACATCATGGGTTTTTTTTTTTCTCTAAGGATTGTTTATTGCTTCTATTTCCTAATGCGGTCCTGAAATTGGTTGTTTACCCAAAACTATTGGCTCGTATGTGAAGTTCTAAATCACTATCACTTTGCCGACAGATTCAGCGTCTGTTCACATTATACTGATTTCTCCCTTGCTCAGTTCTGCACTTAAGCCAAAATGATCTGACTTTATGATTCCAATTATGGACTTGCCTCCCTGCCTAGGGTTTCTCTCTCTCTATTTGCCTGTTCCTTTGATTTTCTCTCTACACTTGTTCTATGTGCTATTTGTTTGCATCGCTTATTTGAAAGTTAGCTTTGGCAGCTCTGTTTTGTTATATAATTTGTGTATAGGGATTTCTTCCAAATTACACTTGAACCCAAAATTGTAGAGGTTAAAACGCTACACACACACAACACACGCATGTATTTAAAAATGGGACAACTGTGTATTTGACTTTCTAGCTAGCATAGCTTACTTACAGGTGTTCTTACAAATAAAAGTTGAACACATTTTTAGTACTTGGGAATGTAGTATAAGACTTGTGTTCATTTTTGCAAAGCTTGTGTAGTTGACAGTGTTTTCTAGAGAGAATTAACATATTGCAAATATGATAAAAATTCAATTGAAATTTATCTGATAATTTATTTTCATTATTTGTATGCGAAATCCTTCTACTTTGCAAAGTGTTTGTCATGGTCAGTTCCACAATAAATATAAGAGTACTTGGAAATAATACACTAATAGATAGGTAGATAGGTGTTGATTATTGGGTGCCAATGATGTAGCAGGCACAAGTGGCTGTGCTGGGTGAGTTATTGATACATGTTTGACTTTTAAACTTCACAGGGCAGTATTATTGAATTATTAGTTTTATTTTACAGATGAAAAGATTGAGGCTCAACTGAGTTAGTAATTGACTAAGCACTTTTCCCAGAATCACAAAGCTGGGTGTCCAAAGAATTAACATCATTTTATCTTTTCACTACTTGATGGTAGTAAAAGATTAACAAAAGATTAGAGGTTAGATAGCAATAACAACAGTAATAGCAGTGACTAATATTTATTAAATTATTTCTATGTGCCAGGCACTATTTTCAATGCTTTCCAGTATGAAAAAATTTAATATGAATTTATTAAATTCTCACAACCACCTTATGAAAGTAGGTATTATTATTGTTGCCATTTAGCATTTGAAGAACATACAGTGCAGGAAGGGTAAACATAAATGAAGTGTTATCATATAGCTAAAATTTATTGATGTTGCACCTGAGGAGTGAGGATTGATTGCCTATAATTTATAATTATCATTAATACATTTGGTTTACCCTTTTGATCTCTGTGAACTCTTTCAAGCTGAGTTTTGGAAAATTTAATTTTTCTTTTTCTTTACTATTCTTCATTTGAAATGTAATATGCCACTGTAAATGCTAATCAGTAATGGATGAAAATAAAGTTAGAATAAGAAAACTGACAATTGGTTACCCATACGATTTCCAACCAATCTCATTGATATAGGCCTTCTGTGTGTCACACACACAGAAAATGTGTGTAGAAACCTCAGAATCTTTCAGTTGAGTCATTATAGCAAGATATTATATTGTGCAATCAACTCTTAACACAGCAAACCTACTGGAAACAGTTACACAGGCTTTTGCCGTGAAGAAGTTAAACAACATGAATTGATTGTACTGAATAACCACATGTATTTCTCTGCAACTGTAAGCACATTGAACAAATAAACATGAATCTATGGAAGACTTAGAACCAAATATCTCTGTTCCCAGTGCTAATAAGTGGTTCAAACTGTATCAGTATTAACTTTGTTTTTTTTAAATCACATTGACTTTTACATGAAGAAGATGTCGTTCTATAGCAGTGGTCCCCAACATTTTGGCACCAGGGACTGGTTTCGTGGAAGAAAATTTTTCCACGGACCGGGGGGTGGGGGAAGGGGGATGGTTTAGGGGGTAATTCGAGCGATGGGGAGCAGCAGATGAAGCTTCACTCGCTGGCCTGCCTTTCACCTCCTGCTGTGAGGCCAGGTTTCTAAGCAGCCCAGGGGTTGGGTACAACTGTTCTATAGGATTTCTATGGAAATTTCCTGAATTGTGCCATAATAGGACCCTTTTAAATCATAATTTGCATGTTGATGTTGGTTTGTTTAGTCTTGATGGTTCTAATGCTTTGAGATCAATAAAAGTTTTGTCACACTTAACTTTACTGTATTCATAAAAAGAATATGATTATAAAGAATAACATTCATATTATGGTATCTTAACATAAAGATAACTTCTTGATAAAAACATTTCATTTCTAACTTTAGATTTGAAAATTACTCATGATTGGACGTACTACTTCACATTTATTTAATATATGAAATATAGACTGTAGTAGGTATAATGCTATACATTTTGTTAAAGATATTTAGGTATTGCCCATCTCAGTTGTAGTTTAATATACCTTGTATATTGAAGCATATATTCTATGTTGTATTTCAGTATATATTATTTCTAATTTTTATATGAATTTTAAGTTATTCATTAAATACTGTATCTCTTTGTGTATTATATTAATTAGAATATAATTCCAAAAGTAAAAGAAAAATTGCCTTACTTTTCCTGCTGTACTCATGTTTCTGCTTTCTCTGCAGGCCAGGAGATGTGAATTCTTACAGACTCTTCCCTGCTTAAGTATGTACAACAGATATATTGCACAGATTATTGTTTGCTTGGATAATGCCCAATTCTACACATGTGATCCGCGATCTTTAAGTCCCGCCCATAAGCTTATCTTTAACCAAGTCAAATCAGGAAGAACAGGGCACTCAAACACTGACTGTTTGCAATATGCTGATTTCAGATAACAAATTGATTTCGTCAGGTTAAATATTTCCCTAGATATATCTTTTTCCTGGATTACGTATTTCTCCTCTCTCAGTCCCACACAGGATGTTCAGAGTTCTGTTTTCCCTTTGTGTGAACTAAGCTCCAACTTCTAATCCACATAATACAGTTAGCAAGGAGGAGGAGTAAGAAAGCAGCACAAATACCTTTGGACGGAGAGAGTTACAAGCCTAAGGAATGTGTTTGCTTCAGCACTTTCCTCCTCTTCACAGCAGAGAAGTCAGACACCAGTCAGTGACAGCAAAGGTGCTCACTGTTTCTGGCATTTCTGCTCCACTCAATACCAATTAGCACTGGCTGGGAACTTCCCTGTTCCAGACACTCAGCTGGGTACCGTGGGGTGACAATGATGGATAAGAGATGGCCTCTACCCGTGCCAGGAGGCATTATGAGGCGGTGGTTATAGCATGACCTTGGATTTGAGCAGACCCTGTCCTTACTAGCTGTGTGAACTTGGTCTTGTTATTTAACTGTCCTTGGCCTTAGTTTCCTTATCTGTAAAATGAGGATGAATAGTAGTGCCACCTGAAAAGGTTGTTTGATGGACAAATGAGTTAATCCTTTTAAAGCACTTAGGGTGCCTGACACACAGGACAGCCTTTAATAAGTGTTAGCTACAATGATCATCCATAAAAGTAAACTCACAATCTATGGTGGAAAAAGACACAGGCAACCAAGTCAGACCATCTGTGATGTTCTATATCAGAGGGAGGGCATTCTGACTGAAGGACTCAGAGGCGGCTTTGTAGAGAGAAGACATTTAAGTTAGAAACTAAATAATGATCACTTTGGCAATTAGTCAAGAAAACTCCTGTGCATTTCCATTGTCCTTTGTTCAGTGCAGTGAGTATGAGAAAGAGTTTGATTTTTAATAAATCTCAAGTCTTTTACCAGCACTTGGAGGACATAGTGCATTCAACTACTTAATTAGATTTAGTCTGTCAACATGTATATGTTAACCAAAAGGGTATGTTTCTCTGGAATTGTCAAGGGAACAACACTATTGTCTGTTTCCAACTTTACTTATGCAGGTGTAGAAAACCATACTAGGGTTGCACTACATCCACCAAGAGGAGAAGCAAGAAAGGTCTTCAATCTCACTGTGGTCTTATAATCATTGAGTAGGCACCACTTCTAAGGAATGGCCACCACCCTGCTCTCACCACCTTAACTTGTGGAGGAGAGCAGTGCAAAGAAAGGGAGTCTGACCACTTTTTAGAGATTCTGGATGGTATCAAGGGGCTGATATATCCTAACCAATTTGAAAGACTCATGGGATTCATGTGTTTATAGGATAATGGAAGGATAGGGTATGGGGAATAATGTAAATTCTTAATAAATTGGTGGTTTATTTATGAGATATAAATTTACAGGAAGCTAATGGCCACCATTAATTGAGCACCTACTATGTTTCCAGAACTCTACTGGGAGTTTTTCCTACATTCTCATATACAATCCTCAGAGCAATCCTACAAGGAAGATACTATTATTATTCCCATTTTACAGATGAGATAATAGAAGCTCAGAAATTATACATCACTAAATACCCTATCCAAGTCAGAAATATTGGCTTCAAGAACATCAAGATACTCAGGCTGATGTTAATAAGAGTGTTAGGGTATGAATATAATAGGCAATCACATAAGCATCAAAGGACAAGAAGTGAATGGTATGCCCTGAAAAAGTGAAATATCAGGGCTAACTGGCTATTTCATATCTTTGATTCCCTCTCCCTCTCTTTCTCTCTCTCTCTCTCTTTCTCTCTCGGAACATAGCTTGGCCGTAAGTCTTCTATCTTTTAACTAAAGTCTCTCTGTCAAGCAGTTGGGTCAGGTGCTGTCTTAGTCTGTCTGGGCTGCTATAACAAAAATATCATAGACTGGGTAGTTTAAACAATAAACATTTATTTCTCATAGTTCTGGAGGCTGGGTCAAGGTGCTGGCAGATTCTGTGTCTGGTGAGAGCCTACTTCCTGTTCATAGATGGCCATCTTTTCACTGTGTCCTTACATGGTGGAAGGAGCAAGGGAGCATGCTAGGGCCTCTTTTATAAGGGCACTAATCTCACTCATGAGGGCTCCACCCTCATGGCCTAGTCACCTCCCGAAGGCCCCACCTCCAAATACCAGCTATTGAGGATTAGGTTCAAACATATGAATTTTGGGGAACGCAAACATCAGTCTGTATCAGGTGTCCAGCCATGAAATAGTCAGTTAAAAACAGATGGTTGAGTTTATGCAGCTGTAGAGAGCTACACCATCTCAAATGGTATCATGAAGCTGGAAAGTGGCAATGGAAGAATCCTAAACGAGGTCTGCCCAATTCAGAAGCCCATATTTTTCCCACTACTTTATAAAAAGAAGGCAGGGCAGAACAGTGTTTGAATAAGACATTCAGCTATCTATCCACAACAGTGGGCCCCACATTTTATAAGGCCTGAGAAAGAACTCTTTAACTAGCAAGGAGATTAGAAACCATCCAATCCAAATTCTTTATTTTATAGGCCAAATGACTTGGCAAAACAATGTGGTTAATATTTACTTAAAAGATATTTGGAAAGGAAAAAGATGTAACTCTTCTCATGGGTGCATAAATAATCTAATAGCTTTCAAATATTGTGGGGTTTGGGCAGCGTAAAGAGGGAGGTTAGCAACAGCCAAACATTTAAGTTGCTATGGCAATATGTTTAAACTGCCCAAATCCAATACTACAAATCAAGTATTGGACTTCCCTGGTGGCGCAGTGGTTAAGAATCCGCCTGCCAATGCAGGGGACATGGGTTTGAGCCCTGGTCTGGGAAGATCCCACATGCCATGGAGCAACTAAGCCCATGCACCACAACTGCTGAGCCTGCGCTCTAGAGCCTGAGCCACAGCTACTGAATACGCGTGCCACAACTACTGAAGCCCACACACCTAGAGCCCATGCTCTACAACAAGAGAAGCCACTGCAATGAGAAGCCCGCACACTGCAACGAAGAGTAGCCCCCGCTCGCCGCAACCAGAGAAAGCCCGTGCACAGCAACAAAGACCCAATGCAGCCAAAAATAAAATATAAAATAATTAATAAAAAAAAAAATCAAGTATTTACTTAACATTTTACTTTGACATTGAAGCCTAAATTTTTGAGGGAGTTAAAGTTATCTCCTTTTCCCCCAAGTTAGAAAATATTTTGGCAACTTTGACCCCTGATCCTGACCTAAAGAGCATGTATAGAATGTTTAAAATATTTGTAGATCTCCTTGTGAAAGGTCTTAGGAAATAATCTCAGAGAAGTGTTAAGACAAAGCCATGCAGATTTTCTTGACAGTTTTCTCTGAGTTCCAAGTTCGAATTATCTGAGTGCGTAGCAGATGTTTTAGTGAAATATTATGGATCAATATGCTGAAGTGCTACACAAATGATAATTTTTGAGATGATGCAGAAACAAATATTATGTAATGATTTTTTAAAAATTGAAGTATAGTTGATTTACAATGTTGTTTTAGTTTCAGATATACAGCAAATTGACTCAATTATACATATCTATCTATCTACCTATCTACCTCTCTATCTACCTCTCTATCTATCTATCTCTATCTATCTTTTCTTTTTCAGATTCTTTTCCCTTATAGGCTATTACAAAATATCGAGTATAGTTCCCTGTGCTCTACAGTAAGTCCTTGTTGGTTATCTATTTTATATATAGTAGTGTGTATATGTTAATCCCAAACTCCTAATTTATCTCTCCCCACTTTCCCATTTGGTAACCATAAGCTTGTTTTCTGTGTCTGTGTCTATTTCTGTTTTGTAAATAAGTTCATTTGTATCATTTTTTTAGATTCCACATATAAGCGATATTATATAATAATTTTAAAGCAATGCAAAATGGCATGAATTCCGCACTTTAAATAATACGAAAATATGTACCAGGGAAAGATGCAATCTACACACTGAAAACAGTTGTTTAACCATGAAGAATCTATGCTGATTTTCCAAAGGATAGTATTTTTTTTTATTGATCATCGCATTATATTACTAAATATAGCCAAATTTTATTGAGTGATTACTTTATTAGTGCTTTATTTACATTGTTTAGCTTAATATTTATTAGGAAGATATTATCATACATCACCCTTTGTAGATAAGAAACTGAAGATAATATATTAAAAAGTTGATTGAGGGAAGATTCTAAGAGGTTTTCTCCAAAGTTCTTAATAAAGAATAATAATGATGATACTAGTAGCTAGCAAATACATAGATTAAGCATGTGCCAGGCACTGTTCTAAGTGCTTTATATTTACTAAAAATTTTCAATCCTATGCAGTACTACTATATTCCTTTTTATAGATGAGGAAACCCAGGCCCAGAACCAGGTTCCCCTGCCAATGTGGGGCAGAATAAGGATTCTAACAGTTCAGCTCCAAAGTCTGCACTCATCTCTTTACTGCTCTAGTCCCAGGGCTTCGTGAAAGTAGCAAAGAAAGAATGAAAAGAGAAATTACAAAGGAAAAATTAAAGTACGTGTGATAAATCCAAAACAACTCCATGTTCCAGTGTGAATGCGTAGGAGAAAGTGGTTTTATTGACTAATAGGGGAGGTTGATTTGAACATGTTAAATTTTAGATAACCTTGAAATATTCTGAGTGGAATGTCCAGCTGGGAAACATGGGAATGTAATAGGCAATATAAAATGACTCAGTATGTAGATTCGAGAGTATGCAAAGAGAGGTAAGAGAACTTCTGGTTTTCAATCTGGCACGCAAGAAGCTTGGGAGTCACCACACCATCGTAACAACAAGTAATACGCTAAACAAACTGAGAAATCAACAACTCTTCCTAGATCCATAAGAGAAATGAGGTCTCAGGGCAGACTGCTGCCCCCCAAATTGGAGAAACCAACAGGCGAATACAGAGGATCACAACTAACTGGAGCAGTGACTGCCAGAGAAACCAGCATTGGGTAGCAAGACCTGAACTGCAACTGAAGAATTGCTGGAGGCTCAGTTAAAAACAGAGAGTGGGCTTCCCTGGTGGCGCAGTGGTTGAGAATCTGCCTGCTAATGCAGGGGACACGGGTTCGAGTCCTGGTCTGGGAGGATCCCACATGCCGCGGAGCAACTGGGCCCGTGAGCCACAGCTGCTGAGCCTGCGCATCTGGAGCCTGTGCTCCGCAACAAGAGAGGCCGCGATAGTGAGAGGCCCGCGCACCGCGATGAAGAGTGGCCCCCGCTTGCCACAACTAGAGAAAGCCCTCGCACGAAACAAAGACCCAACACAGCCAAAAATAAATAAATAAATAAATAAAGTAGCTATAAAAAAAAAAAACAGAGAGTTAAACAACTCCAGGGGGATTCAGTCAGAAGGAGACCTCCACACTTCTGTGAGTTTTACCTCCTGGATCTTGACCGGATTCTCAGTTATTATTGGAGAAAAATCCCCTCCTGCTTCCTGCAGGGGGGATGAGAAGAGGAACCTTTTTGAAATATGCCAGCATATTTTGTTCCTCTCAACAAGGCCTTCCCTCAGGAGCAGCTATTTAACCAAAGCCTAATCTGGGGTTTTTATCAGAGCCTAAGTTACCTGGGGGAAGGGAAATAGCCAGCTCCAGGCAGCTCTAGCCATCCTGTCCCACCTAAGGGGGTGGGAGGGGGACTGAGAAGCCCTGATGAAGTTCACAGTGCAGGGGCACAGCCTCACTGAAAAACTCATAGGGCCACAGAATCCTTCCCCTCTCGCCACACCTTACCACTGCATTACTAAATTATATTTTCATCAGTTCCTTTTACCCAACACAACATGTCCAGATATCAAGAAAAAATTGCAAGGCGTACTAAAAGAGACAGAGGATCCAGACTCCAGGAACGAGACTCAGATATGGCAGGAATGTTGGAATTATTAGACTGGGAATTTAAAACAACTATGATTAAGATGCGAGGAGCTCTCATGGATAAAGCAGACAGCGTGCAAGAGCAGATGGGCAATGTGAACAGAGAGATGCCCTGTCCTTCCCTAGAGGGAAGTCAAGATGAGTGTAGTTTGTCATTAAGTAGGTATAAATGCTTTGCTGTTAATATTGATCTATTGCAACAATCATTTTACCCTTTCGTAGTCTACTCTGTGATGCTGGAGCTGTGATTCTCCCAACTAAATTTCCCAGAGTCCCTTGACATGTAGTTTCCCTAACGTTTCTGTCACAGAGAGATTTGAACATAGGAGAAGGGAGAGGGGACTTTCTTTCCAGTTCCCATTAGTGTCACAACGTGTCACACGGTTGGCTCCATCCGCCAGCTGCTTTAGGTGCTCGGGGCACCAGTCTTGCTTCAACCCTCAGAGGCAGCAGCAGCAGCTGGGCCCAGCTCTCTTGGCAGAGTGAGTGTGAGCTTTGCCTTCTGAGCAACCACTAGGCTGTACCCTCTCCTCACGTGGTCTGAGCCACAACCCTGTGGGGCCCTTTTGCCCAGGTTTCTGTTCTGGCAACCCCACTACTTTCTTTTCATTCTCCCAGCCCTTTCGGGGCTTAATGCTTTTAATGTTCTTGGTGACTTCAATATGCCCTTTGTGATCTTTCTAACAATTCTATAACCAATTTTTCTGTATTAAATTCCACTTTACTTGAAATACAGAGTTGTCTGCTTTCCTAACTGGGCACATTGGTACAGCTCTTGGCAGCAGGAGTGGTTCCAGAAGCAGACCCTCAAAGAAACAAGTGTTAGCGCAGATTGAGTTGATGTCTTATTAGTGGTCATAATTTGCTGAAATAGAAAGCACTGGAATGAGTATGTTGAAGGATGTGAGAAGAAAGGCAAAGACCCAGAATCGTCAGCTAAGGAGAAGCCACTAGGGATGACTAACAGGGCCCAGTTCCTCTTTCCCATGACAGATTTATATGGGTCTGATCTGCAGTGTTTTGCACACCCTCCATGTGCCTTCAAGCAGAAGTTTTCCAGAACATTCCAAGGTGTTTGCAATATAGTACCTTTTGAATCTTTATCTGATACAGTCACTGAAAATGTAATGCTCAGCTACATATACCTATTTGTACAGTGCTATGAAATTGGTTTTAAAATGTCCATTCACTTTGTATTTTATTAATCCTAGAATGTAACCAACTCTTAATGTCTTCATCATTTTTCCAGTTTTTTATTTTTTATTTTCATTTTACCAAAGTGATACATGAATATACACTCACAAATTTTTTTTCCTACAAAGTCTAACAGCAGTATTTGCTTTCCCACTTCTTCCTACAATTACTGCTCCCTAGAAGACACTGCTTTCAACTTTTGAAACTTATCATTTTGTGTTTTATCTCTACATCTCTAAGTAGCATGCATATATTCCTAACTTGGTTTTTCTTTGGGCATTTTGTTGTTCTCACTTTGAAGGATGAGAATTTGGGGCAGTCATTACCACAAAAAGACTCTAGTTCTCCCCTGTTTCCCAAGCGAGTAATAGATATTAATTTATATTATTATGACAATGTAAATGCTACTTACAGATGAGCCATGCAGTTTGCACTGCTTTTTTTTTTCTTTCTACCTGAACAATTTCATTTTTTCCTAGGATTAAATACTGGCTTTAAAAAAACTAGTTTGGTTTTGTCTTTATACTTAACAAGTAATTCAATGCCCAAAGCATAGCCAGTTATCTAATTCTCCATTCAAGGCATGCAGATGTATCAAGTATCCCATCAATTTAGTCTTGACGGGAAGTCTCTCCCATAGTCTTTGACTTGCTCCAGAATGGCCTGGGTGCACTCTGCATCTGGGGCAGTCTGTTGTGTTGCTTTCTTTTGGCTGCTGTAACAAATTACAGTAGTCCCCCTTTAGCTGAGGGGGATATGTTCCAAGACCTCTAGTAGATAGATGCCTGAAACCTTGGATATATACTGCCTGAAACAATATGTATGGTACCAAACCCTATATATACTCTTTCTCCCTGTACCAACAGGTGGGTAGCCTATACAGCATGGATATGCTGGACAAAAGGATGATTCACACACTGGGCAGGGTAGAGGGGAATTGCATATTTCATCATGTCACTTAGAAAGGCGCTCAATTTAAAACTTATGAATTGTTTATTTCTGGATTTTTTTCATGTAATGTTTTTGGACCATGGTCGACTATTGGTAACTGAAACTGCAGATAAGGGGGGACTACTGTACCACAAACTGGATGGCTTAAAATAACAGAGGTTTATTTTTCTCTCAGTCTGGAGGCCGAAAATCTGTGTCACTGGGCTGAAATCAAGGCGAAGGCTTGGCTGTGCTCTCGCGGAGACTCTAGGAGAGAATCTGTTCTGTGACTTTTCCACCCTCTGGTGGCTGCTGCATTCCTTGGCTTGTGGCTGCATCACTGTAGCCTCTCCTTCTTCTCTGCTCCTTTTCTCCCTCTTCCTTTTTCATATTGTCTTCAGAAGCTTGTAGGATGTTTTGTTAATTCCTAGTAGTCTGAAATTTTCCAATGATCTGTTCTGAGTGTGGGTGTATTTCTGTCCATTTTACTGGCATTCAGTGGCTTCTAAAAGATATGAAGATTAACTTCCTTCAGTTCTAGAAAATTTACTTACATTGTTTTATTAATGCTCTTCCCTTCCTGCCCCTTTCACTCTGCTTTGTCTGTTCTTTCATTCTGGAACTCCTACTGCTCATATATTGAACATCTTGATTTGGTACTCTAATTTTCTCTCCCCCTGCCCCTTTCTCCTTTTTTCTATCTCTTTATGTTTTCGCTCCCTCCAGCTCCAAACTCCCTCTTAAAATGAAGGCACAGGTGGCAGCATCAGGGTTTGCAGAGCATGGCACAATCTTCCTAGGGGTTGGGGGCATTTATAAACCTAGTGCTGGCACTTCATCTTTAGTTCCACTGGGGGGAAGCAGAGGATTGGAACAGAGCCTCAGTAATGTCATGCAGTAGTGTACCAGCTCAGAGTGACTTCCTGGCTCCCAACAATGACAAATTTGATTTCTAAGATCAAGAACTTCTATTAATCTCCCCCTAATTGTCACCCTTTGAATTTTCAGACCTTATATTCATGGAAATAGGGGCCCTGATTTTTTGCTTACCATGCTAGCTAGTACCCTGAGAAATTATGAATGATATTTATATGATGATTGTTAAGTTCGTGGTCCACTTAAGACTTGTGCTACTGCTTGAACAGTTATAGCTAGATAATATAAGATCTCGGTTTGCCAGAGACAGTTACTGTTGTCCCAGTGTTAATTATTGATAGCTCACTTTTCACTTTCAGGAGTGTTCTAGTTGTGATCACCCTACTTACGCCTGGGTATAACCTAGATTTAGTCAGTTGCAAAAGGCTTCCTTGGGATAAAGAAAACTTTCAAAGTTTCAAGACTTAGAAGTTCATGTTAATTATTTAACCAATAGCTCCTGTGGTGGTGACCTATTTCAGCAATATTGCAACAATTAAAAGAGTAATATAACACTTAACTAATTTGTACTACTTTATGAATCATACAAGCTAGTCTAGGATTAGAAAGAGCAAAGGCTAATGTGACTTAAAAAAATTAGATAGATTCATAAGAAAACTAGTCTCAGAAGCTATGTTAGAATGAATCAAAGTCTATTTCAATAACTACATAATATTTAAATATTTAATTTTGTTAGGGACTGATTATTACAAAACCTCAGTTAAGTGTTCACTGAAAGATTTGAAAGTGGTGATTATATTGAAGTATGTCAATTTTTATTTGTATAAAACTTGCAGTAACCTGGAAATGGGCCATTGCATGAGAATAGATAAAATTATTGAAATGAGAATACATGAAAAGTACAGTAGTCATATTGTAGCTTTATCAAATTGGTGTTTGAATTTGAGATTAATTCAATGAGATTAATGGTCTTATATGCGGACTTGATTTTTTTTTTTTTTTTTGACTTACAATCCGGAAGACATTCTGTGTGCTGCTGTCACAAGCATCACACAACACCAGAACTTATTTATTAGCCTAAGCTGCATGCTAAATGGAACTTTAAAAAAAATTCTGGTTTGCACAGCTGTGTGAAGTATTATCCAGATAAACTATTTAACGTGTTAATATTTGTCAACAAATATTACGAAATTTTCTTTTGAAAACAAACCAGAAAAAAAGCAAGATTTTTCTTATGTAAGCATTATGTTTTTGGTCTACTGCTCACCCGGAAATCAATGAATTGCAGTAAACTTGGTGGTATTCAGTTGCCTTAAGGTAGATCGCTGCAGTCTCAAAACAGAATTAATATTTGTTTATTCTAATGTCAAAAATAAATATCCTCCTAGGATGCCTTGTCTGGGATCTGAGTTGCAGGGAGGGGAAGCAAAGGATGCCAAAAAATAACTTAAGGAATAAGTATTTCTCCAGAGTCTAAACTCAGGCCTTGGGAAAGTAGAAGCTAAAAGAAAGCTAGAGTGAAGTATATTCCTCTATCTCTAAAAGAGAATTCAAAAGCACCCCTCCCATCAAAGCGCAAATAAAAATAAATAGCAGGAAATGTTTGGAGGAGTCATGACCTATTTCTGTGACAGACAGAAACTTCCTCTCTTATAGGGATATTCCAAGGCACACAATACTCACGCCACTGATTATTTCCAAGTTTGAGGGGTTCTGGGCTTTTTGAGCAATTTTTATTTATTTATTTTAACATTAAGTGTACACATTGGTGAGTCTTGCCCAATTAATATACTTCTAAATCTACTCTAAATCTACCACCACAAACAAAATATGGAAAATTTCCATTTCCTTAAAAGTTCCCTCATGCCTCTTTGCAGTCAGTCCACCTACACACACCCAGGCCCAGGCAACCACTGATCTGCTTTATGTTAGTATAGACTGCTTAGCTTGTTCTAAAATACCATATAAATAAAATCAAGCCAGGATAAACTCTCACGTATTTAGCTTCTTTATTCAGCATCATGTTTTTGAGATGCAAACATGTGTATATCAGTAGTCTGTTTCTTTTTATTGTGAGATAGTAGCTCATTGTATGGATTTACCATATTTGTTTATCCATCCACCAGGGGATGGACATTTCAGGTGCAATTTTGGCTAGTGTGAAAATAGCCACTAAAAACACATGTGGACAAGTCTTTTTGCGGACATATGTTTTCTTTCTTTTGGATAAATATCTAGGAGTGGAATTGCTGTGTCATATTGTGGGTGGATGTTGAACTTTTTAAAATATAGCCACACTATTTTCCAAAGTAGTTGTACCATTTTACATTCCCACTAACAGTGTATGTGAATTCCAATTGTTCCACATCCTCACCAACACTTGCTATTGACAGTCTTTTAAGTTGTAAGGCCAGACACCATGAAACTCTTAGAGGAAAACATAGGCAGAACACTCTATGACATAAATCACAGCAAGATCCTTTTTGACCCACCTCCTAGAGAAATGGAAATAAAACCAAAAATAAACAAATGGGACCTAGTGAAACTTAAAAGCTTTTGCACAGCAAAGGAAACCATAAACAAGACGAAAAGACAGCCCTCAGAATGGGAGAAAATATTTGCAAGCAAAGCAACGGACAAAGGATTAATCTCCAAAATATACAAGCAGCTCATGCAGCTCAATATCCAAAAAACAACCCAATCCAAAACTGGGCAGAAGACCTAAATAGACATTTCTCCAAAGAAGACATACAGATTGCCAACAAACACATGAAAGGATGCTCAACATCACTAATCATTAGAGAAATGCAAATCAAAACTAGAATGAGGTATCACCTCACACCCGTCAGAATGGCCATCATCAAAAGATCTACAAACAATAAATGCTGGAGAAGGTGTGGAGAAAAGGGAATCCTCTTGCACTGTTGGTGGGAATGTAAATTGATACAGCCACTATGGAGAACAGTATGGAGGTTCCTTAAAAAACTAAAAACAGAAGTACCATACGACTCAGCAATCCCACTACTGGGCATATACCCTGAGAAAACCATAGTTCAAAAAGAGTCATGTACCACAATGTTCATTGCAGCTCTATTTACAATCGCCAGGACATGGAAGCAACCTAAGTGTCCATCGACAGATGAATGGATCAAGAAGAAGTGGCACATATATACAATGGAATATTACTCAGCCATAAAAAGAAATGAAATTGGGTTATTTGTAGTGAGGTGAATGGACCTAGAATCTGTCATACAGAGTGAAGTAAGTCAGAAAGAGAAAAACAAATACCATATGCTAACACATATATATGGAATCTAAAAAAAAAAAAGGTTCTGAAGAACCTAGGGGCAGGACAGGAATAAATACGCAGATGTAGAGAATGGACTTGAGGACACGGGGAGGGGGAAGGGTAAGCTGGGACAAAGTAAGAGAATGGCATGGACTTATATACACCACCAAATGTAAAATAGCTAGTGGGAGGCAGCCGCATAGCACAGGGAGATCAGCTCGGTGCTTTGTGACCACCTAGAGGAGTGGGATAGGAAGGGTGGGAGGGAGACACAAGAGGGAGGGGATATGGGGATACATGTATACGTATAGCTGATTCACTTTGTTATAAAGCAGAAGCTAACACACCATTGTAAAGCAATTATACTCCAATAAAGATGTTAAAAAAACTTTTTTTAGCCAATCTAGTGAGTGCAGTGTTATTTCAATGTGGTCTAAATGTTCACTTACTTCAAGACATTTTTTGAGCATTTTGCTCTATTGGTCATCTGTAGAATTTCTTTTGTGAGCTGTTTAAATCTTTTATTTTTATTGGGCTATCTTCATCCTGTTTGGTGGCAAGAGTTCTGTATACATTCTGGGTACAAGTACTTTGCCAGGTATGTGTTGAGAATATTTTATTCCATTCTTTGGCTTGCATTTTCATTTCCTTAATGGTGTTATTAGAGGAGCATAAATTTTTAATTTTGATAAAGTCTTATTTATCAATTTGCTCTTTTATAAGTAGTACTTTTATGTTCTAAGAAATATTTGCGTTAAGCCAATATGCGAAGATTTTTCCTGTGTACTTTTCTAGAAATTATATAGTTTTAGCTTAAACATTTATGTCTATGATCCAAGTTAAGTGAATTTTTGTGTATGGTGGGAGGTAAGTGTTGAGGTTCATTTGTTTTCCTAAGGATAGCTACTTGTTCCTGCCCCATTTCTTGAAAATCTCTCCTTTTATCCATCACATTACTTTGGCACTTTTGCTTAGACACACACACATGTGGGTCTATTATTTCTGGATTCTGTAATCTCTAATATGTTCTATTGCTATTTGTTTATCTTTGTGCTAATATTGCGCTATTTTGATTACTATAGCATTACAGTAATTCCTGAGTCTTCCAACTGAGTCCTTATTTTTCAAAACTGTTTTGGAGATTCTAGGTCCTTTGAACTTTCATGTAAGTTTTAGAACCAGCTTGTCATATTCTACAAAACAAGCCCACTGGGAGAGTGATTGGAATTATATTAACTCTGTAAATGAATTTGGGGTCAAATGATATCATAATAATCTTGAGTCATCTAATCCATAAACATGGTATATCTATTCTTTTATCATCATCTATAATAAGTGACAAAAAAGTTAAGTAGATTTCAGTGTATAATTCTTGTACATATTTTGTTCATTTTATCCCTAAGTATTTCATATATTGAATGATATGTAAATGAAAACTATTTCCCAGTATTTCATTGTTACTATATTAAAATATAATTGATTTCTATATATTGATATAGTATTCACTAACCTTGCTAAATTCACTTCCTAATTCTAGAAACTTTTGTTGCATTCCTTAGGATGTATACAATCATGACATCTGTTAATAAAAGCAGCTTTTTTCTATATCATTTAAAAAAATTTTATTGGAGTATAGTTGATTTACAATGTTGTGTTAGTTTGAGATGTACAGCAAAGTGAATTTGTTATACATATATCCACTCTCTTTTTTTTTTTTTAGATTCTTTTCCCATATAGGCCATTGCAGAGTATTGAGTAGAGTTCCCTATGCTATACAGCAGGTTCTTATTAGTTATCTATTTTATATATAGTAGTGTGTATATGTCAGTCCCAATCTCCCAATTTATCCCTCCCCCCCTTATCCTCTGGTATCATAAGTTTGTTTTCTACATCCGTGACTCTACTTCTGTTTTGTAAATAAGTTCATTTGTACCCTTTTTTAAGATTCCACATATCAGTGATATCATATGATATTTGTCTTTCTGTGTCTCACTTACTTCACTCAGTATGACAATCTCTAGGTTGCTACAAATGGCATTATTTTGTTCTTTTTTATAGCTGAGTAATATTCCATTATATATATGTACCACATCTCCTTTATCCATTCCTCTGTTAATGGACATTTAGGTTGCTTCCACGACCTGGCTATTGTAAATGGTGCTGCAACGAACATTGGGGTGCTTGTATCTTTTTGAATTATGGTTTTCTCTGGGTATATACCTAGGAGTAAAATTGCTGGGTCATATTGTACTTCTATTTTTAGTTTTTTAAGGAACCTCCATACTGTTCTCCATAGTAGCTGTACCAATTTACATTCCCACTAACAGTGTAGGAGGGTCTCCTAATAAAAGCAGTTTTACTTCTTCCTTTCTAATATTAAGGCCTATTATTTGTTTTTCTGGCCTTAAGGAACTTGTTTGGACCTCCAGTGCAATGTTGAAATGGTGAGAATAGAATTCCTTGCTTTGGTCCCAAACATAGGTATACAGTCTTTTTAAACTTTCTATTTCTTTATTGACATTCTCTATTTTTAAATTAATTTTTATTTATTTATTTTCTTTATTTTTTTTGGCTGCATCGGGTCTTGGTTGTGGGAGTCTTCGTTGAGGTCTGTGGGCTCTTCCATTGTGGCGTGGTCTCTTCATTGTGGCACACGGACTTCTCTCTAGTTGTGGTGTGCGGATTTTCTCTCTCTAGTTGTGGTGCGTGGACTCCAGGGCACATAGGATCTTTTGTTGTGGCACACAGCCTCTCTCACTGAGGCGTGCAAGCTCAGTAGTTGTGTGCGGGCGTAGTTGCCCCGTGGCATGTGGGATCTTAGTTCCCCGACCAGGGATTGAACCCGCGTCCCCTGCATTGGAAGGCAGATTCTTTACTACTGGACCACCAGGGAAGTCCCGGCATATGGTCTTAAATTAAGTGTGCTGCTAGCTTTAGATTTTTCATAGTTTGCCAAGAGATTTTTCTTATCATGCATGGATGTTGGATTTTGTCAAAGGTTTTTCTTGCATCTGTTGGGATAATCATATGACTTTTCTCCCTTACCCTGTTATGATTTACACTTACTCTGTGGTGAATTACATTAATACATGTATATTAAACCAACTTTTCATTCCTGGGATAAATCCCACTTGATCATGATGTTATCATTTTTATATATTATTGATCTGCTAATATTTTGTTAAGGATTTTTGTGTCTATGTTCATGAAATCTGTAGTTTTCTTGAAAAATGTTTGTTTGGATTAGATGTCAAGGTAATACTGACTTGATAAAATGAGTCCCCTCTTCCTCTATTTTCCAAAGTTATTTGAGTAAAGTTGTTATTATTTCTTCCTTAAGTGTTTCCAGTTAGAAGTGGAGTTTACTTGTGGGAAGACTTTTAGTTAAAAATCCAATTTAAAAAATAGGAAAGAAGTGCATGATTAAGCAAAGTGCCTGAGCCCTTGAGTCAGAGTTGACTGATTGCTTCCTACTCATGTTTTCACGATTGGGTAGTTATTTAACTAACGAAGTTTAATAGCACTGTGTGTTTTGGCACCTCATATAAAATAATATACTCAAGAGTCTGAAAAAATAAGCTCAGTAAAAGTTAATCATAAGGTGAGTTTG
The DNA here is from genome assembly GCF_965194805.1 of Balaenoptera borealis. Taxonomy (NCBI): domain Eukaryota; kingdom Metazoa; phylum Chordata; class Mammalia; order Artiodactyla; family Balaenopteridae; genus Balaenoptera; species Balaenoptera borealis. Next base: position 19,747,363 of record NC_138861.1, read on the forward strand.
TAAAACTTCTAAAAGTAATAGATACTTGAAAAGAATATGTGTGTAAGCTTATTGTATGGAATATGAAAATAATATTAGGATGTAGAATTAAGCAAAAGATTATAGTGTTTTCTCTTTCTACCATAAACTTAAACTTTTGCACCTGCTTCCACATGTTTATTTATTCTCTAATCTCAGAATTGCATAATTAGTGACTCGAAATTTAATGTCAACATTATATAATATTCCATAAAGAATATTACGAACTTTAAGTCCTCTGCTTCTTGAAAATTTGAGAACCTCTGCTCTGTAAGGCTTTTCTGCCTCTAAAACTTTGTAGGAAAAAGAAAACTCCTATTTCACTTTGAGATTTTGTCACAAACATTCTATGGTTGGATGGGATCATTTAGTTTAAATTATTTTTCACATGATAAAACTAAAGGTCCTATATGAGACTATGCAATTTATTCGGTCACATAGAGTTGGTGAAATATCTGGAATGGGAACTCCATGCATTTTCTAATATACCTCACTAATATGGGGGTCTGACCACAAGTTTCTTAGTTTTCTAGGTTATTGCATCCCTGGGTTTGGTTATAGGGTTAACATAATAGGAAAGTAGCCATGCCTGCTACACCTCCACACAACCAAACCAACAATGGTGAAAAAAAAAAAATGGCACCCACAGTAGAAATTCAAAAGGCCACAGTAAGAATAGATTTCCCATTTATATTGAGAAGCATATATTTTGAGGCACACCACATACTTCAGCCTTTGAACCAGCTTGCAACTTAACAGAGGAAATAGAAAAGTATTTTGTTTTATCTCTCTTCTCTGTGCTTTTTCCAAGGTGAAGGGCTGTACAGACCATTGGGCAATTTGGCCATTCCTGAAGTACAAAGTATTGTCTTTGCCCATTAGAATTATTCTACTCTCCTAGCCACATCCTACAAAATTACTGCCTCCCTTTTTCCACCTGGACTCTTCCACGAATGCTATGTATTACATGAGAGGGGTCTGGAGAAAGCACATGGCATCCTTAGATGCTTAGTGACCTAAGGAAAAGTGTTGCAAATGTGGATAGAATGTGGGAATAGTTCACATGGAGGTCTAGTCCCATGTATAATATTGTTCAGTTAAGAACTGCACTCTGCATGACAGTTGCATTGCTAGTCAATGTAAAAGGAACTAGGAGCTGAGCACATAAATTAGCTTTAGCTACAGAACAAGGCTAAGGTAAAGGCTGGAGTCCAAGTGGTATCTGAGTGAATGGGAAACTTATACAATAAGCTATAGGTACAAGTTTAAAAATCCCCTCAAAATGGAAGCAGTAAAGAGTAGAATTGACGTTCCTGACATCAAATCAACAAACTAGAGAACAAACTTGAGATACTCATCAAGAAAGCATAGAGTGGGTAAGGAAAAAAAAACAAAAACAAAAACCAAACCTTGCAAAACAAAATGATGAAGTTTAAAAATTAAAGAATGGGTGATGACTTTATTCATTTGATTAATTCTTATTGAACATCTATTGTGTTTTAGGCATATATTGGGCAAATTCAAACAAAAATCAAGATGGTTTCATAAACATCATATAGAGTTCAAGGCAAAGAAGCATGAGACCAGGTAAAGAGGATCACTTTGTATTGATAAAAGGAAAGCTGCATTGTCAAGAAATATCCTGGCATTAAATAATGTAATATTTTAGAAGTTTTAATTACAGAGAAAATGATAGAAGCAAACACTTAACGAGAACTTGGAAGTGCTAATCTACCATAAACAGGTTGGAACACTCTATCCATGAGAATGCCTGTGCTACAAGTTACAAAATACAAATGAACAATGGCTTTAACTCTTGCTAATCAATGTGAGGTCCATGGACCAACAGCATGGGCATCAGCAAGGAGTTTGTTAGAGATGAAGAATCTCAGGGCCCACCCCATACCTACTAAATCAGACTCTACATTTTAACAAGATCCTCAGGTGATTCAAATGCACATTACTCATTAATATGAGTAATGATATGTAAAGTACTTGATATGTACTTGATATGAGTACTTGATATGTAAAGGTTTTGAGTAATAAAAATAATAAGGTAAAATTATATATGCTATATACTCTACTTACAAAGGCTAGCCTCTTATTTGAACATTTATGGAAGACTTACAAAATGCATCACTAGGCTAAAAACAAAATTCCTATTAGCTCCAAAGAGTAGAAATTGTAAAAGTCATATAGTCTGGGGACTAGCTTAAAATTTAACTATACAGATTTGAGCAAAAATCAGTCAACCAAACAGTAAACAGACAAAAAACTCTAGTTAGCTATCATTTCAAAGAAGTAATTATAATTATTGATTCTTCCAATCCAAGAAGATGGTATATTTTCCATCTGTTTGGGTCGTCTTCAGTTTCTTTCATCAGTTTCTTATACTTTTTGGAGTACAGGTCTTTTGCCTCCTTAGGTAGGTTTATTCCTACATATTTTATTATTTTTGATGTGATGGTAAATGGGATTGTTTCCTTAATTTCTCTTCTGGTAGTTCATTGTTAGTGTATAGAAATGCAACAGATTTCTGTATATTATTTTTATGTCCTGAAACTTTACTGAATTCATTGACGAGTTCTAGTAGTTCTCTGGCAGTGCCTTTAGGATTTTCTGTGTATAGTATCATGTTATCTGCAAACAGTGACAGTTTTACTTCTTCCTTTCCAATTTGGATTCCTTTTATATTTTTTCTTCTCTGATTGCTGTGGCTAGGACTTCCAAAACTACATTGAATAAAAGTGGTGAGAGTGGGCATCCTTGTCGTTTTCTTTACCTTAGAGGAAATGCTTTCAGCTTTTCTCTGTTGAGTATGATGTTAGCTGTGGGTTTGTCATATATGACCTTTATTATGTTGAGATATGTTCCCTCTATGCCCACTTTCTGGAGAGTTTTTATCATGAATGGATGTTGAAATTTATCAAAAGCTTTTTCTGCATCTATTGAGATGATCATATGGTTTTATTCTTAAATTTGTTACTATGGGTTATCATATGGATTGATTTGTGGATATTGAAAAATCCTTGCATCCCTGGAATAAATCCCACTTGATCATGGTGTATGATCCTTTTAATGTATTTTTGGATTCAGATTATGGACTTCTTTTTTTTTTTTTTACATCTTTATTGGAGGATAATGGCTTTACATTGTTCTGTTAGTTTCTGCTGTACAACAAAGTGAATCAGCTATATGTATACATATGTCCCATATCCCCTCCATCTTGAGCCTCCCTCGCACCCTCCACATCCCACCCCTTGAGGTCATCACAAAGCGTCGATCTGATCTCCCAGTACTATGCAGCAGCTTCCACTAGCCATCCATTTTATATTAGGTAGTGTATATGTGTCAATGCTACTCTCTCACTTCTTCCCAGCTTCTCCTTCCCCCACGTGTCCTCAAGTCCAATCTCTGCACCTGTGTCTTTATTCCTGCCCTGCCACTAGGTTCTCAGTACCGTTTTTTTAGATTCCACATATGTGCGTTAGCATATGGTATTTGTTTTTCTCTTTCTGACTTACTTCACACTGTATGACAGACTCTAGGTCCATCCACCTCACTACAATTAACTCAATTTCGTTTCTTTTTATGGCCGAGTAATAGTCCATTGTATATATGTGTCACATCTTCTTTATCCATTCATCTATCGATGGACATTTAGGTTGCTTCCATGTCCTGGCTATTGTAAATAGTGCTGCAACAAACATTGTGGTACATGTATCTTTTTGAATTATGGTTTCCTCAGGGTATATGACCAGTAGTGGGATTGCTGGGTCATATGGTAGTTCTATTTTTAGTTTTATAAGGAACCTCCATACTGTTCTCCATAGTGGCTGTATCAATTTACATTCCCACCAACAGTGCAGGAGGGTTCCCTTTTCTCCACACCCTCTCCAGCATTTATTGTCTGTAGATATTTTGATGATGGCCATTCTGACCGGTGTGAGGTGATACCTCATTCTAGTTTTGATTTGCATATCTCTAATGATTACTGATGTTGAGCATCCTTTCATGTGTTTGTTGGCAATCTGTATGTCTTCTTTGGAGAAATGTCTATTTAGGTCTGCCCATTTTTGTATTGGGTATTTTGTTTTTTTGATATTGAGCTGCATGAGCTGCTTGTATATTTTGGAGATTAATCCTTTGTCAGTTGCTTCATTTGCAAATATTTTCTCCCATTCTGAGGGTTGTCTTTTCGTTTTGTTTATGGTTTTCTTTGCTGTGCAAAAGCTTTTATGTTTCATTGGATCCCATTCGTTTATTTTTGATTTTATTTCCATTTTTCTAGGAGCTGGGTCAAAAAGGATCTTGCTGTGATTTATGTCATAGAGTGCTCTGCCTATGTTTTCCTCTAAGCATTTATAGTGTCTGGCCTTACATTTAGGTCTTTAATCCATTTTGAGTTTATTTTTGTGTATGGTGTTAGGAAGTATTTTAATTTCATTCTTTTACATGTAGCTGTCCAGTTTTCCCAGCACCACTTATAGAAGAGGCTCTCTTTTCTCCATTGTATATTCTTGCCTCCTTTATCAAAGATAAGGTGACCATATGTGCATGGGTTTATCTCTGGGCTTTGTATCCTGTTCCATTGATCTATATTTCTGTTTTTGTGCCAGTACCATACTGTCTTGATTACTGTAGCTTTGTAGTATAGTCTGAAGTCAGGGAGCCTGATTCCTCCAGCTCCATGTTTCTTTCTCAAGATGGCTTTGGCTATTCGGGGTCTTTTTGTGTTTCCATACAGATTATAAAATTTCTTGTTCTAGTTCTCTGGAAAATGCCATTAGTAATTTGATAGGGATTGCATTGAATCTCTAGATTGCTTTGGGTAGTATAGTCATTTTCACATTGTTGATGCTTCCAATCCAAGAACATGGTATATCTCTCCATCTGTTTGCATTGTCTTTGATTCCTTTCATCAGTGTCTTGTAGTTTTCTGCATACAGGTCTTTTATCTCCTTAGGTAGGTTTATACCTAGGTATTTTATTCTTTTTGTTGCAGTGGTAAGTGGGAGTGTTTCCTTAATTTCTCTTTCTTATCTTTCATTGTAAGTGTATAGGAATGCAAGAGATTTCTGTGCATTAATTTTGTATCCTGCTACTTTACAAATACATTGGTTAGATCTAGTTGTTTTCTGATGGCATCTTTAGGATTTTCTATGTATACTATCATGTCACCTGCAAGCAGTGATAGTTTTACTTCTTCTTTTCCAATTTATATTCCTTTTATTTCTTTTTCTTCTCTGATTGCTGTGGCTAGGACTTCCAAACCTATGTTGAATAAGAGTGGTGGGAGTGGACATCCTTGTCTTGTTCCTGATCTTAGTGGAAATGCTTTCAGTTTTTCACCATTGAGTATGATGTTGGCTCTGGGTTTGTCATATATGGCCTTTATTATGTGGAGGTAGGTTCCCTCTTTGCCCATTTTCTGGAGAGTTTTGATCATAAATGGGTGTTGAAGTTTGTCAAAAGCTTTTTCTGCATCTATTGAGATGATCATATGGTTTTTATTCCTTAATTTGTTAATATGGTATATCACATTGGTTGATTTGCATATACTGAAGAATCCTTGCATTTGTGCGATAAACCCCACTTGATCATGGTGTATTATCCTTTTAATATGTTGTTGGATTCTGTTTGCTAGTAGTTTGTTGAGGATTTTTGCATTGATGTTCATCAGTGATATTGGTGTATAATTTTCTTTTTTGTGATATATTTTTCTGGTTTGGGTATCAGGGTGATGGTGGCTTCATAGAATGAATTTATGAGTATTCCTCCCTCTGCAAATTTTTGGAAGAGTTTGAGAAGGATTGGTGTTAGCTCTTCTCAAAATGTTTGATAGAATTCACCTGTGAAGCCTTCTGGTTCTGGACTTTTGTTTGTCGGAAGATATTTAATTACAGTTTGAATTTCATTACTTGTGATAGGTCTGTTTATATTTTCTAATTCTTCCTGGTTCAGTCTTGGAAATTTGTACCTTTCCAAGAATTTGTCCATTTCTTTGTGGCTGTCCATTTTATTGGCGTATAGTTGTTTGTAGTAGTGTCTTATAATTCTTTGTATTTCTGCAATGCCAGTTGTGTTTTCTCCTTTCTCATTTCTAATTTTACTGATTTGTTTCCTCTCCCTTTTTTTCCTGATGAGTCTAAGGGTTTATCAATTTTGTTTATCTTCTCAAAGAACCAGCTTTTTTTTTTTTGATATTTGCTATTGTTTTCTTTGTTTCTATTTCATTTATTTCTCCTCTGATCTTTATGATTTCTTTTCTTCTACTGACTTCGGCTTTTCTTTGTTCTTCTTTCTCTAGGTGCTTTAGGTGTAGGGTTAGATTGTTTATTTGAGATTTTTCTTATTGAGGTGAGATTGAATTGCTATAAACTTCCCTCTTAGGACTGCTTTTGCTGCATCTCATAGGTTTTGGGTTGTCGTGTTTTCATTGTCATTTGTTTCTAGGTATTTTTTGATTTCCTCTTTGATTTCTTCAGTGACTTCTTGGTTGTTTAGTAGCATATTGTTTAGCTTCCATGTGTTTGTATTTTTTACAGTTTTTTCCTCTAACTGATATCTAGTCTCATAGTGCTGTGGTCAGAAAAGATGCTTGTTGCAATTTCAGTTTTCTTAAATTTTCCAATGCTTGATTTGTGACCCAAGATTTGATCTATCCTGGAGAATGTTCCATGTGCACTTGAGAAGAAAGTGTATTCTGTTGCTTTTGGATGGCATGTCCTATAGATATCAGTTAAATCTGTCTGGTCTATTGTGTCATTTAAAGCTTGTGTTTCCTTATTTATTCATCTCTGTTTTTTCACTCTTTAGTTCTTCTGGGACCTTGTTAAACCTTTCTGGTATTTTCCCTATTCTATTTCCGAGATTTTAGATAATCTTTACTATCATTACTCTGAATTCTTTTTCAGGTAGTTTGCCTATTTCCTCTTCATTTACTTGGTCCTGTGGGGTTTCATCTTGTTTCTCTGCCTTCAAGTTATTTCTCTGTCTTCTTATTTTGTCTAATTTACAGTATTTGAGGTTTCCTTTCCCTAAGCTGCAGGGTTGTAGTTCCTCTTGCTTCTGCTCTCTGCCCCTCCTGGTGAGGTTGATGCCGTGGCTTGTGTAGGCTTCCTGATGGGAGGGACTGGTGCCTCCATTCTGGTGGATGGAGCTGAGTCTTTTCCCTCTGATGAGCAGGGACGTGTCAGGTTGTGTGTTTTCGGTTGTCTGTGAGATTAGTATGACTGTAGGTAGTCTGTGTGCTGATGCGTGGGTTTGTGTTCCTGTCTTGTTTGGTGTTTGGTGTCAGGCATCCAGCGCTGGGAGCTGCTGCAGTTGGGTGGAGCCAGGTCTGGATTCAGTTAGAGGCTTCCGTGAGAGCTCTTGGTGATTAATCTTCCCTGGGCCTAGGAATTCTCTAGTGGTCAAGCTTCCTGGACTTGGTGCTCCCAGCCCTGAGCCTCAGGCCAGACTTCCAGTGCAGGAACCAAGACCCCACAAGTCGCTCATCCCAGCAGTAAAGGGGATTAAAAAAAAAAACAACACTAACAAAACCCCAGACAAATGGTAAAAAGTAAAATCAAACAAACTAAAACAGAAACAAGGAAACATGCACACACAAAACAGAAACAAAAACAGAAGCAAATAAAACAAAAAGCAAGAGAACAAGCAAACAAAAGAACCCAAGAATGAAATCAAACAATTAAAAAGAAAACTGACAAAAACATAAAACCAAAAAACAAAACCAAAGCAGAGTGCCAACTGCAGAATGAAGCAAAGAAAGAAAAGAAACCGACAAAAATGATTTTTAAAAAAAGAAAAAGAAAAAGGGGAAAGAAAACAGAAGAACTGAAAAGCAACGTAGAAATAGAAATGCAAAAAAATAAAATAGAAAATATATTAAAGGAAAAAAAAGACAAAACCCCAGAGAAATGCTAAAAACAAAATCAAACAAATACAGAAACAAGGAAATACACACACACACAAAAGAACCAAAAACAGAACCACATAAAACAAAAAGCAAGAGAACAACCAGTCAAATAGAAGAACTCAAAAACGAAATCAAAGAATTACAATCAAACTAACAAAAACACAAAACCTAAAAACAAAACCCAAAGCAGTGTGCCAACTGAAGAATAAAGCAAGGAAACAGAACTAACTGATAAAAATGATTTTAAAAATAGTAATAAAATAAAAAGGGGAAAAAAACAGGACAACAGAAAAGCAAAGTAGAAATGGAAATATATTTTAAAAAGAGAGAGACATATATTAAAGAAAAAGAGGAAGAAAAAAATAAGGGGAAAAACACAGAACAACAGAAATGCAAAGTAAAAATAGAAATGTGTGAAAAAATAAAAATAAAAAATAAAAATATGTTATAAAACATGGAGATCCCAAAAGACTAAATAAAAAAAAACTAAACAACAACAAACAAAAAAAGAAAGAAAAAGAAACCAAAAAAAAATTCTAGAACCAACAACAGAATGAATCAAAACATAATAAAATTAATACTAATAATTATGTTTCCCTGGGATCTCTGCTGTGAGGGTCCTTGCACACACTGTGAGCCACAGCCCACCTCCGCCTGCCCAAGAGCCCCTGCTCTGCCTCTGGGCTGGTCTCTGGACCTGCTGTGGGCCCTGTGGGGACCCCTCAGACTCTGATCTGGCCCATTTCCCGCGTGTGCTGGCCCCAAAGTCCAAAGCTGCCAGAGCTAGACCGTTTTCATTTGTGGGAACACTCATTGTCTACTCAGATGTTCCATAGATGCAGGGTCTTCCTAGCTGATTGTGTGGATTTAATCTGCAGCTTGTACAGCTGATGGAAAGATTTTTGATCTTATTCCTTAGTCACCATGTCCCTGGGGTTCAGCTTTGGTTTTATCCCCACCTCTGCATGTGGTCCGCCCACAGGAGTCTGGTCCTGAGACTGCCTTGGAGCTCTTGGGTCTGCCCCTGTGAGGACCAGGTGCAGAGGTGGTATGACTGCTTGGATCACGGGAGCCCCAGCAGCGCCAAATGCACAGGGAAGCCAGTGGCCATGGATGCAAGAGATATGGCCCTAGTGAGGGACTTTTCTTGTGCCCAGCGTAAGGCACATGAGGGCCAGCCCTGGGTGGGGTTTTTCTGGCACCTGGCAGCAGGTGTGCGAGGGCCAGCCCTGAGATGGCTTTTTTTTTTTTTTAATTGCCCTGCAGCCAGCACATGAGGGCCAGCTCTGAGCGGGCTTCTTTTATTATTGTTGGCCGGCGACGACATGTGGGAGAGAGAGGTTACAATAGTGGATTCTTCCCCTGTGTGTGACTCAGCAATAGCGCCCTGCTTCCATGGCAGTCCAGTCTTCCTCCATAGGCAAATGCCTGCAGATTTCCTCCCTCCTGTCCCCTTAGTCCGTCTCCCCACAACCAATAGCAGTTCGCCCTCTGGGCCTGTTCTCTAATCCCCATGCACCAGCTCCCAGCCCCCTTCCACACCTGTGAACACACATCCCAGTCTGGGGCTTGTAGGGCCGCAGTACGGACCATCTGTGTATTTCTCATTCTGTCCCCTCTGACACAGATTGGCCGCTTCACCCTCTTCCTACAGCCTCAAATGCTTCCCTTCTGTCCCAATCGAGTTCCCTGTTGGAGAGGGGTTTCCCTGCATTCGGGAATCTCTCCTCTGCTTCAGCTCCCCCTCCCTGGGGTGCAGGTCCCATCCCACTTCCTCTCCTCCTCCTTCTTCCTTCTTTTTTTCCTTCCTACCCAGTTATGCAGTGATCTTTATAGTCCTTTTCAGTGTCCAAGGTCTTTTGCTAGTTTTCAGCTGGTGTTCTGTGAGAATTGTTGCATCTATAGATGTATTCCTGATGCATCCATGGAGAGAGATGAATTCCATGTACACCTACTCCTCTGCCATCTTGAATCTCCCCTCCATGTCTGTTTTACTCACCGCTGTGAGCTAGGTGTTTACCTAACTCAGTGCTTGGTACGTGGTTGAAGTGAAAAAAAATTGCCTAATAAATTAGTACTTTTCACACATGATTTAAGTGTATAAAATTCTAGATTATTTTTTAAACAAGAAGCTGGATATTTTGTTTAACATGCCTCTAACTATTTCTTACTCATTTATCCTCTGATTTAATAGTCAAGAACTCAGTTTGACACTGCTTCATTGCTTCATTGACTAGAAATGAAAAATACATAAAAACTATCAATTTACTGATCTCTCCTTAGGACCAGCATTTTCTGATGAAATGAAAAACTACTCATAGGCAGGTTTCCCTGGCAAGATTGTAGAAGGTCTTTCTGTTCACTGTTTGGCCATGACAAGCTCAGAAGTGAGAAATGATTGCACAAAGTTTCATAATAAATACTAAAAATATAAAATTGTGACATACATAATGATTAAAAAATATAATTGATAAGGAGCTCTAGGCATAAAGTGGAGTTCATTTCAAAAACTGATCTGAGAATATAAATGTTTATTCCTTTTGGGATTTATTTCTTCTGATGTAACTATATTTGTATATAACTTTTTCTATCCTTATGTAATAAGTTTTTTCAAAATTTGAGATAAGGTACATAAACATTAACCCATTTTACATATGGATTAAAAATGCTTTTGGGGGGGTCAGTTTTCCTTCATTAATTAGGTCATAGGGTCCTAACTATAGATGTTGCTAATGGATGAGGGAAATGTCTCTGAATGATGCTCAGGTGGAGATTGTGTGTGTGTGTGTGTGTGTGTGTGTGTGTGTGTGTGTGTGTGTGTGTGCGCGTGTGTATATGCATATATATTTTTTTCTAATAAACTGTGACTATTTATAAGTGCTTTGAGAATTGCCATACCTAAACAGCTTGATGAAGGGATTTCATATAGTTTTTAGATATTTCTCCTGTTTTTTGTTTTGCTTTGTTTTTTAAACCTAGATTAAGCAGACCAAAAAACTGGTAAAGAGACCTTTTACCCCTTGAGTTCAAGCCACTTTTCATTGGGAAATATTCATTGTGTAAAAGTGACTCATAATTACCTGGACCTTTTGCAATCTCCCAAGGCAGGACTGTCCAAGTTATATGACAACCTTATATTGAAACCTCCTATTTCTGCTATGCCCACCTTACTTATTTTTCTTATAAAATATTTTGTATGTTTTCCAGGTGCCTTAATACTTTACTTTCGTCAATAAAAGCTTTATAACATATAAAACTGCCCTCTTCAAACAAAATATATCACCACAAAACATTTTATAAAACATTTAAATTTTATTAAGAATTTTAAGTATATCATATATATAGATATAGCTAGATATGCCAGTGCAGTCGTACCAAATTGAAAACATTTTTTGGTTAAATGAGTCATTACTAAGTAAAGTGGGACTTAGGGATTTATAATTCTACTTTATTGAGCTGAACATTAGTATATATATTACAGTATGATTCTAGCTGCACTTTTATATTTAAGTAGTATTGCAAAAAGACATTTTCTGAAATGTTAATGTATGCTGGCAAATCGCCTCATGACCCCTTATAGGATGCTTCTCAGTTTCATCTAGTTATAAAATGATTCTTAAAGTTAATCATTTAAAGTGTGCCCCTCCCTTATATTTCACTATTTCTTTTCTAAACTAATCAAGTAACTTGCACCATGCAATGAGCTGATTTCAAAACCTACTTCAAGTTAATTTGTAACAAGTGCTTTTTAAAAATATTTACATTTACATCCAAAAAGAAAGGTTACAATGTGTTAAAGACTATCCATAAAATTAATATTACTGTAGGAAATACACGTACCATATCTTTGTATGCTAAATCTGCTCTAAGTGGTGGCAGCTGGGTAAAAGTCTTTTTTAAAAATCTCTATTCCAACGTAAAAATCCAAGTGTGTGTTTGTGTGTGGGTGTTTGTATACGCACATATATATCTCAAAATATATAATTATGGCTTTAGAACATGTAAATTAAAAATTTTAATATTGTTGACCTAAACGCCCTGCTGATTCCCAGGTCCTCATAAGACACTAAATCTTTATTTCATAAAGATTATATATCTTCATCAAATCTTGTACTTCTGCTTGTATTTATGAAACAGATCCATGGTCACAGCAGAGGAAATGTGAAAAGGGAAGCCCAGGTCACCATCACGTGACACAGACCCTCTGTAACTTAGAATCTCAAAATGTCAGGACAGTTCGAATGCTGAAGTGTAAAATGATGGTTTTTAGTGATTTGTTTCCATACGTTCCAAACAAGAACATTTTATGCAATTGTCCTTTCTGCCTCGTTTAGGAAACTTGAGGTAAATTCTGTTACTGGAAATCCTTCTGGGCCTGAGGTCCCAACCAGAAAGAAAATGAATCGGTATATGAGCATATGAATATGGGTATCTGAGCTGATTCTTGAAGCATCTGTACAATTGAAAAGGCTGACAAGAGGAAAGGGGTTTCCTTGCTGAAGGGAAAGCATGAATATGCTAGGAAGGTGTGAATAGGAAGGATAGTCCAGTGTGCTTAGACTTCTGGGTGCCAAGGAGAAAAGTAGGTGAGCCCTGCTCCCTTACTTTATCCCCAGAGCCTAGCACACAGGCTGTGATAGAGTGGGTGCTAAATTCTCCGTTGTTGAATAACTGGGTATACTAATAAAGTAGGTTGTGATCCAATAGTAAAGGCTTTCAAAACCATGCTAAGGCATTGATATTTGGGGGCCACTTGAGTTTTAGCAGCTTAGTGAAGCCTGGCTAATATGGTAAAATACAGAAGGCAGGAGACATATTATCGTGCTACTGTGTTAACATGTCCAGGTGAGAGATTACTGGACTGAACTAAGGTAACAGTCATGGGCAATGAGAGGGAGGATCCTGGAGGAAAAACTGGACCGTGCACTATCAGAGCTTAGCATCAGTTTGCATGTTGTAAGCAAGAGTGAAGAAGGAGTCAAACGTGATGCTCTGGCTTCTAGTCTGTAAAAGCAGAATAAGTGGCATTATTTGCTGAGATAAGATGTATTGGTGGAAGCATTATTTTGAGTGAAGTTGATGCAAGTGGGACATTCGAGTGGAGCTGTGTGGAAGTCGATGGAAATTGAAGAGCTTAGGTTTATAAATGTCAATTTAGAAGCCACTGCCTTAAGGTAATATTTGAAACAAAATTCCTAAGAGTAGAATTTATGTTTCTTTGGATAATAGCTAGTAACTATTTTTCAAAGTGACCATATTAAGCTATTAATATTGCTTGACTAAGTAAAGGTGTATGTCGGAATAGACATTTTTCCAAAGAAGACGTCCAAATGGCCAAGAGACACATGAAAAGATGCTCAACATCATTAATCATCAGGGAAATGCAAATCAAAACACAATGAGATATCACTTCACACCTGTTAGGAGGGCTGCCATCAAGAAGATAAATAACATGTGTTGGCGAGGATGTGGATAAAGGGAACCCTCATGCACTGTTGGTGGGAATGTAAATTGGTGCAGCCACCATAGAAAATAGTATGGAGGTTTCTCAAAAAAATTAAAATAGAGCTACTCTGTGGCCCAGCAATTCCACTTCTGGGTATTTATCTGAAGAACCCAAAAACACTAACTTGAAAAGATATATGCACCCCCATGCTCACTGCAGCACTGTTTACAATAACCAAGATATGGAAACAACCTGTGTCCATGGATGAATGAATGAATAAAGAAAATGGGGGGGGTGTGTGTGTGTGTGTATAATGGAATATTTAGCCATAAAATGAATGAAATTTTGCCATTTGCAACAACATGGATGGACCTCAAGGGCATTATGCTAAGTGAAATAAGTCAGTCAGAGAATGACAAATACTGTATGATCTTATTCGTGTGTGGAATCTAAAGCAACAACTTCACAGATACAGAGAACAGATTGGTGGTTGCCAGAAGCAGGAGTACTGGGTGGGAGAAATAGATGAAGGAGGTCAAAAGTTAAAAAACAAACAAATAAGCAAACAAAACCTAACCTTCAAGGATCGGAAGAAAACACATTTTAAAAAGCACTTTGAAAACTGTAAAGTAAGGAAATTTTGTGGCATTACTTGAAGAAGTGAGCAGCTTTGTGCTGAAATAAAAATAGCCAAGATGAAATCAATCTAGTACAAAAAAATGAAGTCCAGAAGTTTTTTTAAAAATTGGTTAATATAAGACGATGACATAATAAGTCTATGAAGAAGAAGTAATCAGCTTTATCAATCTTGCTACATAAAATAATCAGAAATAAAATATGAAGGAAACAGATGCATTTATAAATACTAAATTTAAAAAGTGACCTATGGGGAGGAGACAAGAGAACCATAAAAAACAGATAACCTTTGATGTGAGTAGAGCAGTTCAAAGCCTTCATTGATTTGTTTAAAAGGGAAAACATGGGTTATCAATTGGTCCAGGTCAAATTTCTTTTCCAGGAAATCACTCACTAGTTTTGGAACATCATCTCTGCTTTCCCAACCTGTAAGTAAGCATACATGTTCTCTTTAGACTTTACTGAATGATCTTTATGTGTTACTATATTTGTTCCTTCTCTCTCTTGCGTTATTACCTTTTCCCCATACGGGACTATCCTTAACAACACACAAATGAGCTGTATTTCTCCCATCTTAAGAAACAAAGGCAAAAACCCCATGAGGAACCTCTATTGCCCCCACAACTTCTAGCTACTCCATGTCTCTGCTCCTTTTACAGAGAAACCACTTTACAGTTCACTGCTCCACTTCCTCTTCTCCCATTTTTTCTTGAGCCCACTCAGCACTTGGCTAGTACAGCCCTTGTCGAGGTCACCAAAGATACAGACAATGGTCAATGTGAGGCCAAGCCTTGTTCTCTTTCCACAGTACCGGGTGCACAAAAAATGAGAGGCTGGTTGGTACAGATGAGATTCTTTAGAGAGGGCTCCTTCAAGGAAATAAGACTTGAACTGAGAAATACACAAGAGGTACAAGTTGAGCCTCCTCACTCTGACTATTTGTGTGATGTGGGGAGATTATGGATTACCCAGGAATTAGAAGTAAAATTCAGTTATTCACCAAATATCTTTTGGGAATATGCTAAGGACCAGGCACTGTTTCCAGGGCTGGGAATAGGGTAGAGGTATAACATACCCAGTCCCTGCTCTCAGGAAGCATGAGAATCCTCTCATTTAGTGCAGAGAGACTGACAATAAACAAATAAGGCTCTGCCATTCTTACCTCCAAAAATGCATCCTTTCCATGTGCGTCCATGGAAGAGCAGCCTTGGGTCATAGGTGAGCATCTTGGCTGATATAGGAGCCTCTACCACCACGCTGACCCCATAGTTCATGTTGTAGGATGCAAGGGCATCGATCTGAGTTTAGAATGAAGGAGACTTTGTTTCTCATGTCTCATAATATGTCATGGGCTCAGAAATGCCCTACGTACTATTGCAGTTCCAGTAGTTGGTTTTGTTTCCAAGTCATGAAGTGAAATTAGGCCCACATGCCTTTTTCTTTCTGCTTGCTTTTTTTTTTTTTAACTTTCCTTTTATTTATTTATTTATTTTTGGCTGTGTTGGGTCTTCGTTGCTGCACGCGGGCTTTCTCTAGTTGTGGCGAGTGAGGGCTACTCTTCGTTGTGGTGCGCGGGCTTCTCATTGCAGTGGCTTCTCTTTTGCGGAGCACGGGCTCTAGGTGCACTGACTCAGTAGTTGTGGCTCACGGGCTCAGTAGTTGTGGTGCACGGGCTTAGTTACTCCGTCACATGTGGGATCTTCCCAGACCAGGGCTCAAACCCGTGTCCCCTGCATTGGCAGGTGGATTCTTAAGCACTGTGCCACCAGGGGAGTCCCTCTGCTTGTTTTAAAACACTCTCAACACAATTTTAGTCATGAATTAAACTCGTTCATACATTTGTCCTTTAAGGCAGAAAGTAGAAATTAATGTGGTCAGTGTTCATGGCATTTTCAGTTTACCATGGACCAAAATGCAGGGGGGAAATTCCTATATTTTCAGACCAATATCACCACTTCAGATAAGGTTTGGAAAGCCATTTGAGCTAAACTAAATCAAATTACCTATACTGAATCAATTAATCCAGTTTTTTTAAAGTTTAGTATGAAAATTAAATCAAATGCTAAAATGTGGGACAAAGGAATCCCTTTCTTGCTTACATTTCTGAGACTAACCCCACATTTTCTGGTCATCCACCCATCCAGTCATTCATTAATAGTTTTTTGAATACTTGGTTGGTTGTAGCAATAGATGTTGGCATTTTTCAGAGACTAATGTTCATTAAAGTATCATCTGGAAATCAGTAGGCCATAGCAATATCCAGTATTGCATATTGGCTGTGTAAACATGGTATTTGTTGCTATGGAATAATTCTAAGTGACACTAGGGAAGGGGAATGAAAACAGTGGTAAATTAAAGACTACTTATTCCTAAAGTACCAAAAGTATTAGAGCGAATTTAGTCTCCTATTCAATTGTGAGCAGAATTGACTTTGTCCCATATTTCCAAGTCTCCCTCCCTACCTTATCCCAGGCTGGGGCTTTCCAATCCAGGAGATCTGACCTGTTTCTCAGATTTAAATGGAAGTCTGGTGCTACTGACTGCCACAAGGGAGGCATATTTTAAAAAGTTGAAGGCTCCTATTTTAAGAGAATTCAGAAAGGAGAAAGCAAACTCAGGTATAGAGTGAGAAGTTGGCTACATCGTGGTTTTGAGGGAAGAGACTGCCAAATTTGGAATAGTTCCTTTCACCCCTGGATCTCCTCCTTCTTTGTCTCCAGAGAGTCACTTTGTGCTGTTTGACTTGCTAACGTTCAAGAGATGGAATCACTTTTGCCAAAAAAGCCATACATACAAAGTAGATTAACACTTAAACAATTTGCCTAGATGGTTGACTCCCTCCCTGGCAGTCTGATCACATGAGAGTGGTATGATATGATACTTTGGTCAAGCAGACCTGCACATAAGTTTTGCTTGACTTCTTAGGCACAAGTGCTTCATGATTACCAGGTATTTTGCTTAACGGGTAGTCGCTTTCAGTAAAGCTGTGGAAAATGAGTTTACCCTGTGCGATCAAGGTAGCTTGGGTATTGTGTGGCTCCTCTAATCTTGGCTTTCACCATAGGTTCAAGATGCCCAGTAACTTCAAAACTGTAGCCCACAGTGTCGCCTATCATTTCTTTTCTTCTTTTAAATAAATTAATTTTATTTATTTAGTTTTGGCTGCTTTGGGTCTTCGTTGCTGCATGCAGGCTTTCTCTAGTTGTGATGAGTGGGGGCTACTCTTCATTGCAGTTCACGGGCTTCTCATTGCGGTGGCTTCTCTTGTTGTGGAGCATGGGCTCTAGGTGCACTGGCTCAGTAGTTGTGGCTCACGGGCTCAGTAGTTGTGGTGCACGGACTTAGTTGCTCCGTCACATGTGGGATCTTCCCGGACCAGGGCTCAAACCCGTGTCCCTTGCATTGACAGGTGATTCTTAACCACTGCGCCACCAGGGAAGCCTCGCCTGTCATTTCTGACAGCACCTCACTGATGGGCTTGGTGGAGTCCTTGGGGCTGATGCACTCAGTGGCTCTGACAGCCACGGCCTTTTCAAATTTGTCTTTGTTGAGGTCAATCCCAATGATCCTGGATGCACCAGCTGACTTACAGCCCATGGTGACCAAAAGGCCAACTCTTCCCAGGCCAAAGGCCACACAAGTCGAACCACAGGTGACCTGTGGAGAGACAAGTTCCTGTAAATGTTAGACCTAGGGTTAAAATGTGGAACCTGCAAAGTATCTCCAATATTAGAACACAAAATTCAGAAGATCACTATGATGAGTTATTAGGACTGGATGACTTGTTCTTGTGAGAATGCCACAAAGAGAGCTAGAAACAGCAGAATGTCTGAGAACAGAAAAGGAACAAAATCAATATTTTGCAGATAAATGGAAACCTTTGATAAAAAGTTACATCATTCAGGCCTTTGTTGTGGGAGCTTTTGCAGCCTTCTTGGACACCACCCATAACCTCATCTAACCTCATAACAGGATTAAATAAGCACTTGGATCTCTATTACTCTTCTCCACAAAACCATGCTAAATCTGTTTTAGATTTGGGATAACTAGCATTTTCTTAATAACCATAACCCTGAGTCATTTGTAAATAAATTGTTTTTTCATTGAAGTTGAATTTCCATGTTGCAATTAGATGATCCATCTGTAGCTCCAGGAAGGAAATGTAGTTAAATCAATTGGGGGATTTTTATCCTGTACTGTGCTATGTTAAAGAAGGTTCTAGCCAAAAGTCATTTTCCTGCTAGTAGAGTCCTAATCCTGTTTCATAGCAGGGATCAGGGAGACCTGAAAACCAGGAAACCCACGAAAAGGGTATGGAACTTATTGTGATCATTTTTGTCTTCTTTTCCTTTCTTTTTTCTCCTCCCTCCCTTCTTCCCTTTCTTCCTTCCTTTTTTTTTTTTTTTTTTCGTTTTCTTTTTAACATGCAAAGGCTTATGTATGAGCAGGGTGTGTTGTCAGATGTCCTGATTCTCCAGTTTTGTCCTCCTTTGCAGGAATTACCTGAAGAAATAGCCTGTGTGTGGAGGTCTATGTATGCATGTGTTTTGAAATGTCTGAATTTATAAGCAGATATTTAAGTGGGTACAGAGGTGCTGTAGTTTCAGCTACGGCATCCTAACCCCTCAGTTCATTTCCTGAATTTGGAGCTCTGAAGTTAGTGTGGCCATTCTCTCAAGTATCATTCAGTCATTCACTCATTTATGCAGCAAACTTTATTGATGGATTCTTTGTGGTCAGCATTTTATGCCAGAAACGAAACTGGGCGTTCTCTACCTTTTCTACTAGTTTATCTGCTAGCTTTATTATCTAGATCTGAGATGAAATTTTTTGTTGATGGTTGGATTCTAAATCTAGAATTTTATGATTCTAGCACTGTCTTCTGGGACCTCTTTCAGCCTTCCTTATTTAATCTCTAGCAAGCCTTAGGCTGTGGTGGCCCTGAAGTGTGATATTTCTGACCACCTGGGAACTGTGCCTCCAAAGACTTCTCCCTAGGACTCCATCACCCATCTGGAAAGTTGTAATTTTTGACCTTCCTGTCACCCTGACTCTAAGCCTTTAAGTGGATCATGGCCCCAGTCTCTTGCTAACTTCAGATGTCCCCCCACCTGAAAAACAAAAACAAAACCAAAAAAAACTTCTCTTCCTTCCCAACCTTCTTGTTCTACAGAATGGGAACTGGAGATTAATATCTATAGTGAATTATCCATATCATTATTATAGAAGAAAGTTATAGTCTAAAATAGGAGTGTCAATTTTAGGTCACTTAAAATTTTTTATTATTTTAAATAATATTTTATTATTTTGTATTTTAAAATATAGTAAGCTTCCACTTTTCAGTATTATTTTTCTTTACTCTTCTGATCCCCTTCATGATCTTTAATAAATACTTAAATTTCACTATTCCAAAGAGCTTTAGGACCTTAACCAGCTCTTGGGAGATAATTTTTGAGTCCTTGGAATATCCTGTCCACTAAGAGTGTCTTTGTACATCTGAGACATTGGGCTACTCCAGATAGTTTATGCTAACAGTGTGACTTACGGTGAATCCCTGTTTTCATATGTCTGGGGCTTTGATCCATCAGCTTAACTCCTGATGCTACTGGAGTCTGAGTAGCTGAGGTCAGTCCTGTGTGTGCTGTGTGCCTACATGACTGTTCCCACAATAGAAACCCTAAACACCAGACTTGGGTGAGCTTCCCTGGTTGGCAACACTTAATATGTGTTGTCACACATTGTTGCTGGGAGAATTAAGCTCTGTCCATGTGACCCCACTGGGAGAGGACAACTGGAAACTTGTACCTGGTCTCTCCTGGACTCTACCCTATGTGGCTTTTTCCTTTGCTGGTTTTAATCTGTATCCTTTCACTGTAACAAACTGTAGCTATGAGTATAATAACTGTTCTGAGTTTTATAAATCCTTCTAGTGAATCATCAAATCAAAAGAGTGTCTTGGGGGACACCAACACATCCTCATACTGTTAGTTTGACCTATTTTCAAATAGGCAAAGGCAAGAATATGTGTTCATTCAAGTAATTTGCCTTAAGATATAGCTTCCAGTAAAAAATTATACCTAAAAGTGGAGAATGTCTTGGTTAATAATATATTAGCCAAGTACTAATATGGTACCAATATATCAAGTACAATAAAAAACTTAGAATACTAACATAAAACCATATCCAATGTCCCTTCTCTCACCTCTGTCTTGGTAGAAAATTCTTAGTGGAAGGTCTCGAGGAATGTTCCAGCACCAAGATTTTCCAAAGAAATTTAAAAGCAAGTGGTTACTAACATATGTCATTGACATATACATGCATGCTAATGTAATACATTCATAGATCTCAGACCTGTCTTGAACCTATGTCTGGGATAAATCTGCTTCAACACCCATATGTATATTTTCCACAAGCTCCTCACCTTTTTATTCTTCCACATATTTGGACATCCCTTTCCTTATTCATTCATACATCTCTTTTTTTCCAACTATTATTTATTAAGTCATTACTATGTCCAGGCTCCTTGCTAAGTACTGTAGTGAATAGAGACTTGGTCCATACCTTCTTGGAGCTTGTGGTCTAATGAAGACTAAAGGTATAATAAGAATTTGAGATTTGGGACACATACTGTTAATGAAGCAATCATGTAGCCTTGAATAATGGAAAGAGATTCCTGCTTAGATGGAGTAGACAGAAAAAAAAAAAAACAACTTCTTTGAGCAAGTGGGTTATCTTTTTTTTTTTTAATTAATTTATTTATTTATTTTTGGCTGTGTTGGGTCTTCGTTTCTGTGCGAGGGCTCTCTCCAGTTGTGGCAAGTGGGGACCACTCTTCATTGTGGTGCGCGGGCCTCTCATCATCGCAGCCTCTCTTGTTGCGGAGCACAGGCTCCAGACGCGCAGGCTCAGCAATTGTGGCTCACGGGCCCAGTTGCTCCGCGGCATGTGGGATCTTCCCACACCAGGGCTCGAACTCGTGTCCCCTGCATTGGCAGGCAGATTCTCAACCACTGCGCCACCAGGGAAGCCCCAAGTGGGTTATCTTTAATCTGAGAATAATGTTAATGAAGCACCTACACAAGGGCTCGGTAGATGAGTGTTCCAGACAATCAGAATAGCTTGTGTAAATGTCTTCATGTAGGAACAGCTCAGCAGGCTTACAGATCTCAAGAGAGGCGAGTGAGTGTGAGTGGATCATAGTGGAGGAGACGAGATTGTTCCAAGTATGGAAGCTACTGAAGGATTTTTGGCAAAGAAGTAATGCAGACCAATTTATGTTTTATAAAATTCCTCTGGCTTGTAAATGGAGAATTATTGGAGATGGTCAAGAGGAGTAATGAAGACTACAAAAGGGAGGCCATTGCATCTGTCAAGATATGATGATGGTAGTGAGTTGAAGAAAATGGAAAGATTTAAAATATACCTTGTAGGTAAAATTAACAGGACTTGCTGCTGGATTACATATAAGGTAATGGAGAGGGAAGATCAAGGGTGAAGAAAATTTGAGTGAGCATAAATATGTTTGGGCGGTAGGGAGGAAGAAAATTAAGAATTCTGTTTTATACATATTCAGTTTGAGATACCTGTGAGACCTTCAAAGGGAGAGGTCAGGTAAGGAGTTGGACAAAAGAATTTGGGGTTCAGAGAGAGTTTGAGATATAAATTTGGAGTCAACTAACATATAGGTAATTTTTAAGACTTCGGAGTTGGATGAGACCACCACAGTATGGAGATTGCTTGTGGGAATGGTTTTACTATTTATGAACTGTGTGTTATTCTACTTACTTCTTTGATTCATTAAGAGTGACATAAATTGAATCCAAATAATCATTCTTAAAAATGCATTCATGGGGGCTTCCCTGGTGGCGCAGTGGTTGAGAATCTGCCTGCTAATGAAGGGGACACGGGTTCGAGCCCTGGTGTGGGAAGATCCCACATGCCGCAGAGCAGCTAGGCCCGTGAGCCACAATTACTGAGCCTGCGCGTCTGGAGCCTGTGCTCCGCAACAAGAGAGGCCGCGATAGTGAGAGGCCCGCGCACCGCGATGAAGAGTGGCCCCCGCTTGCCACAACTAGAGAAAGCCCTAGCACAGAAACAAAGACCCAACATAGCAATCAATCAATCAATCAATTAATCAATAAAATAAATCTTTAAAAAAAATGCATTCATGTTTTCATACTATATGCCAACCATTATAGGTTGAATTGTGTCCCCCCGCCCAAACCTGCAAATTCATATGTTAAAGTCTTAACCCCCAGTACCTCAGAATGTGATCTTATTTGGAGATAGGGTCTTTGCAGAGGTAATCAAGTTAAAATAAGGTAATTAGGTGGGCCCTAATCCAATATAATTGGTGTCCTTATTAAAAAGGGGAAATTTGGACAAAAAAGACTGGCATAGAAGGAAGGTGATATGAAGAGACATAGAGAGAAGACAGCCAAGGAGAAAGGCCTGGAACAGATCTTTCACTCACAGCCCTCAGAAGGAACAAATCCTGCCGACCCTTTGATCTCGGGCTTCTAGTTTCCAGAATGTGAGACAATAAATTTGTTTTGTTTAAGCCCCCCAGTCTATGGTATTCTGCTACAACAGCCCTAATAAACTAACAAACAAGAATTGATATTTATTTTGTGAAACAAAATATTAATTTTATTTTATTTATTCTTTTTAACATCTTTATTGGAGTATAATTTTTGTGTGTTACTTTCGGCTGTATAACAAAGTGAATCAGCTATACGTACACATGTACGTACACATGTATCCCCATATCTCCTCCCTCTTGCGTCTCCCTCCCACCCTCCCTATCCCACCCCTCTAGGTGGTCACAAAGCACCGAGCTGATCTCCCTGTGCCATGCGGCTGCTTCCCACTAGCTATCTATTTTACGTTTGGTAGTGTATATATGTTCATGCCACTCTCTCACTTCATCCCAGCTTACCCTTCCCCCTCCTCGTGTCCTCAAGTCCATTCTCTACGTCTGCGTCTTTATTCCTGTCCTGCCCCTAGGTTCTTCAAAACCATTTTTTTGGTTTGTTTTTTTAGATTCCATATATATGTGTTAGCATACGATATTTGTTTTTCTCTTTCTGACTTACTTCACATTGTATGATAGTCTCTAGGTCCATCCACCTCACTACAAACAACTCAATTTTGTTTCTTTTTATGGCTGAGTAATAGTCCCTTGTATATATGTGCCACATCTTCTTTACCTATTCATTTGTCGATGGACACTTAGGTTGCTTCCATGTCCTGGCTATTGTAAATAGAGCTGCAATAAACGTTGTGGTACATGACTTTTTTTGAATTATGATTTTCTAAGGGTATATACCCAGTAGTGGGATTGCTGGGTCGTATGGTAGTTCCGTTTTTAGTTTTTTAAGGAACCTCCATACTGTTCTCCACAGTGGCTGTATCAATTTACATTCCCACCAACAGTGCAAAAGGGTTCCCTTTTCTCCACAACCTCTCCAGCATTTATTGTTTGTAGATATTTTGATGATGGCCATTCTGACGGGTGTGAGGTGATACCTCATTGTAGTTTTGATTTGCATTTCTCTAATGATTAGTGATGTTGAGCATCCTTTCATGTGTTTGTCGGCAATCTGTATATCTTCTTTGGAGAAATTTCAATTTAGTTCTGCCCATTTTTGGATTGGGTTGTTTGGTTTTTGTATATTGAGCTGCATGAGCTGCTTGTATATTTTGGTGATTAATCCTTTGTCCATTGCTTCATTTGCAAATATTTTCTCCCATTCTGAGGGTTGTCTTTTCATCTTGTTTATGCTTTCCTTTGCTGTGCAAAAGCTTTTAAGTTTCATTAGGTCCCATTTGTTTATTTTTGTTTTTATTTCCATTTCTCTAGGAGGTGGGTCAAAAAGGATCTTCCTGTGATTTATGTCATAGAGTGTTCTGCCTATATTTGTCTCTAAGAGTTTGATAGTGTCTGGCCTTACATTTACGTCTTTAATCCATTTTGTGTTTACTTTTGTGTTAGGTGTTAGCGAGTGTTCTAATTTCATTCTTTTACATGTAGCTGTCCAGTTTTCCCAGCACCACTTATTGAAGAGGCTGTCTTTTCTCCATTGTATATTCTTGCCTCCTTTATCAAAGATAAGGTGACCATATGTGTGTGGGTTTATCTCTGGGTTTTCTATCCTGTTCCATTGATCTATATTTCTGTTTTTGTGCCAGTACTATGCTGTCTTGATTACTGTAGCTTTGTAGTATAGTCTGAAGTCAGGGAGCCTGATTCCTCTAGCTCTGTTATTCTTTCTCAAGATTGCTTTGGCTAT
The DNA here is from genome assembly GCF_965194805.1 of Balaenoptera borealis. Lineage (NCBI taxonomy): Eukaryota > Metazoa > Chordata > Mammalia > Artiodactyla > Balaenopteridae > Balaenoptera > Balaenoptera borealis. The sequence goes on from NC_138861.1 coordinate 19,771,676, forward strand.
TCGGGGTCTTTTGTGTTTCCATACAAATTGTGAAATTTTTTGTACTAGTTCTGTGAAAAATGCCATTGGTACTTTGATAGGGATTGCATTGAATCTGTAGATTACTTTGGGTAGTATAGTCATTTTCACAATGTTGATTCTTCCAATCCAAGAACATGATATATCTTTCCATCTGTTTGTACCATCTTTAATTTCTTTCATCAGTGTCTTATAATTTTCTGCATATAGGACTTTTGTCTCCTTAGGTAGGTTTATTCCTAGGTATTTTATTCTTTTTGTTGCAATTGTAAATGGGAGCGCTTATTTAGAAATAAAATTTCGAATCTGAATTTTTTCTTCCAGTTGATTTGGCATTGTGTAGAAACAGTCTGTACATGAGATATTTTCAAAAGTGTTTTTCCCCAAAAGCTTCAGTTTTTCAAAAAAAATTATTTAAAAAATAAAAAAGAAGGAACTAGCCCACCCTGCTGCTTACCTTGCCAGTTTTAATAGCAGTCCCATATCCAGTGGAAAATCCACATCCAATTCAACAGACTTTCTCAGAATGAGCTGCATCATCGATCTTAGCAACGGAAGTTTCATCCACCACCGTGTACTCAGTAAATGTACTAGTGCTCATGAAGTGTTAGACTGGTTTGCCCCTGCACGTAAATCTGGTGGTGCCATCAGCCAGGACTCCATGACCAGTAACGCTATTTGATACATCAAATGATCATATTAATTCAATTCAAAAATTAGCACAGGAACAACTAAATGGCATTAGAGAAAAGTGACTGAAACCTACTCACTCCTTATACAAAGGTTGCCATCTGGGTCGCGACAAGCATTGCATTCTCTACACTGAGGCGGAAAGAGGGGGATGACTTTGTCACCTAGAGGGAAAACATCATGATATGAGGCATTGGTAATTAATATTAAAGGCTGAAATAGACGAATGTGAATTGAGCTCATGCCACATGCAAGAATTTCTTAAAAGTAGAGGCATACCTTGGAGATATTACAGGTTTGGTTCTAGAGCATCACAATAAAGTGAGTCACAAATTTTTTGGTTTTCCAGTGCATATAAAAATTATGTTTACACTATACTGTAGTCTATTAAGTATGCAATAGCATTGTGTTTAAAAAAACAATGTACATACCTTAATTAAAAAATAATACTATTGGAAAAATGGCACTGATAGACTTGCTTGACGCAGGGTTGCCACAAACTCAATTTGTAAAAAAAATTCCACTTTGAAGCACAGTAAAGCAAAGGGGTAAAACTAAGGGGTGGAGATCCTCAGTGAGTAGCTTCCAGCTGTTCAGTTGGTTTTGGTATAGTTATTCAATTAAGTAAGTTTGCTGACATTATTGAAATCAGTGAGGGGTGGAGGGAGAGATAGAGAGAGAGAGGGAGAAGGAGACAGGGAGAGATTTTTCTTGTTTTCCCATCCTCAAATCTGTCTAGGAATCGTATAAAATATTTTAATTAATTTGTTCAGATACAAAATGCGTTATCTCTCATCTTACTTGTCGACTAACATACCACTCCTAGAGATCTCCTTTAGATGGATGGTTACATGGCTCTTTTGCAAGTGATTAAGTGTGAGAAATGATATGCTGGAAATAGATGAGAGGCTGAAAGCCATCAGTGACTTTAACATTCACCCTCTGCCTCTGCAAGGCAAATGTCATGGGTCACAGTGCAATGTGGGCCAATCTCGAAGTTAGAAATCTCACACCACAATCCCACACAAGTTCCTGCTGGATTAATAGTTGAGATTTAAAGTCAAACTATTTTATCGATAAGTAAAGACATAAATATCAAATACATGGAGAATGGAGAAACTTTTATGCTTGAGGATGATAGAAAAAGTCATAAAGGAAACATCTAAGAATGAAAATTTTGTGTGTTGAGAAACAGTAAATAAATCTTCCAAATGTAAGTAATTCAAGCAAGTAGTCTGAGGGAAAAAAGCTTAAAGCAAAAATGACGAGTTAACATTTTTGATATATACAATGCATAATCGAATTGATAGGGAAAGCATTAAAACTTCCACTCCTACCTCTTCTGTCTTCCCACATATTTTACTCCTACCTGGAGATACACGCAAAGAACATAAAGAGGAAAATACAAATTAATAAATATATAGTGAAGTGTTTGTTTTCATTGGTTATAAATTTTTTTAAAATAAAAGTAATGAGATAATTCTCTGTTAAGTCAATAATGATTTTTTACTTACGTATTGTCAAAGGGGTGCTGAAATGGGCAGTGTCATTCATGTCAACACCTTTGGAAAATAATTTGCAGTATACATCAGGATACTAAAATGGTTCTTTTTTCCTGTGGGTGGTCACATTTTGTTTAGCAACTTAATTGAGATATCTTTGCCATATAAAAATTGTATATGTTTAAGGAATATAACTTGATGTTTTGATATATGTATACATTGTGAAAAGATCACCATAGTCAAGCTAAATAACTTATCCATTACCTCTACCTAGTTACTGTTGTGTTTTCATGTGTTTGTTCATGTGTGTGTGTTAAGGTTTAATTTAAGATCTGTCCTCTTAGCAAATTTCAAGTATACAATACAATATTGTTAACTATCATCACTATGCTATACATTAAATCTCCAGAACTCACTCATCTTATATAACTAAAACTTTGTACCCTACTTAAGAATATTTTGACACTTTCACCTGGTAATTCCATTTAAAAAAACCTAACTTAAGGAAATTGTAAATTCAGAAAAATATTAGTATATATTAGAGGTCATCACAGCACTAGTTATAAAGGGAAATATGTAAACAATATGTGTAAACAAATATGTAGATAATAATAGAGAAATGAGTAAATGAATTGTAAATCTAGAAATTAGACATTTAAAAAGTTTATAAATTGTTATAAATTTGGAAAATGCTTATATTAAGTTGGAAAAATAGGATAAAAATACTTAAATATTGTACGAGTACAGCTACATAAAATATGGATGGAAAAATATAAGGAGGGAAATAAAACCAAACAAAAAAATCAATGGTAGTCTTTAAGATATAAGACAATTATTGATTTTTTCTTCTCATATTTTCTGATTATCCAAATTTTCTGGAATGATTTTGTTACGGGCTGGATTGTGTTCCCCCAAAATTAACATGTTGAAGTCCTGACCCCCAGTACTTCGGAATGTCTGTATTTGGAGATAGGGTCTTTTAAGAGGTTAAAACGAGGTCATTCGAGTGGTCCTTAATCCAATATGATTGGTGTCTTTATAAGCAGAGGAGATTAGGACACAGATATATACAGAGATAAGACCATGTGAAAACACAGAGAGAAGATGGCCATTTGCAAGCCAAAAGAGAGGTTTCAGAAGTTACTGCCAGCACCTTGATCTCAGACTTCCAGCTTCCAGAACTGTGAGAGAATTAATTTCTGTTAAGCCATCCATTCTGTGGTACTTTGTCATGGCAGCCCTAGCAAACTAAACAATCATCTTTTACTTTTTTAATGAAAAAGAAAACATTTATTATAAAAAGAGAAAAAAGCAATCCCCAGTGTAAAGAGAATCCCTCCTTTCCTGTGATTCGACTGAAACCCTAAAGCAACTTGAGCAATATAGAACTCTAATGCAAACCACACTATTGCATGCATATCTCTATATCAAAATAGTATAGCTTTTATGCTATATCTTAAATTATATACTGTGTCACTAATTTTAACTGGAAACTGCTGCCTTTAGGTTACAGAGCTCTCCATCATGGGAAATGTTCTAATAATGGCTAGATATCCACTTTATAGAGGTAGCACAACTAGAACTCAAGCATCTGTTGGTTGGATGGAGTTGCAAATTTTTAAGATTCCTTCCAACCCTAAGATTCATTAATTTCTATGGGTAGAGTTGCTAGCTTCTAAAGTCCAAAATTAATTCCCTGATTAAGCTAGTTTTGCTGGGTCCTTGACCCAAACTAGAATGCTTTTATTCTAGTTCTATTCCGTTCCAGAAAGAATTATTTCAAATTCTAACATCATAGGGCCTCCTCACTTGTCACTTCACCCAGACTTCAAATGTCATCTTCATTTTTCCAAAACCTTAAGGTAGGCTAAATGCAAAGTTGTTTAAACAAAAACAAAACAAACAAATGAAAGCACCTAACACTATAAACAATGGCATACCCATTTCAAGCAAGCAACTATACTGACCAACCTGCAAATGAAAAAAATGCCAAAACTCTTTCGAGGTTAATGCCAACTCTGTTTTAAAAGAATAAACATACTTTACCTACAATGCATTCTTGGTTTTTAAAGATTTTTTTAACTTGTATTTTTATGAAAACTGTACCCTTAATAAATCTTAAAAGCATGATACTTTCTTATCCACTTTGCATTCCAGAATTAGCATTTTTCCATTGTCAACAGCAGGAAAATCTTTTCTAACGGCTGAGAATGAGACCTTGGTTACCCAATGAACTACAGAAGTGAATGTAATGCATGCTATTGAAAGTCAATTTATGGAAACATTTTGCTTACCAGCACAAATGCCCAGCTATCCTGAAATTAAATTATTAATAATGTCAATAGAAACCAAATTTCTCCATTTTCCCCCAATGTCTTACTGAAAAACCTTAATATGCTGTTTTATCCTGTTTCTGTTAGCATTCTCTGAAACTCCAACCCAGTGTCCCCCCCACCAAGTGTATGCTTGCTCAACAGGCATTTAATTCCCCAAGAAATAACCCCAAGTATTTAATTATGTTAAGGTATTCCAAGTTCTAACAATCAGTCCCACATTATTAGATCATAATGAGGATACAGAAATGTTCTGCTTACTTTTCCAGTGGTGCCCATCCTGTCTTTCTGTTCGTTCTGTATATTAGTAAACAGAGACTTTTTCTGCCTGATATTTGGCTCCGTCTGCTGTAAATAACAGCATCTTGTGCCTTCAGTTAAATAGTCTGGCTCAAAAGTTCCACCTTTAGCGATATGACTCATAGCCTTCAAGACTTTCCAATGGCCCATGAGCCCCACCATTTACAGATCAAGTTGTGAAAAGAAATACAGTAACTTATAATGATCAAACCATGGGTAGAGCTCTAACAAAGACAGGATAATCAAACCTATTGAAAATGACTGAAAGCTTTCTTATCCACCTTATATCTGGGAATATAAAAACATGTCAGGTTAGTTCAGCTCAACTCAACTCAGTAAAAACGTACTATGTGCTTCTTTAGCTGCTCTGCAAGGCGCAGCTGATTTTAGGGATGTGTGTGTGTGTATTTATTGATGCTCTACTTCATGCCACAAAGACATGATGTAGTTTGTGGAAAACATGTAATTAAACATAAATGAAAATAAGGCCAAGAAAATGTAAACAAATTGGAATAGAAGGTCAAAATTTGGAAAGAGGAGTTGGGGGTATATAGAACATAGATATGGATAACTATAGTTTATAGATATTTGGGGGATAGAAAGATATGTAAAACTTGTTAGCTCTGCACGTAAACAGATTATGGTCTGAACCCAAGTCACCGTTACATACACGGCTTGTACAGGTTGTGCGTGGCACAAAGTCACGCAGTGCAGAGCAGAAGGGGAACTGAAGTCCAGCCTGTATACTGGCTCTCAGATGCCAAAGGGCTTTTATTGGGGCAAGTGCTTCACTCTTCTGAAGTAGCTGTTTAAATACTTCAAGCCACTATTTCTTAAAATAAGATGCACTGATACTAGAATCTCCTGGATCTACTGACTGTATTGATAGGAGAGTGTCCAGGATGGATTTTATTTTTTACACTATTTGGGGGTGCACTGGCAGACTTACCTCCAAGTAAATTTATTCTACACAAAGGACATTTTACTCTTGTGGAGTCAATCAGTGGGGCAGGTTTTCTAAGTCTTCAAAGCTGTTCAGATCATGAAATATTTTTTCAGACAACAGGATGAACAAAACTTTCTTTTGAAAAGCTTGTATAAGCTTTGCCCACAGATCTCTCTCTCAATGCAATATAGTAAGTGTTGTAGGTCCAATTTAAAATCTATATGCCTAATTCAGAATTAGCAGTTAGAAGAACCTTGTTTATCCATTCTATATGTAATAGCTTACATCTGCTAACCCCAACCTCCCAATCCATCCCTCCCACACCTCCCCTCCCCCTTGGCAAGCACAAGTCTTTTCTCTATGTCTGTGAGTGTGTTTCTGTTTCATAGATAGGTTCATTTGTGCCATATTTTAGATTCCACATATAAGTGATATGATGTTGTATTTATCTTTCTCTTTCTGACTTACTTCACTTAGTATGATAATCTCTGGGTCCATCCATGTCGCTGCAAATGGCATTATTTCATTCTTTTTTATGGCTGAATAATACTCCATTGTATATATGGACCACATCTATTTATTTATTTATTTATTTATTTATTTATTTGTTTATTTATTTATTTATTTATTTATTTATGTGTCTGCTTCAGGTCTTAGCTGTGGCATGCGGGATCGTCATTGTGGCATGCAGGGTCTTTCGTTGCAGCATGCAAGTTCTCTCTAGTTGTGGTGCAAAAGCTCAGTAATTGCGGCACGCAGGCTATCTAGTTGTGGCATGCAGACTCTAGAGCACGCAGGCTCAGTAGTTCCCCTGCGGCATGTGGGATCTTAATTCCCCAGCCACGGATAGAACCCACGTCCCCTGCATTGGAAGGCAGATTCTTAACCACTAGACCACCAGGGAAGTCCCTGGAGTACATCTTCTTTATCCATTCATCTGTTAATGGACATTTAGGTTGTTCCCATGTCTCGGGTATTGTGAATAGTGCTGGTATGAACATGGGGTGCGTGTATCTTTTTGAATTACAGTGTTGTCTGGATATATGCCCAAGAGTGGGATTGCTTATATTTTTTTAGAAAAGAAAAGGGAAAAAAAAATAAAGTCCATGAAGAAAGAAAATAGAATTAGCAATTAGAATTAGTCATTCTAACTCACTGGCCAAATTAAATCCACCAGGTAAAAGCACTACCAGTCGATCAGCCTCGACTGTGAACACCATTTTTTTAGCAGCAAAACACTGAAGAAACCCAGCATGTTTTACAGGTATTACCAGATAGAGTTAAGCAGGTGTGGACCAAACAGCTATTTTGAGTTTTAATTTTCAAACCAAAGAAACCAAAGTTTATCTCAGCAACAAATAGTTGTTTACTTATGAACAAAGGCAAAAGAGTACCAATATGGGTGGTATCAGCACAAAGAAGTACTCATTTGGTAAACTCCTTTATAAGGCCTTGACAAAATCTTATAGCACCTAATCTAAAAAATAAAATTTTACAAGAAAATAGTGTGTCCAATAAGGTTTAATATCTGTATAAATCTTTATGGCCCTAATCCCTTCTCCAGGAGAATTGATTGGATGTTAAAATGTCAAAAACTGAAATTTGGAAGGTAACCTATTAAAAAAAAAAAGTTGAGATAAAAAAGTTCATGGTCATGTTGCATGATATAGCATGTTGTTAGTCCTAATTTTTGGTTTAGAGAACCAGCTGAATCTCCCCTGTAAACTCTTTTTACAGTATTTCTGTGACATTCTGGGGCCAAGTCTCTCAGGGTACTGTATTTCCAAAATGCTGTGAGCCTGGTTCCACTCCAAAGTTTCCAAGAGCCTCTAAAGAAAGGTGCTGATCTCAAAGTAGCCATGCAATTCCAATTTGCGTGGGACAGGGTACAGGGGACCTGGAAGAACTTTGAGAAATGTGCTGCAGGAATATGGGCTTTGGAGTCAAATACACCTGGTTCAGGGTCTGGAGCTTTGCTTGAATACGTATGACCTCAATACCACATTTGTAAAATGGGAGTAATAATAACCACATTATGTGTCAAAGATTAGCAGTGAGGATCAAAAGCACTTCCTATACTACCTGTTTCATAATTAGTAGAAAATATCATTGTTATTAACTTGGTTCCCATTGGTAACCAAGGGTTTAAATTTTTAAAATATTTAAAATGTAACCACTTGGGGCAAAATGACCCAGAGTCCAGGCTCAGTAAAAACTGTCTTGTTGAGATCCACTGTGTGTTCCCAGAAGCCTCTAGAATTTCCTAAGAGTTTGGGGCTAAGAATCTTCTGAACCTAGAGGTGCTACCAGAAATTTAGGTGGAAACAAAGAGGCAGAATATTATCCATATGGGGGGTGACCAGCCGTCCTGGTTTGCCCATGACTGAGGGGGTTTCCAAGTCACAGGCTTTTCAGTACTAAAGCCAGGACACCTTATAGCACCTGATCTAAAAAATAAAATGGAGCTGAGCTGGTCACCCTCTGTGCACCTGCATCACTACACAGGTGCTGTGATGTGAGTGTGTGTGGTGGACAGGGTCACATTAGCTTCAGGTTGTCAGCCCTCCTCTCTCACAGCTCTGATCCCTCACTCTCAGTAACAGCCTTCTATCATGGACCCCAGCCAGGACTCGCATCACCCAGTCTCATAATGACAGCAGGGGAGTGAGAATACTTAGTGGAGTCAGGAGAGCAAGGTTTGACTGTCATCTCTAGCAGTGACTGGTAAGTGCTCATGAAAAGACACTAAATGCTCTGAACTTCACAATGAGAGGAAATTATACTGGCTTCAGGGCTTGTTGTGAAGCCGAAGTGAAGTACTGTGTGTAGAAGTGCCTATTAAACTGTCGAACACTCAGTAAATGAAAATTACAGTAAGTGATACCTCTAAGGTTAAGAAAGTAAGAAAAGAGCCTTTGTGTGCACAGGGAAATGGACCTCCGTTTATTGCTGAATCATTCTTAATAGCAGAAATAGTTATGCAGTTGTAGTACCCAACGGCATACAACTGCTAGTCACTAGAATCACAATGGCTTTTGTTCTGCCTTAGCAAACCAAACCTTAAGGGTGGAGTTTTACTCTGATCTTTGTTTTTTCAAACACTCCAAACTCAGGTGGTAAGTCAAACAACCAGCTGCAAGCTGAAACTCATCCTTTAATCTTTCCGCTATGCCAAGCCATGCCAGGATGGGGCCAAGCTGGAAAGCAGGGTTGAGATGGGGTTTCTACAGCTGTACCCTGACAGGTGAAGATTTTGCTAATCCTTTTTCAGGCATGCTGTGCCAGTTTTCAGAACTGCTGTGTGAGATTATGCTTGGCAGTTTCAAAAATTTTCTTCTCCACGCTAACCCTACCTAGGAAAAGAACGCAGAGCAGATTTTTCATAATAAGGCAAGGGCTTCACATCTGCTCCACATAAACTCTCCATTGTGCTCAGCTCACCAGGCGAGTGTGCTGGCTGATGAGAATTTCCGTTCATGGAGATCAGGAATTGTGGAAAAAGTATAAATCCAAGTTGTTTTGTGCCCCTCTTGAGCTCCCCTTAAGAAAAAACAGAACAGTTAGGGAAATTGGTTTTGCCATGTATCTGGCTAAGGACGAGTTGAAAATAATTTCAAGGCACCAAGGCTCGGCAGGTCTTCATTACTGACATGGGTCTAGGGATTGTTTCTTGCAGAGGACAAGCCACAAACCATCACAACAATGGGAAGCGTGCTGCCTGAGGACCAGAAGGCAGGATCATGGCCTTGGAAAGAAGGCAAAGATGGCTCCGGGTGCGCTGCATGGCATTAAGTCAGGTACATTGATTTGTTCTCGCTTTGCTTCCAGAGTTCCCCTCAGGACTTGTCTCGGTAAAACATGGAGTAAGATTCCAGAATGTCAGCACCAGAAGTAGGCGCAGACCACTGCTCCGTTGCAAAAGTCCGCTCCGTATTCAGAGGGAACTGTCTTCCTGGCACAGGGAGAATGTGGCGCTCAGAGTGGATCAGCGCTTCCCGTGCCTGCTGCTCCACCCGGCCTCTCCTCGTGTTTCACGTTATCAGGTAAGATGGTTAGAGAGTAGATCCAGGGGAATGTCGAATCCTGTCTCCATGGGATGCTGTGGTATGACGAGGTTATCTTTGGTCTAGAAACGTCTCAGCTTTGCAAGTTCAAGAACTTGATTTTATTAGTATGCCTAAGTTTGATTAGACTCTGAAGGCTGATTCACATGAATCACACCAATGAAGAATTGATAAACTAGATACCAATTTATAATTTTATAATACATTAATTTATAATGCTTGCCACTATAACTTTGAATAGATTCTGCACAAGGAACATAATGGACAGAGGTAATATTCAGAATATTTATCAAACCTGAAAGGCATGGGCACCAATTAATCAGAATGGGTCCGCAATCCATTATAATAGATGCCAGCTGGCTTGCTATTTTAGGGCATATTAGGGAGATAGCCCTGGAAATAGGGGCAAGAGTTAATATTTAAGTAACCCTACTACCTGCCAGATACTAATATATGATCAATTTACATGGACTTTTTTTTATTGAAAAATTACAATGACACTTTGAGGAAGGCATTAAAAAAACTGGCTATCGAAGATTTCAGATAACCTGCCCTTGGTCCAACAGGTAGTAAAATAGTCTGGTTTTACACACAGGTGTATGTGTACTATACTGCAAAGGTAAATTCTCCCCTGGTACATTCACACAGGAAACAAATTTAGATCATAGAGTCAGCTAGTGTTGCTATTATAAGAGCGAAGTATGCCATTGTTAATTAAAGGAATTCTTTGAATTCTCAAAGTTCTCCTTATGATGCCAAGATTGTCTCTAAAAAACAAAAGGCTAGACTTTTATTTTATTTTGGCTCAGCTGGGCTAGAATTTCTAAGCTCTCTGGACCTTCATGGTTATTCTGCCTGGGATAGAGCTGGCTGTGTGTCAGTGCTTGGCAGGAATGAAGCTGAAATAAAAGTAAGGCATTTAACTCTGGAGCAATGTGATGAGATAAATACCAATACTGAGAGTGTTTAGAAATTTTTATAGCAATTTGACAGAGTAAGTATATGTCTGTTGAATCTGGCTAGTATTTTGCATGTCTTTGTTTTTTTATTTCATTTTTCTAGTAATTCATTTATATTATATTTTACAAAAGGATCAGTCCATGATGGAGTTGGGGAGGGAAGGTAGGGGCTTTCACCACAAATGGTTTGGAAAGCACAGCTCAAAACCATCTATTTGGATCACCTTACTTCATGCTAAAGACCACACTTTGAGAGAAATGCTACCTGTACCTGCTGCCCTTCCAAGGCTGCTATTGGATCCTTTACCATTTTTGATTTCACTATCAGGGTCAAATATAGCATCTTCAAGGGTTGGCTTGTCTTTGCCAGTTTTTCTCAGAGGACACAGTTGCAGCACTCTTTCACTTCTATACCTGGGAAAAAATGGAAATATATAAGTACAAAACACAAACTGACTCTAAGTGGTAAAAGCAAAAGGAAGGGCACTTGGAGATGAGCAGTGGGTGCCTGTCTTAGGCTAAATAGGAAGCTCCTCAGCCAATCGCACTTCTGGAGGTAAGAGCCCTGGGCATTGTTGAAGACCTGTGGTCAGGCAGAACTGTGGCCCTGATTTTCTTTTCTGGTCCAAGGAATGACAGTATGTGACACGATGGAGCCGCATGGCAGTTCTCACTGACAACAAGACCCAGGGTTGCATAACATGCAAAAGCTAGTGGCTAAATGAAGTCTGAGCTATAATCCTGTGGGGGAGGACTAAACTGAGAACAAGTCTGCAACTCGCCCTGGATTATTTCAAAACAAAAAACTTCTAACTTAAAAATAAAAGGTTTAATTATGCCCCAAATATAGTGCATTTTATTTTCCTAATTAAAAATCAACACAGTCTAATAAAGGGTTTGCTTTTGATGCTGGCGATGTCACTCCCTTTAATACTTCGGACCTCATCTTGGAAGCTTAATTTGGACACTCATGTAGGAATTTTCTGAAACATTTCAGTGCTTTATGGAAAGAGAGAAACAGAATATTTTATATCAGAATATGCTTGAAAATCAGAGATATGGCCACATTTCTGCCAACATGAAAGAAGGAGAGGCGATGGCCTCCTTGCATCTGAAGTTACAGTCTTCAACAATGCCCAGGGGCTCTTCCCTTCCCTATTTTTTTTTTTTTTTTTTTTTGAATCCTAGTTCAAAAAGCCCAACCTGAGCTCATGCTAAGTGGCTCATGCACAGCCACTATGTAAATGCAGATTCTGCTTCTTCCCTCTCTCCATCTACCCGAGTAGAGATGTGAAAGTCAACAAAACAAATTAGGTGGATCTAAAATTATTCATCAGAGTAAACAAATTATTAACTTTTTCAAGTGCACCATGGGGTTGGAATAGTTCGTTTTAAAGAGAAAAATGAGATAAGACTAAGCAACATAATTTTTTTATATTTAAATGATCCATTATAAAAACTTAAATATTAATGATTCATCGAAAAAATATTTACTATATTTTTTCTTCCCATCTTTTTAGGTCTTTCTAGATAAAATGATTGGCTTACACATATTCAGTTTGGTTCATTTTCGGTGATTTAGAGTGAAAAAAAAAATCATAGGTTTTGGAGTTAGAGACTGAGCTTGGCCAGGTACTAGCCATATACTTTAACCAAGTTACCACATTTTTCAGAGCCCCAGTAAACGAGGCATGTCTTTGAAAGGGTGTTTTAAAGTTTGAAGAAGGTAATGTAATTAAAATGCACATTGTAATAGGTACTTGCTAGGATAATTTTGTTTATTTTTGATTGCTAATCATTATTTTGGAGTGTAATACTTTTCATTTTTCAACCCAAATGTCTACAGACATATTTTAAGTTCATACAAATCTTCTGGGTATCACCTGTTTCCTCCCCAAGGTTCCCTCTCTACCCTGCTCTGTCCTCAGGGAAGGCTCACTAACTGGATACGTTGATGGACTCTCTTGCCTTCTGGCTGTGTTTTGGCCAAGGGGGGATCATAGGCAGAAGAAGAGGTAAACAGTCGGGTTGAGGATTTATTTCCCAGGTGCTTCCCTGTGGGTCCCTCCTGTACCAAAGGCCACAGCCGCTGTCAGGACGCCCTCTCTGTGCAGCTCTATCTCTCTCCTGGTTCCAGTAAATGCTCCCTCTCCCACCTCCCAACACCCCAAGCCCCCCTTACTCACTCCAGGGTACTAGACCACTTTTTGTTTGTTGCTTTTTAAAAATCCTGTCCACAGCCTTACCATCTATTAAACTTTTCTCAATAATTCAGCTTGGAGGTAGCATCTATTTCCTGCTAGATCTAGAAATGATAAAATAGTTATTACACTTCCACAATTATTGCTTCCAAGCTTCATAAGATTTTGTTTATATTACATGTATATGTGTATAGTTATCAATCAGGTTCTTCCACGAGGCCTTCCATCATAGCTAACAGAAATGTGTTCTGGAGGAGGTTTGGCTGAACAGAAGCTTTGGTTTCAAACAACTGGATTCTGGTCACAATTCTGCCATTTCTAAGCTCTGTGGTCCATCCAAGACTTCTCTCTAAGACTCAATTCTTTCATCTGTGAAATAAGGATAATAGTAGTTTCTATCTCATAGGATAGAATACATGTAATTGTTCAATTAATGTCAGCTATTAAGAATAAGAAAATGGGGGGCTTCCTTGATGGCGCAGTGGTTGAGAATCTGCCTGCCAATTCAGGGGACACAGGTTCGAGCCCTGGTCTGGGAAGATCCCACATGCCGTGGAGCAGCTGGGCCCGTGAGCCACAATCACTGAGCCTGCGCGTCTGGAGCCTGTGCTCCGCAACAAGAGAGGCCGCGATAGTGAGAGGCCCGCGCACCGCGATGAAGAGTGGCCCCCGCTTGCCACAACTAGAGAAAGCCCTCGCACAGAAACGAAGACCCAACACAGCCATAAATAAATAAATAAATAAATAAAAATTAAAAAAAAAAAAAAAGAATAAGAAAATGATGCCCAGCTGATCATAAACGAGCAGATGAGCTGTCAAGTCTGCCTTCAATACTGTAACATTTCAGGCCAACGTGGAGGTACTGAAATCAGGCCTTGTGTGAACCCAGTGTGAACAGGGGACGGGGCAGCTGAGTGCTGGAGGAACAGTCAGCACCCCCTGGCTACAGAGCAGATCTTGCTGGAGGCCTGGCTCCACAGAGATTTTTTTTTTTCCAACCCTGACTCTGCATCACCCTACCAGGAAAGGCTTTTTAAAACAAATTGCAGGGGCTTCCCTGGTGGCGCAGTGGTTGAGAATCTGCCTGCTAATGCAGGGGACACGGGTTCAAGCCCTGGTCTGGGAAGATCCCACATGCCGCGGAGCAACTAGGCCCGTGAGCCACAACTACTGAGCCTGCGCATCTGGAGCCTGTGTTCCGCAACAAGAGAGGCCGCGATAGTGAGAGGCCCACGCACCGCGATGAAGAGTGGCCCCCGCTTGCAGCAACTAGAGAAAGCCCTCGCACAGAAACAAAGACCCAACACAGCCAAAAATAAATAAAAACAAACAAACAAACAAACAAAAAACCAAATTGCAGGTCCTATTTCAGAGCTCCAGAATTTTTACAAACCTACTCAGGTGCTTCAGCCTGGGCTCTGAGCCTACCCCAAGGGGCAAGATACGATCCTGGAAAGAGGTCACCCTGTGCTACACCCTGTGGCCCTCCTCTGCTCCACAGCCACCCAGGGACCAATCTGATCAGCCTTCAAAGAAAGCAAATACTTAGAAAATCTTAGGGCTAGGATGCTAACATTTGCCCTAGGATTACCAGCCATAGATTAGATGTACGAGCTGTTTTTCCCAACTTGGATATAGAGTCCTAGTGCCAGATATTAATAAACTCAGTATTCTCTGGGGAAACTCTCAATCTACTGACTTTTGACAAGGTCGGTTAGTGTCCAGGTCCTTCAGGGTTATTGCAACTACCCAAACTGCAACTTTTCTGGAAGCACCATGGCTGTCACTGCTGGGAGCTTTGCTGTGCTTTCTCCAGGCCAGTGCATGGTCCAGCCAAAAGAGTCTGGCAGTACCCTTTGTTCTCATCAACTCCCTACCTGTCCTGTGTATTCTTTTATTCACTCATGCATTCAGTAAATATTTATTGTGCTATCACAGAGGGTGGATTCTACCCATATATCTGGAAAGCCTCCTGGGGAAAAAAATCCCCAAGTAATTCTTTGGCACACCCAGGATTGCGAATCATGTTTCTAAAGGTAGTCAACCTGAAATAATAACTTGAGTCAATGGTAGCTCACATTTCTGTAAGACAGTTTTGTAGAAATTATTTTAATTGTTCATTCTGCTTATCCAAGAGGTAGAAGGTCCACTCCACTAGTGAAAGCAATCTACTGGTGGAAGCAGATGTTCCAGTTTATCAAGAGTATCTTTTTGAAAGGACTATGCATAAGTCTTCATTGAGTTTTACCTTCTAAAGGGTTTATTAGTTTAGGAAACTGACCACAGCAGTTGCTGCCTCCATTCTGGCTCTTCATGCTCTAGCTGACCTGGACACAGTCAAGTCTGTGGATGGCATGTTGTCGCCACCTAGTGGTGAACATGGCACTTTAACCTTGTGACTGGAATAAAAATCTCTTTAGGAGGGAATTGGTAGAGTTGGAGTAGCAACATCAGTTTGAAAACAATCTTGAATCCCCTCTTGCCCTCAAAAAAAAAAAAAAAACACACAACCCACCCAACCACCCTGATATATTCCTTTGACAAGTTTAGGTATTCTTTAACTTTTTTAAAAAGGGCACACCAATGCTCATTTTCCCCCTTTTCTCTATTCACACCCTACAGTAATTTTTCCTTCATTAAACAAAAAGTCAGAAATAAACTATCACCCTAACCTCTCAATATCTGTGAAATATCTAATGTGGATATGCAAACAACAGAGAATGCTCGTTCAACCTTTTTAATGAAGCCTTAAACATCAAATGCATAGCGCTTCTTCTGATGAATGAAACATCTCTTCTCAGAGCCAGGAGAACAATTGAGAAGCACTCGGGAGGGAGACCTTCAAGATGGCGGAGGAGTAAGACGTGGAGATCACCTTCCTTCCCACAAATACATCAGAAATACATCGGCATGTGGAACAACTCCTACAGCTCACCTACTGAGCACTGGCAGAAGACCTCAGACCTCCCAAAAGGCAAGAAACTCCCCACGTACCTGGGTAGGGCAAAAGAAAAAAGAAAAAACAGCGACAAAAGAATAGGGATGGGACCTGCTCCAGTGGGAGGGAGCCATGAAGGAGGAAAGGTTTCCACACACTAGGAGCCCCTTCGCAGGCGGAGACGGGAGTGGGCGACGGGGAAGCTTTGGAGCCACGGAGGAGAGCGCAGCCACAGGGGTGCAGAGGGCAAAGTGGAGCGATTCCCGCACAGAGGATCGGTGCCGAGCAGCACTCACCAGCCCGAGAGGCTTGTCTGCTCACCCACCGGGGTGGGTGGGGGCTGGGAGCTGAGACTCAGGCTTCGGAGGTTGGATCCCAGGGAGAGGACTGGGGTTGGCGGCGTGAACACAGCCTGAAGGGGCTAGTGCGCCACAGCTAGCTGGGAGAGAGTCCGGGAAAAAGTCTGGAGCTGCCGAAGAGGCAAGATACTTTTTCTTGCCTCTTTGTTTCCTGGTGCGCGAGGAGAGGGGATTAAGAGCGCTGCTTAAAGGAGCTCCAGAGACAGGTGCAAGGCGCAGCAATCAGTGCAGACCCCAGAGACAGGCATGAGACGCTAAGGCTGCTGCTGCTGCCACCAAGAAGCCTCTGTGCAAGCACAGGTCACTCTCCACACCTCCCCTCCCGGGAGCCTGTGCAGCCCGCCACTGCCAGGGTCCCATAATCCAGGGACAACTTCCCTGGGGGGACACATGCCGTGCCTCAGGCTGGTGCAACGTCACGCTGGCCTCTGCTGCCGCAGGCTCGCCCTGCATCTGTACCCCTCCCTCCCCCCGGCCTGAGTGAGCCAGAGCCCCTGAATCAGCTGCTCCTTTAACCCTGTCCTGTCTGAGCAAAGAACAGATGCCTTCAGGCGACCTACACGCAGAGGCGGGGCCAAATCCAAAGTTGAACCCCGGGAGCTGTGCGAACAAAGAAGAGAAAGGGAAATCTCTCCCAGCAGCCTCGGGAGCAGCTGATTAAATCTCCACAGTCAACGTGATGTACCCTGCATCTGTGGAATACCTGAAGAGACAACGAATCATCCCAAATCGAGGAGGTGGACTTTGGGAGCAACCGTAGATTGGGGGTTTGCTATATGCGACTGACTGGTTTCTGGTTTTAAGTTCACCTTAGTTTAGTATTTAGAGTTTATTAGAATTGGTAGATTTGTTTATTGATTTGGTTGCTCTGTTCCTTTTTTTTTAATATATATAGGTATATATATGTATTTTTCCTTTTTCTCTTTTTATGAGTGGGTATGTGTATGCTTCCTTGTGTGATTTTGTCTGTATAGCTTTGCTTTTACCAATTGTTCTAGGGTTCTGTTTGGCCGTTTTTTGTTTTTTTTTTTTAGTATAATTTTTAGCACCTGTTTTCATTGGTGGATTTGTTTTTTTGGTCTGGTTACTCTCTTCTTTCTTTCTTTCTATTTTTTTTCCTTTTTTAAATTACTTTTTAACCTTTTTCTATTTTTAATAATTTTTTTTATCTTAATAACTTTATTTCTTTTTATTTTCTTTCTTTCTCTCTTTCTCTCTTTTCTTTTTTTTTTTTTTAAATATTTATTTATTTATTTTTGGCTGCATTTGGGTCTTCATTGCTGCGCACAGGCTTTCTCTACTTGCCACGAGCGGGGGCTACTCTTCGTTGCGGTGAGCAGGCTTCTCATTGCGGTGGCTTCTCTTGTTGTGGAGCACGGGCTCTAGGTGCACGGGCTTCAGTAGTTGTGGCACATGGGCTCAGTAGTTGTGGCTCGCAGGCCCTAGAGCGCAGGCTCAGTAGTTGTGGCGCACGGGCTTAGTTGCTCCGCGGCATGTGGGACCTTCCCGCACCAGGGCTCGAACCTGTGTCCTCAGCATTGGCAGGCGGATTCGTAACCACTGTGCCACCAGGGAAGCCCGCTTTCTTTCTTTTCTTTCTTTCTTTCTTTCTTTCTTTCTTTCTTTCTTTTCTTTCTTTCTTCCTTTCTTTTCTTTCTTTCTTTCTCCCTTTTCTTCTGAGCTGTGAGACTGACAGGGTCTTGGAGCTCTGGCCGGGTGTCAGGCCTGTGCCTCTGAAGTGGGAGAGCTGACTTCAGGACAATGGACCGCAAGAGACCTCCTGGCTCCACGTAATGTCAATCGGCAAAAGCTCTCCCAGAGATTTCCATCTCAACGCTAAGACCCAGCTCCACTCAACAACCAGCAAGCTACAGTGCTGGACACCGTATGCCAAACACCTAGCAAGACAGGAACACATCCCACCCATTAGCAGAGAGGCTGTCTAAAATCATAATAAGGTCACAGGCACCCCAAAACACACCATTGGACACTGTCCTGCCCAGCAGAAAGACAAGATCCAGCCTCATCCACCAGAACACAGGCTCTAGTCCCCTCCACCAGGAAGCCTACACAACCCACTAAACCAACCTTAGCCACTGGGGATGCACACCAGAAACAACGGGAACTAAGAACCTACAACCTGCGAAAAGGAGATCCCAATCACAGTAAGTTAAGCAAAATGAGAAGACAGAAAAACACACAGCAGGTGAAGGAGCAAGGTAAAAACCCACCAGACCAAACAAATGAAGAGGAAATAGGCAGTTTAACTGAAAAAGAATTCAGAGTAATGATAGTAAAGATGATCCAAAATCTTGGAAACAGAATGGAGAAAATACAAGAAATGTTTAACAAGAACCTAGAAGAACTAAAGAGCAAAGAAACAATGATGAACAACACAATAAATGAAATTAAAAATTCTCTAGAAGGAATCAATAGCAGAATAACTGAGACAGAAGAACGGATAAGTGACCTGGAAGATAAAATAGTGGAAATAACTACTGCAGAGCAGAATAAAGAAAAAAGAATGAAAAGAATTGAGGACAGTCTTAGAGACCTCTGGGAAAACATTAAACACACCAACATTCGAATTATAGGGGTCCCAGAAGAAGAAGAGAAAAAGAAAAGGACTGAGAAAATATTTGAAGAGATTATAGTTGAAAACTTCCCTAATATGGGAAAGGGAATAGTCCACTCCGGTAAGCACAGAGAGTCCCATACAGGATAAATCCAAGGAGAAACACACCAAGACACATATTAGTCAAACTATCAAAAATTAAATACAAAGAAAAAATATTAAAAGCAGCAAGGGAAAAACAACAAATAACATACAAGGGACAACAAATAACATACAAGGGAATCCCCACAAGGTTAACAACTGATCTTTCAGCAGAAACTCTGCAAGCCAGAAGGGAGTGGCAGGACATATTTAAAGGGAAAAAGCTAAAACTAAGATTACTCTACGCAGCAAGGAGCTCAGTCAGATTTGATGGAGAAATTAAAACGTTTATAGACAATCAAAAGTTAAGAGAATTCAGCGCCACCAAACCAGCTTTACAACAAATGCTAAAGGAACTTCTATAGGCAGGAAACACAAGAGAAGGAAAAGACCTACAAAAACAAACCCAAAACCATTAAGAAAATGGTAATAGGAACATACATATTGATAATTACCTTAAAGGTAAATGGATTAAATGCTCCCACCAAAAGACATAGACTGGCTGAATGGATACAAAAACAAGACCCGCATATATGCTGTCTACAAGAGACCCACTTCAGATCTAGGGACACATACAGACTGAAAGTGAGGGGATGGAAAAAGATATTCCATGCAAATGGAAATCAAAAGAAAGCTGGAGTAGCAATTCTCATATCAGACAAAATAGACTTTAAAATAAAGACTATTACAAGAGACAAGGACACTACATAATGATCAAGGGATCAATCCAAGAAGAAGATCTAACAATTGTAAGTACTTATGTACCCAACATAGGAGGACTTCAATACATAAGGCAAATGCTAACAGTCATAAAAGAGGAAATCAACAGTAACACAATCATAGTAGGGGACTTTCACACCCCACTTTCACCAATGGACAGATCATCCAAAATGAAAATAAGTAAGGAACCACAAGCTTTAAATGATACATTAAACAAGATGGACTAAATTGATATTTATAGGACATTCCATTCAAAAACAGAATCCACTTTTTTCTCAAGTGCTCATGGAACATTCTACAGGATAGATCATATCGTGGGTCACAAATCAAGCCTTGGTGAATTTAAGAAAATTGAAATTGTATGAAGTATCTTTTCTGACCACAATGCTATGAGACTAGATATCAATTACAGGAAAAAATTTGTAAAAAATACAAACACATGGAGGCTAAACAATACACTACTTAATTACCCAGAGAACACTGAAGAAATCAAAGAGGAAATAAAAAAATACCTAGAAACAAATGACAATGAAAACACAGCGACCAAAAACCTATGGGATACAGCAAAAGCAGTTCTAAGAGGGAAGTTTATAGCAATAAAATCCTACCTCAAGAAACAAGAAACATCTCAAATAAACAACCTAACCTTACACCTAAAGCAATTAGAGAAAGAAGAACAAAAACCCTGCAAAATTAGCAGAAGGAAAGAAATCATAAAGATTAGAACAGAAATAAATGAAAAAGAAATGAAGGAGGAAACAATAGCAGAAATCAATAAAACTAAAGCCTGGTCCTTTGAGAAGATAAACAAAATTGATAAACCATTAGCCAGACTCATCAAGAAAAAAACGGAGAAGACTGAAAGCAATAGAATTAGAAATGAAAAAGGAAAAGTAACAACTGACACTGCAGAAATACAAAGGATCATGAGAGATTACCACACACAAGTATATGTCAATAAAATGGACAACCTGGCAGAAATGGACAAATTCTTAGAAAAGCACAACCTTCCGAGACTGAAGCAGGAAGAAACAGAAAATATAAACAGACCAATCACAAGCACTGAAATTGAGACCGTGATTAAAAATCTTCCAACAAACAAAAGCCCAGGACCAGATGGCTTCACAGGAGAATTCTATCAAATATTTAGAGAAGAGCTAACAGCTATCCTTCTCAAACTGTTCCAAAATATAGCAGAGGGAGGAACACTCTCAAACTCATTCTACAAGGCCACCATCACCCTGATACCAAAACCAGACAAAGATGTCACAAAGAAAGAAAACTACAGGCCAATATCACTGATGAACATAGATGCAAAACTCCTCAACAAAATACTAGCAAACAGAATCCAACAGCACATTAAAAGGATCATACACCATGATCAAGTGGGGTTTATCCCAGGAATGCAAGCATTCTTCAATATACGCAAATCAATCAATGTTAGAAACCATACTAACAAATTGAAGGAGAGAAGCCATATGATCATCTCAATAGATGCAGAAAAAGCTTTTGGCAAAATTCAACACCCATTTATGATAAAAACCCTCCAGGAAGTAGGCATAGAGGGAACTTACCTCAACATAATAAAGGCCATATATGGCAAACCCACAGCCAACATCATTCTCAATGGTGAAAAACTGAAACCATTTCCTCTAAGATCAGGAACAAGAAAAGGTTGTCCACTCTCACCACTATTATTCAACATAGTTTTGGAAGCTTGAACCACAGCAATCAGAGAAGAAAGAGAAACAAAAGGAATCCAAATCAGAAAAGAAGAAGTAAAGCTGTCACTGCAGATGACATGATACTATACATAGAGATTCCTAAAGATGCTACCAGAAAACTACTAAAGCTAATCAATGAATTTGGTAAAGTAGCAGGATACAAAATTCATGCACACAAATCTCTTATATTCCTATACACTAATGATTGAAAATCTGAAAGAGAAATTAAGGAAAACTCCCATTCACCATTGCAACAAAAAGAATAAAATACCTAGGTATAAACTTACCTAAGGAGGAAAAAGATCTGGATGCAGAAAACTATAAGACACTTATGAAAGATATTAAAGATGATACAAACAGATGGAGAGATATACAATGTTCTTGGATTGGAAGAATCAACATTGTGAAAATGACTATACTACCCAAAGCAATCTACAGATTCAATGCAATTCCTATCAAACTACCAATGGTATTTTTCAGAGAACTAGAACAAAAAATTTCACAATTTGTATAGAAAAACGAAAGACCTGAATAGCCAAAGCAATCTTAAGAAAGAAAAACGGAGCTGAAGGAATCAGGCTCCCAGACTTCAGACTATACTACAAAGCTACAGTAATCAAGACAGTATAGTACTGGCACAAAAACAGAAATATAGATCAATGGAACAGGATAGAAAGCCCAGAGATAAACCCACGCACATATGGTCGCCTTATCTTTGATAAAGGAGGCAAGAATATACAATGGAGAAAAGACAGCCTATTCAATAAGTGGTGCTGGGAAAACTGGACAGCTACATGTAAAAGAATGAAATTAGAACACTTCCTAACACCATACACAAATATAAACTCAAAATGGATTAAAGACCTAAATGTAAGGCCAGACACTATAAAACTCTTAGAGGAAAACATAGGCAGAAAACTCTATGACATAAATCACAGCAAGATCCTTTTTGACCCACCTCCTAGAGAAATGGAAATAAAAATAAACAAATAGGACCTAATGAAACTTAAAAGCTTTTGCACAGCAAAGGAAACCATAAACAAGATGAAAAGACAACCCTCAGAGTGGGAGAAAATATTTGCAAATGAAGCAACTGTCAAAGGATTAATCTCCAAAATATACAAGCAGCTCATGCAGCTCAATATCAAAAACACAAGCAAACCAATCCAAAAATGGGCAGAAGACCTAAATAGACATTTCTCCAAAGAAGATATACAGATTGCCAACAAACACATGAATGGGTGCTCAACATCAGTAATCATTAGAGAAATGCAAATCAAAACTACAATGAGGTATCACCTCACACCGGTCAGAATGGCCATCATCAAAAAATCTAGAAACAATAAGTGCTGGAGAGGGTGTGGAGAAAAGGGAACCCTTTTGCACTGTTGGTGGGAATGTAAATTGATACAGCCACTATGGAGAACAGTATGGAGGCTCCCTAAAAAACTAAAAATAGAACTACCATATGACCCAGCAATCCCACTACTGGGCATATACCCTGAGAAAACTGTAATTCAAAATGATACATGTACCACAATGTTCATTGCAGCTCTATTTACAATAGCCAGGACATGGAAGCAACCTAATTGTCCATCGACAGATGAATGGATAAAGAAGATGTGGCACATGTATAGTATGGAATATTACTCAGCCATAAAAAGAAACGAAATTGAGCTATTTGTAGTGAGGTGGATGGACCTAGAGTCTGTCATACAGAATGAAGTGAGTCAGAAATAGAAAAACAAATACTGTATGCTAACACATATATATGGAATCTAAAAAAAAAAAAAAGGTTCTGAAAAACCTAGGGGCAGGGCAGGAATAAAGATGCAAACGTAGAGAATGGACTTGAGGACACGGGGAGGGTGAAGGGTAAGCTGAGATGAAGTGAGAGAGTGGCATGGGCATTTAAACGCTACCGAATGTAAAATAGATAGCTAGTGGGAAGCAGCCACACAGCACATGGAGATTAGCTCGGTGCTTTGTGACCACCTAGAGGGGTGGGATAGGGAGGGTGGGAAGGAGATGCAAGAAGGAGGAGATATGGGGATATATGTGTATGTGTAGCTGATTTACTTTGTTATAAAGCAGACTCTAACACACCATTTTGAAGTAATTATACTCCAATAAAGATGCTAAAAAAAAAAAGCACTGGCGTTTTTTTTTAAACTTTTTATTTTATATTGGTGTACAGTTGATTAACAAGGCTGTGTTAGTTTCAGGTGTACAACAAAGTGATTCAGTTATGCATATACATGTATCTATTCTTTTTCAAATTCTTTCCCCAATTATGTTATTACAGAATATAGAGCCGAGTTCCCTGTGCTATATGGTAGGTCCTTGTTGGTTATCCATTTTCAGTATAGCATTGAAGAAACACTTGGTTTTGAGTAGTAACAGAGATGAATCTCAGCTTTAGAGAGATCACTTGATAGGAATTGATAGTAATTAGATCCACAAGCTGGAAAAAGTCAACGTATCATCTCCCCTTTTCTGTTTTGTTGGTTGGTGATCTGAAGTAAGCCAATCCTAAATTTCCCCAAGGAACTCAAAAAGCATTTCTATTTTTCCCTTTTATTCAGATGAGGGACTTGCAGCATGAGAAACAAATAGCTCATTCATTTAAGTCTGAATTTTGCGAAGCTCAAATTAGCTCAGGCTGATGATGCAACATTTCTCTCAGTTCTTCTAAACATGGTACCAGTTCTGCTGCTGGCTCTCTGTGTGATCCTGGGGAACTTGCTCAAGTCAGCTGAGTTTCAATTGGAAACGCTAGAAACAGGCTCAAAGATTACTTTTAACTCTTATGCACATACACACACACACACACACACACACACATACACATGCACATGCACTGATTCCCTTGTCACAGTATCTTGTTTAAAAGCTCCATGACCTTGTACCGGGTTGAATAGTGGCCCCATCCAACAAACGGTGTGTTTATATCCTAATCCCTTGGAACCTGTGAATGTGACCTTATTTGGGAAAAGGATCTTACGTGTAGGTATAATTAAGGATCTCGTGATAAAACAATCCTGGGTTATTCAGGTAGGTCCTAAATCTAATGACAACTCACAAGTGACTCACAGAAGAGAGAGATAGAGAAGGCCCTGTGAAAATGGAGGCAGAGGTTGGAGTTATGCAGTCACTAGTTAAGGAACATCTGGAACCACCAAAAACCGAAAGAGCAAAGAAAGATTCTTCCCTAAAGCCTTCCTCAAATAATCCTCATGTTGACTGGGAGGCCAATCTGAAGCATCAGTAGGAGAGCCACCCTGTCTGGCCCCCCGGAAGATGGGTAGGACCTGGACCAGGGATACTGGAAACATGGTCAGCATAGTGCCCTCTGGGGGCTGTGTGTGTATGTGTGTGTGTGCAGGGGTGGGGAGATGTGAACGAGACCCTGAGACAGATCACGAGTCTGTGAGGTAAGGATTAGGCTGGCCATTAAGGAACCATGAAATGCAAAATTCAGCTTTATGTTTCCTTCAACTCCCTCCTGTTCTTCCCCACCCTCAGTCACACTTTATTGACTGTTACCACCTAGTTTCTATACACTAGGGAGTTAGTGAAGACATGGTAGCTTCTTAGATAAAAGCAGTGCCTTTGAGCTGGAAGGCCTGCGTGTGAATCCTGACTCAGCCATTTTCCAGCTCTGTGACCAAGTTAAGAAAGCCTTTGGTGCCTTGGTTTCCTCATCTGTAAAACAATGTTAATAATAATTATAATACTAATACTAATATTATAATATTATAATAATAATAATTATAATGTTATAATTATAATAATAATAATACCATCCTCGTAGGGCCTTGTGAAAAATAAAGTGCTTAGGATAGTAATTGGGGCATAGAAAGTGTGATAATGATCACTTTTTCATTAGTACTGGGTGTGTCTGGGCTATACTTGGGGCCAGAGCACTGAGAGAGCAGCTGCAGCCTGGAGAAGCTGGTAAGGAGACGGCAAGAAAAGTGATCAGCAGAAGAGCCCAGAACAGCTGCCCACAGTGAGGGGAAGGAATCTCTAAAGGGACAAGGAAAAACAGGAATCTTGTGTGAAATATTTTTAGAATTACCCAGTAACCCCCAGACGAAAGGGAAAATGGTCCAAAAAAAATCTAGACTTCTTGACAATCTAATGGAATAGAAATTTCAACTGTTATTTCAGTTGGTGACTCTGAAGTTTAGGGAATTTAAGGATATCTGGGTTGCATAATATATATATATTTTTTTAATTGTAAAGTGCTCTAATGTTCTCACTGTTCTATAACTGCTCTTTTCACATAACAATGAGTATTTGCCATGCTATTGTATACTGTTCTGTAGCTTTACTTACAAGTATCTAATCAATCTTCTGTTTTATTCCATATTATTCCATATTCCAATTCCATAATTTCCAGGTTTTTGCTATGAAAATCAACTGTTATGAACATCTGTAGGCTAAATATTGGTCATTATTTTGGATTTTTACAGCCATTCTGTGATTTATTTGCTTGGATATAACTTATTCTCTATTGGATATCTTTACCTCCTCTTAACTTTCCTGGGGACCTGGGTAATGCCTGGAATTGAATTTGATCAATGGTGATTAGCCCAGTCCTGGCTGCCGCTTTGGCATCTGTACTGTACACTCGCCCTCTCCCCCCGCCGAGCTTCATTTTCACTCAGGTCAGATGGGGAGTGAAGAAATGCAACAAGTCCCCATCTCTTCCCAAGGGCAAACACTGACCCTCTGTAGTTGTTGAGAGGTAGGCCATTTTCAATGAAATTTGGTAACATACACCTCGATATGTTACTTAAAAGTGACATGTTTAATTTGTAGTTTAGTGTGCCGTCTCAAAAGATGATAGTGACAAGTCTTATATTGAACTAATATTCTGCATATTTTAGGGGTTTGGCAAATTGTGATATGTTATAGTATACAGAAGTTCACAATAAACCATATAAGTGGGAAGTGTTTATTTTATTGGAAGACAGGGATGCAAATGTATATAATTTTTCAGTAGAGAATTAGCACATATTGTTTGGGGTGAGTGGGTATAGTGCTGAGATTGTTGAGTTTTTTTTTAATGGAGTTATGAGATGAAATGATTTCTTTTTTTTTTTGTAGTATAGTTAATTTACAATGTTGTGTTAGATATGCAGTAAAGTGATTCAATTATACATACATATATATCTATTTTTTTCCAATTCTTTTCCCTTATAGGTTATTACAAAATACTGAGTATAGTTCCCTGTGCTATACAGTAGGTCCTTGTTGGTTATCTATTTTATATAGAAGAAATGATTTTTTTACAGGTAATTATATTGGGGGAGAGATGGGAAGTTTGGAATGCAGAACAAAATCACTGGTGAGATCCTTAAGTGGTTTTATTTTTTTTAATTTATGTTATTAATTAAAAAATTCATTTGTTGTATTTTTTAGATTCTGCATATAAGTGATAACATACAGTATTTGTCTTTCTCTGTCTGACTTATTTCACTTAGCATAATACCCTCCAGGTCTATCCATGTTGCTGCAAATTCTTTCAGCTGTTTGTAATGGATGGGCATTGGAAGCAGGAGAAGGGCACTGGAACTGCAGGGCTCAGCTCTCCTCTCCCAGCCCCGACCAGCAAGGACAGGGCATGTGCTCAAGTACTTCAATTATAAAAGTACTCTTCCATACTTTTTATAAAAAACAATTTTAGCGTGTTCACCATGTTCCAGACATTGTGCATGATCATATTTCATCCTAAAGATTTCTGAGGCTGAGAGTTTTATTGTGTACAATTAACAGATAATGAGACTGAAGCCTCAGCAGTAAAGAAACATGACGACTAATCACACAGGTAATATTGAAGCTTGAACATAAACCCATCTGCTTGACTCCAAAGCCCATGCTCTTAATCACTTTGTTTTACCATCTCTCTGCTGCATAAATTAGCACCTAAGAAGCACCTAAGAAATCTTTTATAGAAAACCACTTGCTTCTAAACCAAGAACGTGCTGTTCCCTGCATGCCATCTTACAAGAAAGAAGTAACTTGGTGCAGAAGAGGTACAATACACACCCAATAAATGTTTGTTGAATTAATGAATAATTAGTTTATAATTGCATATCTTGCAATGTGGTAGACCTGAAAACCTTAGCTGCATGTTAATAACTTTACCTTCTCCAGATTTTAGAATTCTTCCTTAGTAACTTTTTTTTTTTACCACCACACAACTGTAAAATAAATTTATTGATGATAACTTTATAGAATTTACTCCCTGTATTTAATGTTACAAACTTTAGGGTCTTTGAGATATGCAGGATCCTTGTATGTAACTGGCATAAACCCCATTATTTGAGCTCTCTTAATTGCTTTTGTGATTTCTTTTTGTTTCTTCCCACAAAGACCTGTTATGCGCCTTCCATAAGTGCATCCAGTAAATGGAGAAATAAACTGGGATAAAAGCTGTACATTCTTATAATCTACACGTTTTCCACACAAGGTACATTTTTTTCAGAGGCTCCTTATAAGGATTTTCCATTGGAACAGGCAGGTCCTCATTGCTGGTTACCTGTTTATATTGTGAACAACTTCTCCTCCACAGCACTGCATGAGTCCAGAATTTGTGAGGCAGACAGCAGCCGCTATGAAGTGCGTTAACTTTCTTCTCCCTAGCCCACTGCAAAGGGCTACCATAGCTGCCATGGTTCGTTCCTTAATAACTTTAAAGAACTCTACTCTTAAGACATAGAGTAGATCAGAAGTTTCATAGATAACAAATATGAACAACAAAAATGAGTATGCTTGTTCTGTGAGATGCATTTCTTTTTTTCTATCTTTCCTCCCTTCACAAATTTTCATTTTTATCAAGTCATTTTCTGAATGCTGTAAAGAAATGTGTTATGTCATTACAATTACAGATATTAATAGCATGATGTAATGCAACAAATCACTTTATTTAGTGAACTCAATCAAAATATTTTTCAGAGGCAAATACCCGCTAGAGAGGGCATACAGAGAAAAATATCTAGGGGTGACCAAGTTTGGAGAAATATTGCAGTCTGAAGCTGCCAGTGACTGAGGAGAATTTTAGGATGTGGTAAATATGGCATTGAGGGATGTAGGTACACGTGGGCTCAGGCTGAGTAGAAAGTTTGCATAGTAAGGATGGGGCTAATGATCTAGGGGTGAAAGGGTGAGTTATCTTGACTCCTATTGAGAATAGTTCAGATGTGGTTAAATGGAGGAAGAGGAAAAAAATTTAATTGTAATTGGAAAAGAATGCCATGATGATTCGAACATTCCAGATTTTTCTTTTTCTAAAAATTCTGATGATTTAATCTTACCACATGCTTTCTTTTCCCCAGAAAGGAACTCTTGACATAATGGGACCATCTTGGGCCTCCAGTCAGGAAACTGAATGAAATAACAAGCATAAAATTTATTATTTTTGGAGGACTTTCTGTGTATCCCACACTGTGAAAGCATTTTCTAGTCATTATCTTAAAACATTTAATTGTGATAAAACACATATAACAAAATTTACCATCTTAACCACTTTTAAGTATACAGTTTAGTGGCATTAGATAATTCACAGTCATGCAACCATCACCACCAGCCATCTCCAGAACTCTGTTTTTTCCAGATCTTTATCTTACAGACATCATGCTTCTTGTCATCAAAGTTTTGAAAGCAGAAATATAATTTTTACCACTGTAGTATAAAAACGTGGAGTTAGTGCATAAGGCTTCTGGAACAACATTTAGTTAGCAGTGCCTTACAGTATGGGCAAAACTAGGCTGTACTATTTTCTAAGCCTCTTTGTGGATGCTTTTAAAATTACTAGTTCTATAGCTAACCTCAAATAATGGCCTAGTGCAGTGAATGGTATTTTTCTTGTTTCACAGATGAGGACACTGAGGTTCAGGGAAGTTAAGAAAATACCCAATAACATAGTAAGTGATGAAGTTGGGATCTGAAACCAGGAGTTGAATTTAAGTTTTCCTGAATCCAGAGAGCTTTTCTTTTTCTCGACACAAGCCTATCAAGTACCCGCTAGGTTAAAATAATCTTTCAAATACTTATAAAATTATAAACACAATATTTATTGTTCTTGATCACTTTCCCTTTTCATTTCTTCATAGCATTTATAAAATTTTATATTTATGTCTATGGGTCAAATATACACATATACACACATATCTACATATACCCACCTCCCAACACACACAATTGATCATTATTTGTGCTTTGGAGCAGACCAAAGGAACATTCTGACTTCACCTGACCGTGTTATTTCTGAGTCACTTCAATTCAGAGATGCAGTGGCCTGCTGTTTGGACGTGAGTACCACGTTAACTCTTGAGTTTTCACATTTAGATATGTATCCGGCATCTGTTTGTCTGCCTTGACTGCACATGGACCTGCCCATGTCAGTGCAGCCAACATCAGAGAAAGTAGAAGAATCCCAAGGTAGAAATAGAGATTTGTCATGTCTTATTTTTATAATACCATTTTTGTCTGATAAGACTATTACAGTAATTGCCAAATTAATAGTTCCTACCTTCTATGGACTAAAATGGGTACTGACTCCTATTCTTTGAAGCTTCCCTTCTCCCAGCACTTGTCACTAAAAGAGTTTTGAAGGTGTTCTTACACATCAAATCAGCTATGGATATTTTCAAAATGGGTGCTCTTAAGTTTGAATGCAGATAAAAAAATCTTTGCAGCTACAGTTCCAGAAGATTTGTCTGGAAATGAGGACTTTTCTGAATTCTAGACTTAATTACTTTCTTTTTTCCCTAGATAAGAGAAATATGAAGGGAATATCTCAAGGCACCTAATAAGTGAGTGAGTAGAAGAGTACATAATCATTGCTCATATAATTTTATGGTGCATGTGGAGAATACAAATATATTCACCTGAAGATTTATTAGGCTTGGATCCCCTTATTTGAACATTCTGTATTAGGAATACATAAATCTAGAAGAGAGAGAAAAATACTTTATTCAGTTATAAAATCGGAATAAAACAAACTATTGTGATAATTTAGAAATAGAGTACCTATACGTTAGAAATGTAGGAATAGAGGTCACCTAAGAAAATAACACTGATTATATATTGTTATTTCAATTTTAGTTCAAATTGAAGCCCCTTCCTCTCTTTTTTTAATGGAGAACATTACATTAACAACACCTCTTTCCTGAATGATGCAAGTCAATTCCTTCCTGAATTTGTTCTCTGGGCAACACATGAGTTATTAATGAACCATATTAATCTTTTTGGCCATAAAATCAGACACAAGTTTAAAGTTGCCATCTTTGCTCCTGAAACCTGAAACAAACAAACAAAATCAAAACAAAACGTGTACCAAAATATGGGATTTTTTGTTGGGTTACATTTTTAGGTTACCAGGAAGACTAGTTACTAATGAGGCTATTAAGAAGATGTTTTTAATTTTATAAATATTTACTTATGTTAGAAAAATAATTATAATTACATTTCTGCCTTTGTTTTAAAGGTTCCTACACAAGTGGCTCTCAGATGTTACGAGGCATTAAAATCTCCTGGAGTTGGGGACCCTGCTTAAAATGTGGATTTCCAGACTCCGTTCCCAGAAATTTTGACTCAGTAAGTCTAAGGGGTAGAGCCCAGGAAACTACATTTTAACAAACTTTTAACTGAAGTAAAGTAAAAGTGCCCATATCACTGGTGTGTAGCTCAATGAATTTTCACAAACTGAAAACCACACGTATAACTGTCACCCAGTTCCAGAAACAGAATCTTCCCATCACCCAGAGCCTTCTTGTGTTCCTTCCTCTTACTCTCCCGTCACAAGGATAACATTATGTTCACTCTTGACTCCAGATATTAGTTTTGTCTGTTTCTGTATTTCATGAAAACAGATGATTGTACAATTTATACTCTTTTTTGTTCTGTCTTCTCTCATTCAGCATTATATTTATGAGATTCATCCATGTTTTTGTGTGTAATCGTAGATTATTCATTCTCACTGCCGTGTGGTATTCCATTGTGTGACCATACCCCAATTTATGCATTCATGCTGTTTTTGTTGGGCATTTGGGTAGTTTCCAATTTGGGCCATTGAATCGGTCCTGCTGTAAACATTGCTATTTGAACAACCAGTGAAAGGAGAGCCCTATAATCAAGGTTCATAAAAGAGAGTCTCAGGACCTATAAGAATAGTGTCTCAAAGCTAGAAGGGAAAATAATAATGTGAGGCTTATTTTTTTAAAAAGAGCTAAGAGCAAATAACAAGGCTTTTAGTGTTCTAATGCTATGTCTTAAACAAGAATAGAGGAAAAAACAGATAAAGTAAGCAGAATTACTCAACTCTTTATTTTTCTTACGTCTTTTCAATAAGGGAAACTCTGGTAGGTCAACAATGGATGGAGTGCCCATGGTTAACACAGAGCTGAATCCTAATATAGGCCTTATAGATGGTCAGTTAGCAAGTTCGAATGCTGGCACATACATTCTGGGATACCGAAGAACTTGCATTTGTGATTCTTACAGCCTGAGCAGAGTCTAGACCCCCAGGCCTGACAGCAGCTCAATGTCCACTAGTTATGGGTAAGAGCCCTGGATTCAGAGTCTGATAAATCTCAGTTTAACACCTTTGCTGTTACCTCACAGTTTCCATGGGTGAGGAGTGTGGGCATGGCTTCACTCGAGCTGGGTCCCCAGATCAGGGTCTCATAAGGCTGCAATCCAGGTGCCAGCTGGGGCTGGGCTCTCATCTGTCACTTGGGGGTCCTCTTCGAAGCTCTCATAGTTGTTGGCAGGTTCATTTCCTGGCAGCTGTAGAACTCATGACTGCTTGCTTCTTTAAGGCCAGGAGGGGAGCTTCTCTGTTCTTGGGGAAGGCCTAAATCTCTTTGAAAGGGCTCGCCTGATTAGGTCAGACCCACCCCAAATAATCTCCTTTTGATGAACAGACTCTGATGAACTCAAAGTAATTCTGATTTGAGATTTTAATTATATCTGCAAAATCTCTTCATCTAGAATGTAATCACAGAAGTGACATCCATCATATTCACTGGTGCTCCCACAATCAAGGGAAGGGGATTATACCGGGTGTGGACACCAGGGGGAGGGAATCGCAGGAGCCAATTTAGAATTCTTTCTACTACACTTGCATAATTACTTTTGTTGTGCTCTGGAGATCAAAAAGTACTATTTTATCTGATTGCAGATATTTGTTGCAAATTTAGTGCCGAATCATGTGCTTCCAAAATTAACAGAACAGAGTATTGGATGGGTAAGACACCAGATGAAATTGTTTTATTTTTGTATTGTTTTACATCAGCATTTTTGCCTTTCATAAATTATTTACATTATCTGCTTATATGTTAATCAGACACTGTTGGCATTTTTATAGTAAATGCGAAATGAGGATAAAAATGAATAGGCCTAATTTGTTCATAGCTCCAATATATGGCCACGCTGCTTACACATGGACAAAATGGGCCTAACAGAGTGACCTACATATTCACACCTGTATGAATCTGCTAGGGCTTCCATATCATAATGCCACAGACTGGGTGGCTTAAATGACAGAAGTTTATTTTTTCACAGTTCTAGAGGCTAGAAGTCTAAGGTCAAGTTGCTGGCAGGGTTGGTTCCTGGTAAAGCCTCTCTTCCTGACTAGTGGATGGATACCTCCT
Organism: Balaenoptera borealis; assembly: GCF_965194805.1. Taxonomy (NCBI): domain Eukaryota; kingdom Metazoa; phylum Chordata; class Mammalia; order Artiodactyla; family Balaenopteridae; genus Balaenoptera; species Balaenoptera borealis. The sequence goes on from NC_138861.1 coordinate 19,804,812, forward strand.
TGCTGTGATCTCACACGACCTTTCTTCTCTGTGTGCATAGAGACAAAGAGAGAGCTCTGGTGTTTCTTCCTTCCCTTAAAAGGACACCAGTCCTATCTGTTTAGGACCCACCCTTAAGACCTCATTTAACCTTAATTACCTCCTTCAAGGTCCTATCTCCAAATACAGTCATGTGGGGGATTAGCGCTTCAACACAGGAATTTGGGGAGAAACAATTCAGTCCACAACAATACTCAAAATATCTGTGGACAAGAAACAACCTGTGGAGATTCCTGCTTACGATTACCAGTGTTTTAAAAATTACTAATCACCATTCATAGATTCTTGCATGTATTCCAAGAAATCTCTCCATCTATTTTCTAACTTTGCTGAAAAAATAGTGTCTTGAACTGGCAGTCTGTTTGTTACCAGGGTAACAGGGATACATGTGCTGCCCTGAGCAGTGCAGCAGAGCTATCTCTGTCAATGGTTCTGACAGTTACTGCAAATTGTGCCCAAACCAACCAGCTGTATTATTTTTCCTAGTAATGAGACAAGAAAGGTCCCCATAGGTCCTCATAAAGGGAATATAACAGAACCGTGGTCACATAGCCAGGGGTATATCTCCCTCTAATGGATGCTTGGCCCTCTCTTAGGAAAGGTACAAAACACACAGAGTGTAGATACCTCTCACACAGGGGTTGGGTATGAATGTCAGGATCTGTGGTAGAGACTGCTGCTTATAACCTAATGTATGTTTTCTGAGCCCCTGTTTTAGAAAGGGGTGGGAATGTGCTCTGTGAGGAAGCTACATTTTCTATGCTCCCTGCAGCTACAAGTGATCAGTGCATCCAGATTATTGCCTGGGACTCACGGAAAGGCTCCTGCAGAGGGAGCACATGGCTAGCATGTGCCCTTGTCTGTCCCTAACCCCCTTTCCTCTTGTTTTCTTCCTGGATTATTGATGTGATGCCTGGAAATATAGTAGCCATTTGGGTGACTGGAACGTCAGGAACCATCTTGGATAAGAGTTAACCTCCAGAAGAGAAGCCATATATTAACGAAGATAAATCTAAAATATGGAACAAGGCCTGGGTCCATAATGACACCATGGAACTTCGACACCAACCCTGGACTGTTGAACCCTTTCACGTGAGGGAGAAATAATCTCTGTTACTAGCTGTATAAAGTCAATTCCTAACTGATACAAAGTGTAGAAAGAAAATCTCAAAATGCAAAAATTACCTTAGAAAATCCTTTAAATCTGCCGTAAAAAATACATAAGTCCTGAATGGGTTATAGGCGAGGGGAGATGCTGACCCTTTAATTCTTGGGTCAAGTCAAGAAACTAGTTTGGATTAGCTTCTATCCTTGCATTGTTTCAAATTAGTATTTGCCCTTCAGAAATTAGCTACATTCTCAGATTGCCAGGGCTAAAACTTCCAAAACTACGTTGAATAATAGTGGTGAGGGTGGACAACCTTGTCTTCTTCCTGATCTTAGAGGAAATGGTTTCAGTTTTTCACCACTGAGGACGATGTTGGTTGTGGGTTTGTCATATATGGCCTTTATATGTTGAGGTAGGTTCCCTCTATGCCTACTTTCTAGAGAGTTTTTATCATAAATGGGTGTTGAATTTTGTCAAAAGCTTTTTCTGTCTATTGAAATGATCATGCGGTTTTTATCCTTCTATTTGCTAATATTGTGTATCACATTGGTTGATTTGCATATATACTGAAGAATCCTTGCATTCCTGGGATAAACCCCACTTGATCATTGTGTATGATCCTTTTAATGTGCTGTTGGATGCTGTTTGCTAGTATTTTGTTGAGGATTTTTGCATCTATGATCATCAGTGATATTGGCCTGTAATTTTCTTTTTTGTGACATCCTTGTCTGGTTTTGGTATCAGGCTGATGGTGGCCTCGTAGAATGAGTTTGGCAGTGTTCCTCCCTCTGCTATATTTTGGAAGAGTTTGAGAAGGATAGGTGTTAGCTCTTCTCTAAATGTTTGATAGAATTCACCTGTGAAGCCATCTGACCCTGGACTGTTTTTTGTTGGAAGATTTTGAAAAGGGATTCAAACTGGAAAAGAAGAAGTAAAACTGTCACTGTTTGCAGATGACATGATACTATACATAGAAAATCCTAAAGATGCCACCAGGAAACTACTAGAGCTAATCAATGAATTTGGTAAAGTAGCAGGATACAAAATTAATGCACAGAAATCTCTTTTTTCTTTTTTAACATCTTTATTGGAGTATAATTGCTTTACAATGTTGTGTTAGTTTCTGCTCTACAACAAAGTGAATCAGCAATATGTATACATATATCCCCATATCCCCTCCCTCTTGTGTCTCCCTCCCACCCTTCCTATCCCACCCCTCTACGTGGTCACAAAGCACCGAGCTGATCTCCCTGTGCTTTGAGGCTGCTTCCCACTAGCTATCTATCTTACATTTGGTAGTGTATATATGTCTATGCCACTCTCTCACTTCGTCCCAGCTTACCCTTCCCCCTCCCTGTGTCCACAAGTCCATTCTCTACATCTGCGTCTTTATTCCTGTCCTGCCCCTAGGTTCTTCAGAACCATTCTTTTTTTGTTTTTTTTAGATTCCATACATATGTGTTAGCATATGGTATTTGTTTTTCTCTTTCTGACTTACTTCACTCTGTATGACAGACTCTAGGTCCATTCACCTCACTACAAATAACCCAATTTCGTTTCTTTTTATGGCTGAGTAATATTCCATAGTATATATGTGCCACATCTTCTTTATCCATTCATCTGTCGATGGACACTTAGGTTGCTTCTATATCCTGGCTATTGTAAATCGAGCTGCAATGAACATTATGGTACATGACTCATTTTGAATTACGGTTTTTCTCAGGGTATATGCCCAGTAGTGGGATTGCTGGGTCATATGGTAGTTCTACTTTTAGTTTTTTAGGGAACCTCCATACTGTTGTCCATAGTGGCTGTATCAATTTACATTCCCACCAACAGTGCAAAAGGGTTCCCTTTTTTCCACACCCTCTCCAGCATTTATTGTTTGTAGATTTTTTGAGGATGGCCACTGTGACTGGTGTGAGGTGATACCTCATTGTAGTTTTGATTTGCATTTCTTAATGATTACTGATGTTGAGCATCCATTCATGTGTTTGTTGGCAATCTGTATATCTTCTTTGGAGAAATGTCAGTTTAGTTCTTCTGCCCATTTTTGGTTGGGTTGTTTGTTTTTTTGATATTGAGCTGCATGAGCTGCTTGTAAGTTTTCGAGATTAATCCTTTGTCAGTTGCTTCATTTGCAAATATTTTCTCCCATTCTGAGGGTTGTCTTTTCATCTTGTTTATGGTATCCTTTGCTGTGTAAAAGCTTTTAAGTTTCATTAGGTCCCATTTGTTTATTTTTGTTTTTATTTCCATTTCTCTAGGAGGTGGGTCATAAAGGATCATGCTGTGATTTATGTCATACAGTGTTCTGCCTATGTTTTCCTCTAAGAGTTTTATAGTGCCTGGCTTTACATTTAGGTCTTTAATCCATTTTGAGTTTATATTTGTGTATGGTGTTAGGGAGTGTTCTAATTTCATTCTTTTACATGTAGCTGTCCACTTTTCCCAGCACCACTAATGGAAGAGGCTGTCTTTTCTCCATTGTATATTCTTGCCTCCTTTGTCAAAGATAAGGTGACCATATGTGCATGGGTTTATCGCTGGGCTTTCTATCCTGTTGTATTGATCTATATTTCTGTTTTTGTGCCAGTACCATACTGTCGTAATTACTGTAGCTTTGTAGTATAGTCTGAAGTCAGTGAGCCTGATTCCTCCAGCTCCGTTTTTCTTTCCAAGATCGCTTTGGCTATTCGGGGTCTTCTGTGTTTCATACAAATTGTGAAATTTTTTGTTCTAGTTCTGTGAAAAGTGCCATTGGTAGTTTGATAGGGATTGCATTGAATCTGTAGATTGTTTTGGGTAGTATAGTCATTTTCACAGTGTTGATTTTTCCAGTCCAAGAACATGGTATATCTCTCCATCTGTTTGTATCATCTTTAATTTATTTCATCAGTGTCTTATAATTTTCTTAATCCAGGTCTTTTTTCCCCTTAGGTAGGTTTATTCCTAGGTATTATATTCTTTTTGTGGCAATGGTAAATGGGAGTGTTTCCTTAATTTCTCTTTCAGGTTTTTCATCATTAGTGTATAGGAATGCAAGAGATTTCTGTGCATTAATGTTATATCCTGCTACTTTACCAAACTCAGTGATTAGCTCTAGTAGGTTTCTGGTAACATCTTTAGGATTCTGTATGTATACTATCATGTCATCTTCAAACAGTGACAATTTTGGTCCTTCTTTTCCATTTTGCATTCCTTTCATTTCTTTTTCTTCTCTGATTGCTGTGGTTAAAACTTCCAAAACTATGTTGAATGATAGCAGTAAGAGTGCGCAACCTTGTCTTGCTCCTGGTGTTAGAGGAAATGGTTTCAGTTTTTCACCATTGAGAACGATGTTGGCTGTGGGTTGGTCATATATGGCCTTTATTATGTTGAGGTAGGTTCCCTCTATGCCTACTTTCTGGAGAGTTTTTTTATCATAAATGGGTGTTGAATTTTGTCAAAAGGTTTTTCTGCACCTATTGAGATGATCATATGGTTTTTATCCTTCAATTTGTTAATATGGTGTATCACATTGGTTGATTTGCATATACTGAAGAATCCTTGCATTTGTGGGATTAACCCCACTGATCATGGTGTATGATCCTTTTAATGTGCTGCTGGTTTCTGTTTGCTAGTATTTTGTTGATGATATTTGCATCTATGTTCATCAGAGATATTGGCCTGTAGTTTTATTTTTTTGTGACATCTTTGTCTGCTTTTGGTATCAGGGTGATGGTGGCCTCGTAGAATAAGTTTGGGAGTGTTCCTCGCTCTGCTATATTTTGGAAGAGTTTGAAGAGGATATGTATTAGCTCTTCTCTAAATGTTTGATAGAATTCACCTGTGAAGCCATCTGGTGTTGGGCTTTTGTTTGTTGGAAGATTTTAAATCACAGGTTCAATTTCAGTGCTTGTGATTGGTCTGTTCATATTTTCTATTTCTTCCTGGTTCAGTCTCGGAAGGTTTTGCTTTTCTAAGAATTTGTCCATTTATTCTAGGTTGTCCATTTTATTGGCATAGAGTTGCTTGTAGTAATCTCTCATGACCCTTTGTATTTCTGCAGTGTCAGTTGTTACTTCTCCTTTTTCATTTCTAATTCTGTTGATTTGATACTTCTCTCTTTTTTTCTTGATGAGTCTGGCTAAGGGTTTATCGATTTTGTTTATCTTCTCAAAAAACCAGCTTTTAGTTTTATTGATCTTTGCTATCGTTTACTTCATTTCTTTTTCATTTCTTTCTGATCTGATCTTTATGATTTCTTTCCTTTGCTAACTTTGGGGGTTTTTTGTTCTTCTTTCTCTAATTGCTTTAAGTATAAGGTTAGGTTGTTTATTTGAGATGGTTTTTGTTTCTTGAGGTAGAATTGTATTGCTATAAACTTCCCTCTTAGAACTACTTTTGCTGCATCCCATAGGTTTTGGGTCGTTGTGTTTTCATTGTCATTTGTTTCTAGGTATTTTTTGATTTACTCTTTGATTTCTTCAGTGATCTCTTGGTTATTTAGTAGTGTATTGTTTAACCTCCATGTGGTTGTATTTTTTACGGATTTTTTCCTGTAATTGATATCTAGTCTCATAGCATTGTGGTCAGAAAAGATACTTGATATGATTTCAATTTTCTTAATTTTACCAAGGCTTGATTTGTGGCCCATGATATGATCTATCCTGTAGAATGTTCCATGAACACTTGAGAAGAAAGTGTAATGTGCTGTTTTGGGATGGAATGTCCTGTAAATATCAATTAGGTCCATCTTGTTTAATGCATAATTTAAAGCTTGTGTTTCCTTATTTATTTTCATTTTGGATGATCTGTCCATTGTTGTAAGTGGGTTGTTAAAGTCCCCTACTATGATTTTGTTTACTGTTGATGTCCCCTTTTATGGCTGTTAGCATTTGCATTATGTACTGAGGTGCTCCTATGTTGGGTGCATAAATCTTTACAATTGTTCTATCTTCTTCTTGGATTGATCCCTTGATCATTATGTAGTGTCCTTCTTTGTCTCTTGTAATAGTCTTTATTTTAAAGTCTATTTTGTCTGATATGGGAATGCTACTCCAGCTTTCTTTTGATTTCCATTTGCATGGAATATCTTTTTCCATCCCCTCACTTTCAGTCTGTATGTGTCCCTAGGTCTGAAGTGGGTCTCTTGTAGACAGCATATATATGGGTCTTGTTTTTGTATCCATTCAGCAAGCCTGTGTCTTTTGGTTGGAGCATTTAATCCATTCACGTTTAAGGTAATTATCGATATGTATGTTCCTATGACCATTTTCTTAAATGTTTTGGTTTGTTTTTTGTAGGTCCGTTTCTTCTCTTGTGTTTCCCACTTAGAGAAATTCCTTTAACATTTGTTGTAGAGCTGGTTTGGTGGTGCTGAATTTTCTTAGCTTTTGCTTGTCTGTAAAGCTTTTGATTTCTCCATTGAATCTGAATGAGATCCTTGCCGGGTAGAGTAATCTTGGTTGTAGGTTCTTCCCTTTCATCACTTTAAGTATATCATGCCACTCCCTTCTGGCTTGTAGAGTTTCTGCTGAGAGATCAGCTGTTAACCTTATGGGAGTTCCCTTGTATGTTATTTGTCGTTTTTCCCTTGCTGCTTTCGATATTTTTTCTCTGTCTTTAATTTTTGCCAATTTGATTACTATGTGTCTCGGCATGTTTCTCCTTGGGTTTATCCTGTATAGGACTTGCTGCGCTTCCTGGACTTGGGTGGCTATTTCCTTTCCCATGTTAGGGAAGTTTTCGACTATAATCTCTTCAAATATTGTCTCTGGTCCTTTCTCTCTCTCTTCTCCTTCTGGGACCCCACTAATGCGAATGTTGTTGCATTTAATGTTGTCCCACAGGTCTCTTAGGCTGTCTTCATTTCTTTTCATTCTTTTTTCTTTATTCTGTTCCACAGCAGTGAATTCCACCATTCTGTCTTCCAGGTCACTTATCCGTTCTTCTGCCTCAGTTATTCCTGCAAATTCCTGCTATTGATTCCTTCTAGCGTAGTTTTCATTTCAGTTATTGTATTGTTCATCTCTGTTTGCTTGTTCTTTAATTCTTCTAGGTCCTTGTTAAACATTTCTTGCATCTTCTCGATCTCTGCCTCCATTCTTTTTCCGAGGTCCTGGATCATCTTCACTATCATTATTCTGAATTCTTTTTCTGGAAGGTTGCCTATCTCCACTTCATATAGTTGTTTTTCTGGGGTTTTATCTTGTTCCTTCATGTGGTGCATAGCCCTCTGCCTTTTCATCTTGTGTATCTTTCTGTGAATGTGGTTTTTGTTCCACAGGCTGCAGGATTATAGTTTTTCTTGCTTCTGCTGTCTGCCCTCTGGTGATTGAGGCTATCTAAGAGGCTTGTACAAGTTTCCTGATGGGAGGGACTGGTGGTGGGTAGAGCTGACTGTTGCTCTTGTGGGCAGAGCTCAGTAAAACTTTAATTGGCTTGACTGCTGATGGGTGGGGCTGTGTTCCCTCCCTGTTGGTTGTTTGGCTTGAGGCAACCCAACACTGGAGCCTACCTGGGCTCTTTGGTGGGGCTAATGACAGACTCTGGGAGGGCTCACGCCAAGGCGTACTTCCCAGAACTTCTGCTGCCAGTGTCCTTGTCCCCACGGTGAGCCACAGCCACCTTCCAACACTAGCAGGTAGGTCTGGTTCAGTCTCCCCTTGTGTCACTGCTCCTTCCCCTTGGTCCCCATGCGCACACTACTTTGTGTGTGCCCTCCAAGAGTGGAGTCTCTGTTTCCCCCAGTCCTGTTGAAATCCTGCAATCAAATTCCGCTAGCCTTCAAAGTCTGATTCTCTAGGAATTCCTCCTCCTGTTGCTGGACCACCAGGTTGAGAAGCCTGACGTGGGGCTCAGAACCTTGACTCCAGTGGGTGGACTTCTGTGGTATAAGTGTTCTCCAGTCTGTGAGTCACCCACCTAGCAGTTATGGGATTTGATTTTACTGTGATTGCGCCCCACCTACCGTCTCATTGTGGCTTCTCCTTTGTCCTTGGATGTGGGGTATCTTTTTTTGGTGAGTTCCAGTGTCTTCCTGTCGATGATTGTCCAGCAGCTAGTTGTGATTCTGGTGTTCTCACAAGAGGGAGTGAGAGCACATCCTTCTACTCTGCCATCTTGGTTCAGGGCCCCCCTATTTTTAGTTTTTTAAGGAACCTCCATACTGTTCTCCGTAGTGACTGTACCAATTTACATTCCCACAAACAGTGTAGGAGGGTTCCTTTTCCTCCATACCGTCTCCAGCATTTATTATTTGTAGATTTTTTGATGATGGCCTTTCTGACCGGTGTGAGGTGATACCTCATTGTAGTTTTTTTTTTAACATCTTTATTGGAGTATAATTGCTTTACAATGTTGTGTTAATTTCTGCTGTATCTCATTGTAGTTTTGATTTTCATTTCTGTAATAATTAGTGATATTGAGCATCTTTTCATGTGCCTCTCGACCATCTGTTTGTCTTCTTTAGAGAAACCTCTGTGTAGGTCTTCTGCCCATTTTTTGACTGGGTTTTTTGTGTTTTTGATATTGAGCCACATGAGTAGTTTGTAAATTTTGGAGACTCATCCCTTGTCAGTCTCAATTGTTGGCAAATATTTTCTCCCATTCTGTGGGTCGTCTTTTCATTTTATCTACAGTTTCCTTTGCTGTGAAAAAGCTTTTGAGTTTAATTAGGTCCCATTTGTTTATTTTTGTTTTTATTTCCATTACTCTAGGACGTGGGCCAAAAAAGTTCTTACTGTGATTTATGTCCAAGTGTGTTCTACGTATGTTTTCCTCTAAGTGTTTTATACTATTCAGTCTTACATTTAAGTCTTAATCCATTTTTAGTTTATTTTTGTGTATGGTGTTAAAAATGTTCTAATTTCATTTTCTTACATGTAGCTGTCCAGGGTTTCCAGCACCATTTATTGAAGAGACTGTCTTTCCTCCATTGTATAGTCTTACCTCCTTTGTCATAGATTAATTGACCATAGGTGCATGGGTTTATTTCTGAGCTTCTATCCTGTTCCATTGATCTATATTTCTGTTTTTGTGCCAGTACCATATTGTTTTGATGACTGTAGTTTTGTAGTATAGTCTGATGTCAGGGTGTCTGATTCCTCCAGGTCCGTTTTTCTTTCTAAAGATTGCTTTGGCTATTTGGGGTCTTCTGTGTCTCCATACAAATTTTAAGATTTTTTGTTCTAGTTCTGTGAAAAATGCCATTGGTAATTTGATATGGATTGCATTGAACCTGGAGAGTGCCTTGGGAAGTGTGGTCATTTTAACAATATTGATTCTTCCAATCCAAGAACATGGGATATCTTTCCATCTGTTTGTGTCATCTTTGATTTCTTTCATCAGCATCTTATAGTCTTCAGAGTATAGGTCTTTTACCTCCTTATGTAGGTTTTCTTCCTAGGTATTTTATTCTTTTTGATGTGATGGTAAATAGGATTGTTTCCTTCATTTCTCCTCTTGATCTTTTGTTGTTAGCATATAGAAATGCAACAGATTTCTGTGTATTAATTTTGTATCCTGCAACTTTCCCAAATTCATTGGTGAGCTCTAGTATTTTTCTGTTAGTGCATTTAGGATTTTCTATGTATAGTATCATGTCATCTGCAAACAATGACAGTTTTACTTCTTTTCCAGTTTGGATTCCTTTCATTTCTTTTTCTTCTCTGATTGCTATAGTTAGGACTTCAAAAACTATGTTGAATAAAAGTGGTGAGAGTGGACCTCCTTGTCTTGATCCTGATCTTAGAGGAAATGCTTTCAGCTTTTCACAGTTGAGTATGATGTTAGCTGTGGGTTTGTCATATATGGCCTTTTTTTATGCCGAGGTATGTTCCCTCTATGCCCATTTTCTGGAGAGTTTTTATAAGTTGATGTTGAATTTTGTAGCTTTTTCTGCTACAAAATAGCTTATTGGATACAAGATTTTTCTGCATCTATTGAGATGATCATATGGTTCTTATTCTTGTATTTGTTGATGTGGTGTATCACACTGATTGATTTGCAGATATTGAAAAATCCTTGCATCACTGGGATAAATCCCATTTGATCATAGTGTATTGTCCTTTTAATGTATTTTTGGATTTGGATTGCTAGTATTTTGTTGAGGATTTTTGCGTCTATATTCATCAGTGATATTGGTCTGTAATTTTCTTTTTTTGTGGTATATTTCTCTGGTTTTGGTAACAGGGTGCTAGTGGCCTCATAGAATAAGTTCGGGAGTGTTCCTCCCTCTGCAATTTTTTGGAATAGATTCAGAAGTATAGGTGCTAACTCTTCTCTAAATGTTTGATAGAGTTCGCCTGTAAAGCCAACTGGTCCTGAACTTCTGTTTGTTGGTAGTTTTTAAATCACAGTTTCAATTTCAGTACTCGTAATTGGTCTGTTCGTATTTTCTATTTCTTCTTGGTTCAGTCATTGGAGATTGTACCTTTCTAATAATTTGTCCATTTATTCCAGGTTGTCCATTTTATTGGGAAACAGTTGCTTGCAGTAGTCTCTTATGATACTTTGTATTTCTGTGGTGTCTGTTGTAACTTCTCATTTTTCATTTCTAAACTTACTGATTTGAGCCCTCTCCCTTTTTTTCTTGATAAGTCTGGCTAAAGGTTTATCAATTTTGTTTATCTTTTCAAAGAACCAGCTTTTAGTTTCATTGGTCTTTTCTATTGTTTTATTCATTTCTATTTCTTTGATTTCTGCTCTGATCTTTATAATTTCTTTCCTTCTACTAACTTTGGGTTTTCTTTGTTCTTTTTTCTCTGGTTGCTTTAGGTGTAGGGTTAGGTTGTTTATTTGTGATTTTTCTTGTTTCCTGAGGTAAGATTGTATTGATATGAACTTCCCTCTTAGAACCACTCTTGTCACATCCCATAGGTTTTGGATCATCGTGCTTTCGTTTTCATTTGTGTCTCAGTTTTTTTTGATTTCTTCAGTGATCCCTTGGTTGCTTAGTAGCATATTGTTTAGCTTCCACCTGTTTGTGTGTGTGTGTCTGTGTGTGTGTTTTTTACAGTTTTTTTTTCCTGTAGCTGATTTCTAATCTCATAGCATTGTGGTCAGAAAAGATGCTTGATATGATTTCAGTTTTCTTAAATTTACTGAGGCTCACTTTGTGGCCCAGCATTTGGTCAATACTGGAGAATGTTCCATGTGCACTTGAGAAAGTGTATGTTCTGCTGTTCTGGGATGGAATGCTCTATAAATATCAATTAAGGGTATCTGGTCTAATATGTCACTTAAGGCCTGTGTTTCCTTATTGATCTTCTGTCTGGATGATCTGTCCATTGATGAAAGTGGGGTGTTAAAGTCCCCTATTATTATTGTGTTACTCTCAGTTTCTCCTTTTATGGCTGTTAGTGCTTGCCTTATATATTGGGGTGCTTCTATGTTGGGTGCATGTATATTTACAATTATTATATCTTTTTCTTGGATTGATCCCTTTATCATTATGTAGTGTCCTTCTTTGTCTGTTGTAACAGTATTTATTTTAAAGTCTATTTTGTCTGATATGAGAATTGCTACTCCAACTTTCTTTTGATTTCCATTTGCATGGAATACCTTTTTCCATCCCCTCACTTTCACTCTGTATCTGTCCCTAGATCTGAAGTGGGTTTCTTGTAGACAGCATATTTACAGGTCTTGTTTTTGTATCCATTCAGCCAGTCTATGTCTTTTGGTTGGAGCATTTAATCCATTTCCACTTAAGGTAATTATTGATATGTATGTTCCTATTGCCATTTTTTAAATTGTTTTGGATTTGTTTTTGTAGGTCTTTTTGCTTTCCTTCCTCTTTTGTTCTCTTCTCTTGTGACTTGATGACTAACTTTAGTGTTGTGTTTGGATTCATTTTTCTTTTCTGTGTGTGTATCTATTGTAGATTTTTGGTTTGCCGTTACCATGAGGATTTGATATAGCAGTCTATATATAAACAAGATTGTTTTAAGTTGCTGGTCTTTTAATTTCAATTGTTTCCAATATCCTGCATTTGTGCTCTCCTCTTCTCAGAGTTGCTGATTTTGATGTCATATTTGTGTGCAGATGATTTCCTACATTTACTTTATGTTTGCCTTTACCAGTGAGCTTTTCCATTCGTAACTTTCTTGTTTCTAGTAGTGGCTCTTCTCTTCTGCTTGGAGAAGCTCCTTTAGTATTTGTTGCAAAACTGATCTGGTGCTGCTGAATTCTCTTAGCTTTTGCTTGCCTGTAAATCTTTTGATTTCTCCATAGAATCTGAATGAAAGCCTTGCTGGGTAGAATATTCTTGGTTGTAGGTTCTTCCCTTTCTTCACTTTAAACATATCATGCCGTTCTCTTCTGGCCTGCAGAGTTTCTGCTGAGAAATCAGCTGATAACATTATGGGACCTTCCTTTTATGTTATTTGTTGCTTTTCCCTTGTTGTTTTTCTTTGTCTTTAATTTTTGTCAATTTGATTACTATGTGCCTTGGCATATTCCTACTTGGGTTTATTCTGCCTGAGACTCTCTGCACTTCCTGGACTTGGGTGACTGTTTCCTATTCCATGTTAAGGAAGTTTTCAGCTATTATCTCTTCCAATATTTTCTCTGGTTCTTTCTCTCTCTCTTCACGTTCTGGGACTCCTATAGTGCTAATGTTGGTGCATTTAATGTTGTCCCAGAAGTCTCTTAGACTGTCTTCATTTCTTTTCATTCTTTTTCCTCTATTTTGTTTTTTGGCAGTGATTTATACCATTCTATCTTCCCAGATCACTTATCTCTTCTTCTGCTTCGGTTATTCTGCTATTGATTCCTTCTAGTGTATTTTTCATTTCAGATAGTGTATTGTTCATCTCTGTTTGTTTGTTCTTTAGTTCTTCTAGGTCTTTGTCAAAATTTCTTGTATCTTCTCAATCTGTGCCCCCAGTCTTTCTCAAAAAAAGAATGTTCAAAAAAAAAAGATCATGTTCATTATTATGTTGGATCATGTTCACTATCATTACTCTGAATCATGTTCACTATCATTACTCTGAATTCTTTTTCCAGTAGATTGCCTATTTCCACTTCACTTTGTTGTTCTTCTGGGGTTTTATCTTGTTACTTCGTCTGGGACATATTCTTCTGCCATCTCATCTTGTCTAGCTTTCTGTGATTGTGGTTTCTGTTCTACAGGCTGCAGGGTTGTAGTTCTTCTTGCTTCTGCTGTCTTCCCTCTGGTGGGTGAGGCTGTCTAAGAGGCTTGCTCAGGCTTGCTGGTGTGAGGGCCTGGTTCCTGCCCACTGGTGGGTGGAGCTGGTTCATGTCCCTCTGGTAGGCAGGGCTGTGCTCAGGAAGACTTTAAACAGTCTGTCTGCTGATGGGTGGGGCTCTGTTCCTTCCCTGTTGGTTGTTTGGCCTGAGGTGTCCCAACACTGGAGTCTACTGGCTTTTGGCTGGGGTGAGGTCTTGGGGGGAAATGGCAGCCTCCAGGAGAGCTCACACCAATGAGTACTTGCCACAGCTACTGCTGCAAGTCTCTTTGTCCCTGCAGTGAGCCACAGCCACCCTCTGCCTCCTCAGGAGACCCTCCAATACCAGCAGGTAAGTCTGGCCCAGTTTCTCATGAGGTCACTGCTTTTTACCCTGGGTCCTGGTGCACACTAGACGTTGTGTGCACCCTCTAAGAATGGAGTTTGCTTCCCCTAGTCCTGTGGAATTCTTGCAATCAAACCCACTGGCCTTCAAAGCTAGGTTCTCTGCAGGGGGTCCTTCTCCTGTTGCCAAACCCCCAGGCTGGGAAGCCTGACATGGGGCTCAGGACTTTCACTCCTGTGGGAGAACTTCTGTGGAATAATTATTTTCCAGTTTGTGGGTCACCCACCCAGCAGATATGGTTTTTTATTTTATCATGCTTGCACCCCTCCTACCTTCTTCTTTGTCTTTGGATGTAGGATATCTTTTTTTGTAGGTTCCAGCATTTTTTTTAAATCAATCGTTGTTCAGCAGTTAGTTGTGATTTAGGTGTTTTTGTAAAATAGGATGGGCTCACATCCTTCTACTCCCACATCGTGCCAGCAAGTCCTTTTTTCTAATTCACATTATAATTACGTCTTTGACTCCTGATTTAACTGCTAGAGATTATGTATGAGAAATAATTTGTAGGAATCTGAAACTCATGATAAGTGCATTTTCTTCCAGAGAATTGGTGCTTGCTTCTGTAGGAACCCAGAGGGCCTTCCAGCCTAGACCAATTTACCCAAGTTCAAACCTTAATCTCAGGCTATATTTCTTCAAGAACTTTGCATTTCTGGGTCACCTTGACCTTGAGGGTATACACCCTTGTTTCCCTTTATTTGGTTCCTGAGCTTTGAGTTCTGTCTTTCAGGATTTTAAGGCTGTCAAAAGGAAAGTTTTCATTCTCTAGGGTCAGATAATGACCTCAGGGGAAAAAGTGGGTACTGTACACCCTACACCTCAGGTGTCTCATCTCTGCTCCACTTTTTTTTTTTTTAGTTTTTTCTGAGATATACATTTTAAAGTAATAACTAGAATTATGACTTATAACATTATACCAGAACATATAAGATTTTTAGAAATTTCACATAATGTCTGAAACATTTATATTAACATATTTCCATACAGATAACCCAATGAAAGTTTAGTATTAGTTGTTTTGGTTTTTTATACTGCAGGTTCTTATTAATCATCAGTTTTATACAAATCAGTGTATACATGTCAATCCCAATCGCCTAATTCAGCACACCACCATCCCCACCCCACCGCAGTTTTCCCCCCTTGGTGTCCATATGTCTGTTCGCTACATCTGTGTCTCAACTTCTGCCCTGCAAACCGGATCATCTGTACCATTTTCCTAGGTTCCACATACATGCGTTAATATACGATATCTGTTTTTCTCTTTCTGACTTACTTCACTCTGTATGACAGTCTCTAGATCCCTCCACGTCTCAACAAATGACTCAATTTCGTTCCTTTTTATGGCTGAGTAATATTCCATTGTATATATGTACCACATCTTCTTTATCCATTCATCCGTCGATGGGCATTTAGGTTGCTTCCATGACCTGGCTATTGTAAATAGTGCTGCAATGAACATTGGGGTGCATGCGTCTTTTTGAATTACGGTTTTCTCTGGGTATATGCCCAGTAGTGGGATTGCTGGGTCATATGGTAATTCTATTTTTAGTTTTTTAAGGACCCTCCATACTGTTCTCCATAGTGGCTGTATCAATTTACATTCCCACCAACAGTGCAAGAGGGTTCCCTCTTCTCCACACCCTCTCCAGCATTTGTTGTTTGTAGATTTTCTGATGATGCCCATTCTAACTGGTGTGAGGTGATACCTCATTGTAGTTTTGATTTGCATTTCTCTAATAATTAGTGATGTTGAGCAGCTTTTCATGTGCTTCTTGGCCTTCTGTATGTCTTCTTTGGAGAAATGTCTATTTAGGTCTTCTGCCCATTTTTGGATTGGGTTGTTTGTTTCTTTAATATTGAGCTGAATGAGCTGTTTATATATTTTGGAGATTAATCCTTTGTCCGTTGATTCGTTTGCAAATATTTTCTCCCGTTCTGAGGGTTGTTTTTTTGTCTTGTTTATGGTTTCCTTTGCTGTGCAAAAGCTTTGAAGTTTCATTAGTTCCTATTTGTTTATTCTTGTTTTTATTTCCATTACTCTAGGAGGTGGATCAAAAAATATCTTGCTGTGATTTGTGTCAAAGAGTGTTCTTCCTATGTTTTCCTCTAAGAGTTTGATAGTGTCCGGTCTTACATTTAGGTCTCAAATCCATTTTGCGTTTATTTTTGTGTATGGTGTTAGGGAGTGTTCTAATTTCATTCTTTTATATGTAGCTGTCCAGTTTTCCCAGCACCACTTATTGAAGAGACTGTCTTTTCTCCATTGTATATCTTTGCCTCCTTTGTCATAGATTAGTTGACCATAGGTGCGTGGGTTTATCTCTGGGCTTTCTATCTTGTTCCATTGATCTATGTTTCTGTTTTTGTGCCAGTATCATATTGTCTTGATTACTGTAGCTTTGTATTATAGTCTGAAGTCAGGGTGTCTGATTCCTCCAGCTCCGTTTTTTTCCCTCAAGACTGCTTTGGCTATTCGGGGTCTTTTGTGTCTCCATACAAATTTTAAGATGATTTGTTCTAGTTCCGTAAAAATGCCATTGGTACTTTGATAGGGATTGCATTGAATCTGTAGATTGCTTTGGGTAGTATAGTCATTTTCACAATATTGATTCTTCCAATCCAAGAACATGGTATATCTCTCAACCTGTTGGTATCATCTTTAATTTCTTTCATCAGTGTCTTATAGTTTTCTGCATACAGGTCTTTTGTCTCCCTAGATAGGTTTATTCCTAGGTATTTTATTCTTTTTGGTGCAATGGTAAATGGGAGTGTTTCCATAATTTCTCTTTCAGATTTTTCCTCATTAGTGTTTAAGAATGCAAGAGATTTCTGTGCATTAATTTTGTATCCTGCAACTTTACCAAATTCATTGATTAGCTCTAGTAGTTTTCTGGTGGCATCTTTAGGATTCCCTATGTATAATATCATGTCATCTGCAAACTGTGACAGTTTTACTTCTTCTTTTCCAAATTGTATTCCTTTTATTTCTTTTTCTTCTCTGATTGC
Organism: Balaenoptera borealis; assembly: GCF_965194805.1. Classification (NCBI taxonomy): domain Eukaryota; kingdom Metazoa; phylum Chordata; class Mammalia; order Artiodactyla; family Balaenopteridae; genus Balaenoptera; species Balaenoptera borealis. The sequence goes on from NC_138861.1 coordinate 19,821,544, forward strand.
CGTGGCTAGGACTTCCAAAACTATGTTGAATAATAGTGGTGAGAGTGGACATTCTTGTCTCGTTCCTGATCTTCGAGGAAATGCTTTCAGTTTTTCACCATTGAGAATGATGTTTGCTGTGGGTTTGTTGTATATGGCCTTTATTATGTTGAGGTAGGTTCCCTCTATGCCCACTTTCTGGAGAGTTTTTATCAGAAATGGGTGTTGAATTTTGTCAAAAGCTTTTTCTGCATCTATTGAGATGATCATATGGTTCTTATTCTTCAATTTGTTAATATGGTGTATCACATTGATTGATTTGCGTATATTGAAGAATCCTTGCATCCCTGGGATAAATCCCACTTGATCGGGATTTATCAAGGTGTATGATCCTTTTAATGTGTTGTTGGATTCTGTTTGCTAGTATTTTGTTGAGGATTTTTGCATCTATATTCATCAGTGATATTGGTCTGTAATATTCTTTTTTTGTAGTATCTTTGTCTGGTTTTGGTATCAGGGTGATGGTGGCCTCATAGAATGAGTTTGGGAGTGTTCCTTCCTCTGCAATTTTTTGGAAGAGTTTGAGAAGGATGGGTGTTAGCTCTTCTCTAAATGTTTGATAGAATTCACCTGTAAAGCCATCTGGACCTGGACTTTTGTTTGTTGGAAGATTTTTAATCACAGTTTCAATTTCATTACTTGTGATTGGTCTGTTCATATTTTCTCTTTCTTCCTGGTTCAGTCTTGGAAGGTTATACCTTCCTAAGAATTTGTCCATTTTTTCCAGGTTGTCCATTTTATTGTCATAGAGTTGCTTGTAGTAGTTTCTTAGGATTCTTTGTATTTCTGCGGTGTCTGTTCTAACTTCTCCTTTTTTATTTCTAATTTTATTGATTTGAGTCCTCTCCCTCTTTTTCTTGATGAGTCTGGCTAATGGCTTATCAATTTTGTTTATCTTCTCAAAGAACCAGCTTTTAGTTTTATTGATCTTTGTTATTGTTTTCTTTGTTTCTATTTCATTTATTTCTGCTCTGATCTTTATGATTTCTTTCCTTCTGTTAACTTCGGGTTTTGTTTGTTCTTCTTTCTCTAGTTCCTTTAGGTGTAAGGTTAGATTGTTTACTTGAGATTTTTCTTGTTTCTTTAGGTAGGCTTGTATAGCTATAAACTTCCCTCTTAAAACTGCTTTTGTTGCATCCCATGGGTTTTGGATCGTCGTGTTTTCATTGTCATTTGTCTCTAGGTATTTTTTGATTTCCTCTTTGATTTCTTTAGTGATCTCTTGGTTATTTAGTAACGTATTGTTTAGCCTCCATGTGTTTGTGTTTTTTACGTTATTTTCCCTGTAATTCACTTCTAATCTCATAGCGTTGTGGTCAGAAAAGATGCTTGATATGATTTCAATTTTCTTAAATTTACTGAGGCTTGATTTGTGACCCAAGATGTGATCTGTCCTGGAGAATGTTCCATGTGCACTTGAGAAGAAAGTGTAATCTGCTGTTTTTGGATGGAATGTCCTATAAATATCAATTAAATCTATCTGGTCTATTGTGTCATGTAAAGCTTCTGTTTCCTTATTTATTTTCATTTTGGATGATCTGTCCATTGGTATAAGTGAGGTGTTAAAGTCCCCCACTATTATTGTGTTACTGTCAATTTCCTCTTTTATAGCTGTTAGCAGTTGCCTTATGTATTGAGGTGCTCCTATGTTGGGTGCATATATATTTATAATTGTTATATCTTCTTCTTGGATTGATCCCTTGATCATTATGTAGTGTCCTTCCTTTTCTCTTGTAACCTTCTTTATTTTAAAGTCTATTTTATCTGATATGAGTATAGCTACTCCAGCTTTCTTTTGATTTCCATTTGCATGGAATATCTTTTTCCATCCCCTCACTTTCAGTCTGTATGTGTCCCTAGGTCTGAAGTGGGTCTCTTGTAGACAGCATATATATGGGTCTTGTTTTTCTGTCCATTCAGCCAGCCTATGTCTTTTGGTTGGAGCATTTAATCCATTCACGTTTAAGGTAATTATCGATATGTATGTTCCTATGACCATTTTCTTAATTGTTTTGGGTTTGTTTTTTGTAGGTCTTTTCCTTCTCTTGTGTTTCCTGCCTAGAGAAGTTCCTTTAGCATTTGTTGTAGAGCTGGTTTGGTGGTGCTGAATTCTCTTAGCTTTTGCTTCTCTGTAAAGCTTTTGATTTCTCCGTCGAATCTGAATGAGATCCTTGCCGGGTAGAGTAATCTTGGTTGTAGGTTCTGCCCTTTCATCACTTTAAATATATCATGCCACTCCCTTCTGTTGTAGAGTTTCTGCTGAGAAATCAGCTGTTAACCTTATGGGAGTTCCCTTGTATGTTATTTGTCGTTTTTCCCTTGCTGCTTTCGATAATTTTTCTTTGTCTTTAATTTTTGCCAATTTGATTACTATGTGTCTCAGCGTGTTTCTCCTTGGGTTTGTCCTGTATGGGATTCGCTGCGCTTCCTGGACTTGGGTGGCTATTTCCTTTCCCATGTTAGGGAAGTTTTCGACTATAATCTCTTCAAATATTTTCTCTGGTCTTTTCTCTCTCTCTTCTCCTTCTGGGACTCCTATAATGCGAATGTTGTTGCGTTTAATGTTGTCCCACAGGTCTCTTAGGCTGTCTTCATTTCTTTTCATTCTTTTTTCTTTATTCTGTTCCTCAGCAGTGAATTCCACCATTCTGTCTTCCAGGTCACTTATCCGTTCTTCTGCCTCAGTTATTCTGCTATTGATTCCTTCTAGTGTAGTTTTCATTTCAGTTATTGTATTGTTCATCTCTGTTTGTTTGTTCTTTAATTCTTCTAGGTCTTTGTTAAACATTTCTTGCATCTTCTCGATCTTTGCCTCCATTCTTATTCCGAGGTCCTGGGCCATCTTCACTATCATTATTCTGAATTCTTTTTCTGGAAGGTTGCCTATCTCCACTTCATTTAGTTGTTTTTCTGGGTTTTTTTCTTGTTCCTTCATCTGGTACATAGCCCTCTGCCTTTTCATCTTCTCTATCTTTCTGTAACTGTGGTTTTTGGTCCACAGGCTGCAGGATTATAGTTTTTCTTGCTTCTGTTGTCTGCCCTCTGGTGGTTGAGGCTATCTAAGAGGCTTGATGGGAGGCTCTGGTGGTGGGTAGAGCTGACTGTTGCTGTGGCGGTCAGAGCTCAGTAAAACCTTAATCCACTTGACTGTTGATGGGTGGGGCTGGGTTCCCTCCCTGTTGGCTGTTTTGCCTGAGGCAACCCAACACTGGAGCCTACCCGTGCTCTTTGGTGGGGTTAATGGCAGACTCTGGGAGGGCTCATGCCAAGGAGAACTTCCCAGAACCTCTGCTGCCAGTGTCCTTATCCCCACGGTGAAACAGAGCCACCACTCGCCTCTGCAGGAGACCCCCCCAACACCAGCAGGTAGGTCTGGTTCAGTCTCCCCCAGGGTCACTGCTCCTTCCCCTGGGTCCCGATGCACACATTACTTTGTGTGTGCCCTCCAAGAGTGGGGTCTCTGTTTCCCCCAGTCCCGTCAAAGTCCTGCAATCCAATTCCCACTAGGCTTCAAAGTCTGATTCTCTAGGAATTCCTCCTCCCGTTGCCTGACCCCCAGGTTGGGAAGCGTGGCGTGGGGCTCAGAACCTTCACTCCAGTGGGTGGACTTCTGTGGTATAAGTGTTCGCCAGTCTGTGAGTCACCCACCCACCAGTTATGGCATTTGATTTTACTCTGATTGCACCCCTCCTACCGTCTCATTGTGGCTTCTCCCTTGTCTTTGGATGTGGGGTATCTTTTTTGGTGAGTTCCAGCATCCTCCTGTCAATGATTGTCCAGCAGCTAGTTGTGATTCTGGTTTTCTCACCAGAGGGAGTGAGAGCACGTCCTTCTACTCCGCCATCTTGTCCTAATCTCTCTGCTCCACTTTTTGACCTATTAATCCCTATGTTATTCATGCCTCAACAGTTTAAATTTAAAAAAATTTTTAATCTGCTTTTTTAATTGTGTTCAGTGGGAGGGTTGAACCCATATAAATATGGTTCACACACACACAGACATATATATGTGTATATATATACACAGACATATATATGTGTATATATACATAGACATATATGTGTATATATATACATAGACATATGTGTGTATATATGTATACATACATATATGCATATATATACATTATGTAAACATGTGTGTGTGTATATACATATATTATATATATATATATATATATATATATTGCTCTCCCCCCTAACAAGAAGTCTACATAATAAACCTTAACAGAAGAATGCCTCTATATACAGTATAGCTATATTTTCACTAAACATCAATAGTTAAATATTGTATCACTTCTAATCATTACAATCCCTGGTTGTTGACACATTCAGCCACCAGGTTCTGTGTATCTTTATATATCACTCACTTCTGAAGATTAAAAATCCTTTCTTGGAATAGACACACAGATTTTTTTAAAAATTGCAAACAGTATATTCACCTCCCAGAACAAGAAAATAGCCTTTCTATTTTCTTTTCCAACTAAACAAGGGAAGTAGTTGAGTTTACTCCTCTAATTCACCAGCTCTCAGCTGCCATTTAGCAGAGCCAGGAAGCAGCAGTTCATACCATGTAGTTTCTTCACAGCATAAAACCTCTTGGCTGACTTTTTCCAGTCATAAAAGAAAACTTACTATCTCAACAGAAAATCTCACGTGGCATGAATTGGTTGTTATCAGGAGCAGCAAGATAGTAATGGTTGCACATTAAACATTACAAAATTATTATCTGTTACACCAAAGGTTTAAAATGGTTTTGTGAAAAGTAAATAATATATCACTATTCTGTCTCCATATGTAAATATTTGATAATTAGCTTTTTAAGGGAGGATTAAAACTAGCCTCTTTTTACTTTCATGTATGTGTCTCAATTAACTACAATATTTCTCATTCGTTTTACATTCAAATTTTCATAGAAAATATAAGTGGATGGAAATGCATATTGATTATATTATACCTTTGATTTAGGATGAAATTAAGGTAAAAAATCCACCATCACCTCCAAAGGCATGCTCTACTGCTGGCTCTTGTTCTTCAGAGGTGATGAACACCAAGACTGCCATCAAAGAGAACACTGTCTGCATACCAAACTATCTGGATCAGGAAATCAAAGTAAGAGGCAGGTTTATTAAATCTGCAACTTGGGAACAGCATGAATATACAAAAAAATCACATCACTAGCATCCTTAAAACTCTTTAATGGTTCCCATTGACAACTGAATTGATTTAAAACTACTTAGCCTGAAATCCAAGGCCTGCTCCTATTTTTCACTTGCAGATTCTCCCTGGAATACTGTCATTCTTATAGAAACACAATCTTTGGTTTACACATAATGAAAATCTTGGCTTTTGCCAAACGAACTCAGCCCTATTCTTCCCATGTCTTCCTTATGCTTGAGAGGCATTACCCCCAACTTCTTGCCATTTCCTGTACATTTCCTTCACATATTTTAAGGCAGAGATTCCTCCAACACTCATCTCTCCCTTTTATCTGTAGAAAGCCGTTTCCTCCAGCTTTTTCTGCCTGGGGTTATAAACTTAGTTATATTTATAGTAATATGTCATATCAGACAACTGGAAAGTTTTCTCCAGCCACAGTTATTTCTGAAAATGACATATAATCAAAAATAAATCAATCAGCTGATATCTGTCATCTTCCATTCTTTGTTTTCCTTCCTTAGATCCTTTTGGGAACATCAACATTGCCTCACTGTAAGATCCAGTACAATGAATTAAAGGTCAAAATATTGTAATGATGACTCTAATAGAAGTTTTAAATAACAATTTTCTGTAATAGCAATGACAAATAAGAGAGCATGTTTTACAAATTGTTATTAAATAATCCTGATAAGGAACTATTTTAAAAGTAAAGCATAACATTGGCAGTGGCATAATTTATGCTGATGATTAAAATTGTGAAGGAGAATAAAAGGAAAAGAGAAAAAGAAGAGGGAGTATCTTCAGACCTGATTTGTGTTTGTGCAGAGTCTTCAAAATCACTATTCACCTGCCCCACTGCACTCTGGCACCACTGATCTTCCTATAATTTACTCATTTTCACCTTAGGAGCTTTCCTATACTATGAGCTCTTGTCTTCTTGATCCTCTCATTTTCTTTTTAAAGTCTCAGTTTTAATATCACTTTCTTAGAAATATTGGGTTGGCCAAAAAGTTTGTTTGGGTTTTTCCATAAGATGTTATAGAAAAACCTGAAAGAACTTTTTGGCCATCCCAATACTTTCCCTGACCACCCAACGGAAGGCAGTTTTTATCTCATTGCCCTTTGTTATTTTTTGCCTTTCTTCTGTATCTAAATTGTTCATATTAATTTATTGGTTTCAATATTGTCTCTGCCTACCCACCCCATATGCACTAAAATTTAAGTCTTATATGATCTTATACTTGTCTGTCTTGGTTACTGCTTTATCTTTCATGCCTAGATAAGTGCTAGATGCCTAGCAATTATTAAATAAGTATTTATTGAATGTTGAATAAATAAGTTAAATGGAAAAGTGCTACCAAGATCAAAGTGGAACTATAGAAAATCAGCTAACCACATAGGCTTTTGATTCAACTAAAGAACAAGCTGAGTGCAGTTTTCGTAAGGCTGTCTTGCTTCCTTGGGCATATCAATAGACCAGCATGATTCTATAGAACTGGCCTTGTAGGCATCTATTAAAAAGGTTTCCTCTGAAAAGTATCTTCCACCTTAAGGATGTTGACTTAATTGGCCATTAGTTGATATAAAATCCAATAAAATATAAGCTCTTTGAAGTAAGGGATCTTGTCTGTCTTGTTGACAACTGATTCCCTAGCACTCATCACTTTGCTTGAAAAATATTAAATGGCATGCACAACATAGCATTTCATTAAGTAGTTGTTGGCTATTTGTTAAATAAATGAAAGGAGAGGGAGTAACGTGAGAAAATACGCCATATCAAGACTTTTTGGATTGTATAAATGAGTCCTAAATATAGAACTCATTTTGGTCATTCTCCGTCCTCCCAGGCCTTCTATAAAAAAGAATCTAAAATATTTTCCAGTTTCCTACTATCCAGGCTGGTAACTCTGAATGGGTTGTGAAATCAAAAATGTTTGTGCAGCCGTGTGGATGAAAGAATATGCAGTGTCTTTGGCTTTGAAGGCCAGTGGAGCTTGATTATAGGAGCTTCACAGGACTGGGGGAGATAGAGACTTCACTCTTAAAGGGTGCACACAAAATCTCACACACACCAGGACCAAAGGCAAAAGCAGTAATTTGATAGAAGCATGGGCCAAACCTACCTGCTGGTCTTGGGGGTTTTCCTGGGGAAGTGGGAGGTGGCTGTGGCCCACCCTGGGGACATAGACATTGGTGGTGGATATACTGGGGAGCATTCATCTGTGTGAGCTCTTCTGGAGGCTCACATTTGGGCATCAAGACCTGGCCCCACCCAATAAACTGTAGACTCCAGTGCAGGGATGCCTTAGGCCAAACAACAAAATGGGTGGGAAAACAGCACCACCCAACAGCAGACAGTCTGCATAAAGACTGTCTGAGACCACAGCTGCCTCTAGACAAGACCCTAGACATGACTCTGCCTACCAAAGGACTAACACCTAGCCCCTCCCTCCAGGAAGCCTGTACAAGCCTCCAGACAGGTCTACCAACTGGTCTGCCATTTGGGTAGTACCAAAATCTGGGTACTAGGGCAGCAGAGCCTTTCTGGAGGTCGTGTTCCTAGGTTGTAAATTAGAATGGAATGTGCCAGGAGAAACCCCCAATAGTTTGTCTCATTACTTCCTCTTGGTTTTTAAAAATTTTTTTAATCGGGGTAAAGATTAGAATATTGTTGGTCCTAGGTGTACACAATCTGGTTCATTTGTACATTATATATGTCTATTCACGTATAGATCCTTTTCCCATGTAAAATATTAAAGAGTGTTCCATACACCTCCCTTCTTCTATGGTCGGTCTTTTTGATATATGTATATAATATGAATTTGTATCCATATAGTACCACTACTCTTAATTTATCCATTACCCCCACCTTTCCTTTTAGATGAGCATAGTTTGTTTTGTAAGCTTGTGAGTGTCTTTCTCTGTGGAAATAGGTTCATTTGTGTCAGTTATTACATAACGCCTATAAGAGATATCATAGGATATAGGTCTTTTCCTTTCCGACTTACCTCATGTTTTGTGATTATCTCCAGGCTCATCTGTGGTGCCTCAAAGGGCAGTGTTTCATTGTTTTCCATGGCTAATATTCCATCGTGTACATGGAGCACTTCTTCTTTATCCATTCACCTGTTGATGGACATTTTGGTTGCTTCACGGTCTTGGCTATTGTGAATAAGTGTGCAGTGCAGCTTTTGCAGCCTGTGTCTTCTCGATTCTGGTCTTCTCAGGTGAGAGGCCGAGTGGTGCGCCTGCTGGATTGAAAGGTACCTCAATTTTTACTTTTCAATGCAGCTCCTTTCTGTTCTCATTATTGGCTGCTACCAGTTTACATCTCACCAGCAGGTAGAGGGTAGACAGTTGTCTAAAACCCCTTCAGTGTTGATTGTTTGTAGACCTTTTGCTGATGGTCAGTTGGCTGGTGAGAGCTGATACCTTTTTGTAGATTAGATTGCATGAGTCTAATATTTCCTGAGGTTGAGCTTTTTTTTTTTTTTTTTTTTAGTTATTTCTGAGATATACATTTTAAAGTAATAACTAGGATTATTACTTATAACATTATACCAGAACATATAAGATTTTTAGAAATTTCATGCAATGTCTGAAACATTTATATTAACATATTTCCATACATATTTCCATACAAATACAAATATAAGATTTTTAGAAATTTCATGTAATGTCTGAAACATTTATATTAACATATTTCCATACAAATACAAATATAAGATTTTTAGAAATTTCATGTAATGTCTGAAACATTTATATTAACATATTTCCATACAAATTTCCATACATTTCTCCTTTACCGAATCTGGTTACTAGGGCAACAGAGCCTTGATGGAAGTGGTGGTGTAGGTTGTAAATTAGAATGGAATGTGCCAGGAAGAAGCCCTTTAAGTTTACGTCTCATTACTTCTTGTTCCTATTTTTAACTTAATGTTGATTTTTTTATCACAGCAAATTTGATTACAATGTTTTGTGTGTTCTAGGTGTGCAAGATGTGGTTCTTTCATACATATACATATATCTATTCTTCTTCGGATCCTTTCCCCATGTAGGTTATGACACAATGTTGAGTGGTCTTCTCTTGGTATTCCGTAGGTCTTTGGTGATTATATATTTCACGTGTGTTTGTATATCTCTGTTAACCCCAATGTCGTAATGTATCCAATCCTCCCACCTTTCCATTTGGTGAACCATAAGTTTGTTGAATGAATCTGTGATTGCCTTTCTCTGTGGAAATATCTTCATTGGTATCACATTTTAGGTAACACCTATAAGTGGTATGATAGGACATGTGTCTTTCGCTTTCTCACTTACCACAAGTTGCGTGATTACTTCTAGACTCATCTGTGGTGCTGCAAATGGCATTGTTTCATTTTTTCGCCAGCTCATATTCCATCTCGACGTGTAGCAGTTCTTCCTGGTCCACGCATCTGTTGGTGGACTTTTTGGGTACTTCCATATCTTGGCTCTTGTAATACTGTGCAATGCAGATTTGCCTGCCTGTGTCTTTCCAATTCTGTCTTCTTAAGTTATAGGTGCAGGAATGGGCCTGCTGCATAATATGGTAGCTTAATCTTTACCTTTTAAAGGCCCCTCCATTCTGTTCTCATTAGTGGCTCTTTCCAGGTTATGTCCCTCTTCGAGTTGAGGGTTTGCATTTCTCCACAACTCCTTCAGCCTTTATTGTTTTTAGTTGTCTTGCTGATGGTTATTCTGACTGGTGTGAGCTGATACCTCTTTGTGGTTGAATTTGCATGTGTCTCATAATCCGTTGAAGTTGAGCTGTAAGGCATGTCCTTTTCATTTTTCAAACTGTGATTACAGCTTAGTTCTTCAAAGTGTTTTCTTAAAGCATGTGCCACACTTTGAAATGTTTTGGCCATTACCTCCCTCAAGACATTTTGAGGGCAGGTTTCATTTACAGCCCTGCAGTACCTGTTCATATGAGGTGACCATTAGCACAGGCTTTAAAGCTGCTTTTGCAGGTAACGGCCAGAGGGCGGTATCCTTTCCACGTTCCCCACTCTTGTAACTAGGGAAACAGACCTCCCGGCCAGTGGTGTTCCTCGCTTATAAATTAGAGTGGAATGTGCGCAGATATACCCACAAAGGCTGATGTCTCCTGCCTTTTGTTTGTTTGTTTGTTAAATTTAATTTATAGTTTTTATTGGAGTAATATTCCATTGTGTACATGGACCACTTCTTCTTGGTGCATTCCTCTGTTGATGGACATTTTTGTTGCTTCCAAGTGTCGGCTATGGTAAATATTGCTGGAGTGCAGGATTGCCAGCCTGTCACTTTCTGATTCTCATTTTCTCAGGGGATAGGCCCAGCAGTGGGTGTGATTGATGGACTGGTAGCTCAATGTTTCCCTTTTCAAAGCACCTCCGTTGTGGTTTATTTTTTTAATGCTATTCTTGTCTGCTTATTCTTTTTATGTATGTATGTATGTATGTATGTATGTATGTATGTATGGCTTTGTTGGGTCTTCGTTTCTGTGCGAGGGCTTTCTCTAGTTGTGGCAAGCGGGGGCCACTCTTCATCGCGGTGCACGGGCCTCTCACTGTCGTGGCCTCTCGTTGCCGAGCACAGGCTCCAGACGCGCAGACTCAGTCATTGTGGCTCATGGGCCGAGTTGCTCCGCGGCACGTGGGATCTTCCCAGATCAGGGCTCAAACCCGCGTCCCCTGCATTGGCAGGCAGATTCTCAACCCCTGCACCACCAGGGAAGCCCCTCCGTTGTGTTTTCATTAGTGGCTCTTACCGCGTCCCCCTTAGAACCGAGGGTACGCATTTCTCCACAATCCCTTCAACATTTATTGTTTGCAGCATTTTTGCTAGTGGCCGTTCTGACTTCTGTGAGCCGATAGGATTTTGCTATTTGTTTTTTCATGTCTTTAAAAATTCCTAAAATTCATCATTTTCCCATGCCTTTTCTTTTCTGTGAAAAAACAACAGAAAAAAAGTGTGAGTGCAATATACCTCCTGAAATGGTCTTCTTGGAAGATTGCCCTCTTTTGAATTTTTTGGTCGAGTTTCGACCCCAGGATGTTCTTGGAGGGCAGGTGTCATTTACAGAATGGCAAGTTTGGTGACTGTTTAGGGACCTTTAGCAATGGGCTTAAAGCTGCTGTTATGGGAGACGGCCATAAGGAGGCAGCATTTCTCCATTCCCAAACCTGGGTACTAGGGCAGCAGAGCCTTTCTGGAAGTCGTGTTCCTAGGTTGTCAATTAGAATGGAATGTGCCAGGAGAAACCCCCATAAGTTTATTTCTCATTACTTCTTCTTGATTTTTTAAAACGTTTTAAATCGGGCCAAAGATTAGAATACTGTTTGTCCTAGGCGTACGCAGTCTGGTTCATTTGTACATTATATATGTCTGTTCACGTACAGATCCTCTTCCCATGTAAAATGTTAGAGTGTTCCGTACACCTCCCTTGCTATGTGGTCGGTCTTTTTGATACATGTATATAATATGAATTTGTATCCGTATAGTAACACTACTCTTAATTTATCCATTCCCCCCACCTTTCCTTTTAGATGAGCATAGTTTGTTTTGTAAGCTTGTGAGTGTCTTTCTCTGTGGAAATAGGTTCGTTTGTGTCAGTTATTACATAAGACCTATAAGTCATACCCTAGGATATAGGTCTTTTGCTTTCCGACTTACCTCATGTTTGTGATTATCTCCAGGCTCATCTGTGGTGCCTCAAAGAGCAGTGTTTCATTGTTTTCCATGGCTAATATCCAATCGTGTACATGGAGCACTTCTTGTTTATCCATTCACCTGTTAATGGACATTTTGGTAGCTTCACTGTCTTGGCTATTGCGAATAAGTGTGCAGTGCAGCTTTTGCAGCCTGTGTCTTCTCGATTCTGGTCTTCTCAGGTGGGAGGCCGAGTGGTGCACCTGCTGGATTGAAAGGTACCTCAATTTTTACTTTTCAATGCAGCTCCTTTCTGTTCTCATTATTGGCGGCTACCAGTTTACATCTCACCAGCAGGTAGAGGGTACACAGTTGTCTAAAACCCCTTCAGCATTTATTGTTTGTAGACCTTTTGCTGATGGTCAGTCGGCTGGTGAGAGTTGAAACCTTTTTTTAGATTAGATTGCATGAGTCTAATACTTCCTGAGGTTGAGCTTTTATCCATTTCACTTTGCGTTAAATAGAGTGAGTAAAACTTACCTCTTTATACTTTCTTCTTGAGAAATTTGCCTGTTTTGAATGTTTTTGTCCATTCCCTACCTCAGCACAATTTTTGAGGGCAGGTGTCCTTTACAGCCCCGAGTCCTTGTGAGTGTTAATTGACCATTAGCTGTTGGTTTAAAGCCGCTCTTGCGGGAAACGGCCACAAGGCGGCAGCCTTTCTCCTTTACCGAATCTGGTTACTAGGGCAACAGAGCCTTGATGGAAGTGGTGTTGTAGGTTGTAAATTAGAATGGAATGTGCCAGGAAGAAGCCCTTCAAGTTTACGTCTCATTACTTCTTGTTCCTATTTTTAACTTAATGTTGATTTTTTTATCACAGCAAATTTGATTACAATGTTTTGTGTGTTCTAGGTGTGCAAGATGTGGTTCTTTCATACATATACATATATCTATTCTTCTTCGGATCCTTTCCCCATGTAGGTTATGACACAATGTTGAGTGGTCTTCTCTTGGTATTCCGTAGGTCTTTGGTGATTATATATTTCACGTGTGTTTGTATATCTCTGTTAACCCCAATGTCGTAATGTATCCAATCCTCCCACCTTTCCATTTGGTGAACCATAAGTTTGTTGAATGAATCTGTGATTGCCTTTCTCTGTGGAAATATCTTCATTGGTATCACATTTTAGGTAACACCTATAAGTGGTATGATAGGACATGTGTCTTTCGCTTTCTCACTTACCACAAGTTGCGTGATTACTTCTAGACTCATCTGTGGTGCTGCAAATGGCATTGTTTCATTTTTTCGCCAGCTCATATTCCATCTCGACGTGTAGCAGTTCTTCCTGGTCCACGCATCTGTTGGTGGACTTTTTGGGTACTTCCATATCTTGGCTCTTGTAATACTGTGCAATGCAGATTTGCCTGCCTGTGTCTTTCCAATTCTGTCTTCTTAAGTTATAGGTGCAGGAATGGGCCTGCTGCATAATATGGTAGCTTAATCTTTACCTTTTAAAGGCCCCTCCATTCTGTTCTCATTAGTGGCTCTTTCCAGGTTATGTCCCTCTTCGAGTTGAGGGTTTGCATTTCTCCACAACTCCTTCAGCCTTTATTGTTTTTAGTTGTCTTGCTGATGGTTATTCTGACTGGTGTGAGCTGATACCTCTTTGTGGTTGAATTTGCATGTGTCTCATAATCCGTTGAAGTTGAGCTGTAAGGCATGTCCTTTTCATTTTTCAAACTGTGATTACAGCTTAGTTCTTCAAAGTGTTTTCTTAAAGCATGTGCCACACTTTGAAATGTTTTGGCCATTACCTCCCTCAAGACATTTTGAGGGCAGGTTTCATTTACAGCCCTGCAGTACCTGTTCATATGAGGTGACCATTAGCACAGGCTTTAAAGCTGCTTTTGCAGGTAACGGCCAGAGGGCGGTATCCTTTCCACGTTCCCCACTCTTGTAACTAGGGAAACAGACCTCCCGGCCAGTGGTGTTCCTCGCTTATAAATTAGAGTGGAATGTGCGCAGATATACCCACAAAGGCTGATGTCTCCTGCCTTTTGTTTGTTTGTTTGTTAAATTTAATTTATAGTTTTTATTGGAGTAATATTCCATTGTGTACATGGACCACTTCTTCTTGGTGCATTCCTCTGTTGATGGACATTTTTGTTGCTTCCAAGTGTCGGCTATGGTAAATATTGCTGGAGTGCAGGATTGCCAGCCTGTCACTTTCTGACTCTCATTTTCTCAGGGATAGGCCCAGCAGTGGGTGTGATTGATGGACTGGTAGCTCAATGTTTCCCTTTTCAAAGCACCTCTGTTGTGTTTTCATTATTGGTTCTTACCACGTCCCCCTTCAACCAAGGGTACGCATTTCTCCACAATCCCTTCAGCATTTATTGTGTGCAGCATTTTTACTAATGCCCATTCTGACTGCTGTCAGCTGATAGGTTTTTGCAATTTGTGTTTTCTTGTCTTTAAAAATTCCTAAAATTCATCATTTTTCCACACCTTTTTCTTTCTGTGAAAAAACAACAGAAAAAAAGTGTGACTACAATATACCTCCTGAAATGGTCTTCTTGGAAGATTGCCCTCTTTTGAATTTTTTGGTCGAGTTTCGACCCCAGTATTTTTTTGGAGGGCAGGTGTCATTTCCAGAACTGCAAGTTTGATGAATATTTAGGGACCTTTAGCAAGGCTTTAAAGCTGCTGTTATGGGAGACGGCCGTAAGGAGGCAGCATTTCTCCTTTCCCAAACCTGGGTACTAGGGCAGCAGAGCCTTTCTGGAAGTCGTGTTCCTAGGTTGTCAATTAGAATGGAATGTGCCAGGAGAAACCCCCATAAGTTTATTTCTCATTACTTCTTCTTGATTTTTTAAAACGTTTTAAATCGGGCCAAAGATTAGAATACTGTTTGTCCTAGGCGTACGCAGTCTGGTTCATTTGTACATTATATATGTCTGTTCACGTACAGATCCTCTTCTCATGTAAAATGTTAGAGTGTTCCGTACACCTCCCTTGCTATGTGGTCGGTCTTTTTGATACATGTATATAATATGAATTTGTATCCATATAGTAACACTACTCTTAATTTATTCATTTCCCCCACCTTTCCTTTTAGATGAACATAGTTTGTTTTGTAAGCTTGTGAGTGTCTTTCTCTGTGGAAAAAGGTTCATTTGTGTCAGTTATTACATAACGCCTGTAAGTCTTACCCTAGGATATAGGTCTTTTGATTTCCGACTTACCTCATGTTTGTGATTATCTCCAGGCTCATCTGTGGTTCCTCAAAGAGCAGTGTTTCATTGTATTCCATGGCTAATATTCCATCGTGTACATGGAGCCCTTCTTTATCCATTCACCTCTTAGTGGACATTTTGGTAGCTTCACTGTCTTGGCTGTTGTGAATAAGTGTGCAGTGCAGCTTTTGCAGCCTGTGTCTTCTCGATTCTGGTCTTCTCATGTGGGAGGCCGAGTGGTGCGCCTGCTGGATTGAAAGGTACCTTAATTTTTACTTTTCAGCGCAGCTCCTTTCTGTTCTCATTATTGGCTTTTACCAGTTTACATGTCACCAGCAGGTAGAGGGTACGCAGTTCTCTAAAACCCCTTCAGCATTTATTGTTTGTAGACGTTTTGCTGATGGTCATCTGACTGGTGTGAGTTCAAACCTTTGTAGATTAGATTTGCATTAGTCTAATAATTCCTGATGTTGAGTTTATATCCATTTTCCTTTTCTTTTTTAAAAAAAGAGTGATTGAAGCGCACCCCCCTTTTTTTAAAAAAAAAGTGTGAGTAAACCTTACCATGATCTTATTGAAAAATTTGCTGTGTGTTGGTTTTTTGCCCATTCCCTACCTCAGGACAAATTTTGAGGGCAGGGTCCTTTACCGCCCTGAATCTTTATGAATATTAACTGACCATTAGCTGTGGGTTTAAAGCTGCTCTTGTGTGAAAAGGCCACAAGGCGGCAGCATTTCTACCTTTCCAACTCAGGGTATTTTGACAATAGAGCCTTCCTGTAAATCGTGTTAGTAGGCTGCACATTAGAGTGGCATTTGGCAAGATAACCCCCCAACAACTTATATCTCCTTACCTATTGTTTGTTTTTTAAATTTATTTTTTACTAGAGCAAATTTAATAAAAATGTTGTGTTTCTTCTAGGTGTCCTAAATCTGTTTCATTATATATATGTATGTATTGATCTTTGGATCATTTTCCACGTAGGTTATTACAGCGTGTTGAGTAGACCTCTGTTGGTATTTCCTAGGTTTTGGTGATTTATATTTTTCATATGTATTAGTATAGGTCTGTCAACCCGGATATTCTAATTTATACATTCATCATACCTTTCCATTTGGTTAAACATAATTTTGTTTTCTTCATCCATGAGGGTCCTTCTCTTGGAAATAAGTTCATGTGTATCAATTGTTATGCAAAACCTAAAAGTGATGTCATAGGATATCTGTCTTTCGGTTTCTTTGTTACTTAAAGCTGTGTGATTATCTGTAGCTCCTTTTATGGTGCTAAACACGGCACTGTTTCATTCTTTTCCATGGCTAATATTCCATTGTGTACAAGGAACTCTTCTTCTCTGTGCATTCATCTGTTGATGGACATTTCAGTTGTTTCCAATTCTTGGCTATGGTAAATATTCCTGCAGTGCAGGTTTGCCAGCCTGTGTCTTTTTGATTCTGGACTTCTCAGGTGATAGTCCCAGCAGTGGGCCTTCCACATCATATGGTAGCTCAATTTTTACTTTTAAACTCACCTTGACTTAGTTCTCACTATGGGCTGTTACCAGTTTACATCCCACCAGCAGCTAGAGGGTACACAGATCTCTAATACCCGTTCAGCATTTATCGTTTGTAGATTTTTTGGTGATAATCATTCTGACTGTTGTGAGGTGAATGTTTTTGTAGATTGGATTTGCATGTCTTTATTAATTCATGATGTTGAGCATTTTTCCATGCCCATTACTGTAACTATCACCTGAGAAGGTGAGGATCAAAGAGACACAGGTGGGCAATCCTGCACTCTAGAATATTTACCATAGCCAACATTTGGAAGCAACGAAAATGTGCATCACCAGAGGGATGCACAAAGAAGATGTGGTCCATGTACACAATGGAATATTACTCCAATAAAAATAAAAATTAAATTTCAAAAACAAACATAAGTAAGGAGACATAAACTTTTGAGTATTTATCCGGGCACATTCCACTCTAATTTATGACCATGGAACACCACTGTGAGGAACGTCTGTTTCCCGAGTTACCAGAGTGGGGAATGTAGAAATATTGCTGCACTCTGGCCG